>NW_026963340.1:1205982-1808973 GCF_036588685.1 Mytilus trossulus | reverse complement strand
TTTAGAACTTTATAGTTAATACAAGTGTTGATTTTGGACTTCATCATGTTCATTATGCGCTGGATGTCACTTTAACTTCAACAAAAATAGAATATACATGTATGGGGTTTTTCAATATGCTGAATCTAACCATGTATTTAGATTTTTAATATTTTGGCCCGGTTAGAATTAAATTGCTCCACATTGAGATCGAAACATCTAAAGGGTGTAAAATTGTACGTTATTTGATTTCATCAGAAATTGAATTTTGGGGTTCTATGATATGCTGAATCTAACCATGTAATTAGATTGTGGGTATTGGACCATAATTTAAAATTTTGAAGTTTCGAAGTTTCGAAGTTTAAGATCTTAGACAAAATTCATTCTGTGATAGAAACCTATGTTGTGTCAACTATTTAATCACAATCCAAATTCAGAGCTATATCAAGCTTAATTGTTGTGTTAATACTTGCCCCAACTGTTCATGGTTGGACCTCTGCGGTCATATAAAGCTGGGCACTGCGGAGCATATGGTTAAATGGGGAAAAAATGCAAATGAATTTACAGTAACTTGTGTATAGTCGGGTTTGTATAAAATTTAAATCAATTAGATTATTAATTAAAGTTATTAAAAAGTTTTCAAATTTTAGATTTTTGAAATTATGATCCAAGTTTTTAGAATATCAAACAGATCATTCAAGTAAACCATTGTATATATTGCCCAAAAAATTTGTGCTACCATTATAATCATTGTATATTTATGAGACTTTTTCAGTGTACCAGGGTTCGATTCCCTGCCTAGGAAATCATCATAGTGCTGGTGCAAAGTGGGCAAATATCCTAGTGGCCCCGCACTGATTAAAGTCTCTTTTATACTTTGTCTTTATTATTTTTTTGTACATGAAGTTATAAATGTGAATGAAAAGAGGGATACCTTACAAAAAGAACCCCAAAAAGTATTTTATTGATAATGCATGCCATTGTATTAAAATTACATTTGTCAATGTGAATGAAAAGAGGGATACCTTACAAAAAGAACCCCAAAAAGTATTTTATTGATAATGCATGCCATTGTATTAAAATTACATTTGTAAATGTACATGTTTGTCATGCATGGTAGAAAAAATATATATGTTTTTTGCATGGTAATAATTTGGCCTCAAACATCACTGATGAAAACTATTTGTTGATCTGCACATCTGGTGCAGCGAAATTGGTATTTTAACATTATTCCCTACAAAGGCCTACACGGACAAGTATATTAAATATAAATGCTATACTATTTGTTCACATTTAAGGTTGATGTAAACAAAGAAAAGAAAATTCAACAGATGAGGCTTTTTGACAAGAAGTGTTATTTTGAAATGATTTTTAGCCAGCAAATCAAGGTTAACAGCATCTAGAGAAATTTGCACAGCAACATGGAGGAGAAAAACCATCAATCCTTGCAAATCTTGCTGGACGGAATTGAGATTTTTTAGCACAAGCAACAATTCATGGAAAAAACTATGAAAAAAGGCTCTAGGTGTAATACCACCATTGATTTTCCCCTATTAGTCTTTGTTAAATTTGCACTTTTCAAAAAATTGTGCAGAATTTATCTTTGTTTCAAATAAAGAAATACTTGGCATGAGTAAAGTTTTATCCTGTCCAGTTCTATAGAAAAAGTTTCACATCACATTCCATTGCATATAAGAAAATAACCATCATTGGAAGTTAACCAATCAAATTTCTCCCCTTATTATACCCCACGCAACGAGTTGCGGAGGGTATAATGTTTTTGACTCGTCAGTCCGTCCGTCAGTCCTGTTTCTTGTCATCGCAACTCCTCTCAAACCACACAACAGAATTTCACGAAACCTGTTCAGATAATAAGGACATACTATGTAGTTGTGCAGATCAACGGGAAATTGCGATTCCCTTTTGAACTTATTTGCCTCAATGTACTTCTGCAACAGTTTGTCATCTTAACTCCTCTGAAACCACACAACAGAATTTCATGAAATTTTGTAGATAATAAGGACATACTATTAAGATGTGCATATTGGCAGGAAATTAATTTTTCTTATACAATTTATTTTTCTTACACTTATTTAATTTCTCCAATGACATGTGGGGACGTGGAGTATGTTCTTATTATCTGAAAAGGTTTTGTGAAATTCTGTTTTGTGGTTTGAGAGGAGTTGCGATGACAAACTGTTGCAGTAGTACATTGAAGCAAATAAGTTCAAAGGGGCGTTACTCCTAGAAAAAAATTGAATCGAAATTTCCCGTCAATATGCACAACTACAAAGTATGTCCTTATTATCTGAAAAGGTTTTGTGAAATTCTGTTGTGTGGTTTGAGAGGAGTTGCAATGACAAACTGTTGCAGTAGTACATTGAAGCAAATAAGTTCAAAGGGGCGTAACTCCTAGAAAAAAAATTGAATCGCAATTTCCAGTCAATATGCACAACTACATAGTATGTCCTTATTATCTGAAAAGGTTTCTTGAAATTCTGTTGTGTGATTTGAGAGGAGTTGCGATGACAAACTGTTGCAGTAGTACATTAAAGTATATAAGTTCAAAGGGGCGTAACTCCTAGAAAAAAAATTGAATCGCAATTTCCCGTCGATATGCATAACTATAAAGTATGTCCTTAAGTTATTATCTGAAAAGGTTTCGTGAAATTCTGTATCAGAGCTGCATCAATTTTAGATATTGTGTCCAAACTAATCACATTAAATTTTGTTTAAATTGCGACCTCTGCAGTCGCAGCCAGGTACACCAAATATACCCAATGTATAAAGTGTATAGGAAATGTAAACCAAGTACATTCAATGTATCACCGGTTATATATGGTCCAATGTACACACCAAATATTGTGCACGAAGTAAACGCCCTGTATACGACATGTACAGGGTTTATGCCTTATGTATTACGGTGACATCCCATTAGTCCGACAACCATTATTCCGACAGCCCATTACTCCGACAGCCCACCATTTCGACAGCCCATTACTCCGACAGCCCATTATTCCGACAACCCATTACTCCGACAGCCCATTATTCCGACAATGCGTTTTTCTTATGTGTATTGGTAAATTTTCTTTAAAAAGACCAACTCCGTTCTTTATGATATGTGTGGTTGTCCGTCTTGATTACAATTACTTTTTCCATGCGGGATATTTGTCTCAGTATATTGGAGTTAATACAAATGCTAATGGCAACTGCTCAGTCTTTACCCACTTCCCATATTCGTTTTAAGTGTAAAGGTACTTTATCTATCTTAATATTTCGTTGTTTGTGTGTCCACTATCAGTATGTGCTGTTCTAGTTCACTATTTGTTCGCATGTGTGTCTCGATCTACCTTCTTTATAAAAAAGAAGATGTGGTATGATTGCAAATAACACAACCATTCACAAGAGACCAACATGACACAGACATTAACAACTATAGGTCACCGTACGCCTTCAACAACGAGCAAAGCCCATACCGCATAGTCCACTAAAAAAGGCCCCGATATGACAATGTAAAACAATTCAAACGAGAAAACTAAAGGCCTTATTTGTATAAAAAATGAACGAAAAACAAATATGTAACACATAAACAAACGACAACCACTGAATAACAGGCTCCTGACTTGGGACAGGCAGATACATAAATAATGTGGCGGGGTTAAACATGATAGCGGGATCCCAACCCTCCCCTAACCTGGGACAGTGGTATTACAGTTCAACATAAGAACGAACTATAAAAATCAGTTGAAAAAGGCTAAACTCATCAGATGGACAATAAAACAAGTGAATGTGGCTGCATGGGAACATGTACATCCCGACAACAAAAAGACACTAGGAACATATCTGAGAGTATTCGGAGTTATCAGAAAGCACTTTAGTTCATAGCCACTAACAACTAATAAAAAAATCATGCATCTAAGACTTTTAAACTAGATCTTCGGCTCCCCCTTTTCGCGTATCAGGGGATTGATGTTTTCCCCACTATTAACTACATATAAAATAAATACTAGAACACACCCGCGAAATCGCGGGCATTCAGAGCGTAGTTTAAAGTATGTAAAGTGTTGTTGGATGAATTTTTTAAAATATTGAATGACTGGAGCAAAAAAAGTATCATAAGTCATAGGTTATTGAGGACAGGAAAATACTTTTTTTTTTATCCCTCCTCCTTTATTTCCAATTATCCCATTTTTTGGTTTTCTATCAATTTCAATATGAACATACATTTAGTATGTTATGAACATTCAAGTAAGGAGCCTGTAATTCGGTGGTTGTTGTTTGTTTATGTGTTACATATTTGTTTTTCGTTCATATTTCTGTACATAAATAAGGTCGCTAGTTTCCTGGTTTGAATTGTTTTACATTGTCAGTTCGGGGTCTTTGAAAGCTAAGTATGCGGAAGGGCTTTGTTCGTTGTTGAAGGTCGTACGGTAAGCTATAATTGTTAATATCTGTGACATATTGGTCTCTTGTGGAGAGTTGCTTCAACATGGCAATCATACCACATCTTCTTTCTTTTGTAATCAATGAATTTTGTAAAAGATTTAATGACTGGAGAATTTCAGAAAAGGTATCAAAACTTCACATGACTATTTTTAGCGCTTATCTGTATATCATGAACATTCATTACTATATAAATATAGCGTATTTACTTTCGATTCTAAGTTTACTAATCGATCCATAGTGGTCATTGATATACTAGTATACAGACCCTCTCTATTTAATAAAGTAAAAAATCTAAGACAATGTGTGACATTCTTGTCCTGCTTGTGTCTTTGTCATATTGTCTAATTTTAAAAACATAGTACATTATGTGTTTTGTTGGAAACTTGACATTTGTTTTTCATTTAAAACATTTTTCAAGAAGAAGAAAAATATTTAAATATTATTGATTTTAAGAAAGGTAGGTCATATGTTAATTCACAATCAGTGCTCTTCCATTACATTAAGAATTGGAAATGCTCGATACTAAAACAATCGTTTTGTACAGCTGACAAAGTTGAGGATGGGAGTTATTTTTCAATCGAATGCTCACTTCATAATAATTTGAGGGTGGAACTCTTTCACCATATTTCTAGCACATGTAAGAACTTTAAAAAGTCAGATAAATAAGATAAATTTTGTTAACACAAGAAAACTTTACTATTATGGGGGGAAATGATGATTACATTCAATTTGTTAGTTCTTTTGACGATTATGGATTACATGTCTTGATACTGACTGTAATTTGATATCCATGTGTTAGTTGGGTTTTTTTCTATTTTGTCTTGGCTCCGATTGTGACCGAGGCTTATAGGGCTATAAAGATAATTATATCGTATTAGTATTGTAATGTTTTAATGTCATGAATGTTGACCCAATCATTAGACCGCCGCTTCGAAAAAGTGGGGTAGACTGTTTTACCTCTGTCTGTCGTATCGTCTAACCGTCAATCCGTCAGTTTGTCCGTCCGTCCCATAAATATTTTCGTTCCATCTTTTTTCATGAACTACATTACAAGGATTTCTGAAAGGTTAATTGAAGTCGGCTGTGGCGTGTGATACTTTTTCAAATTGATTACGCATTACATGTGACAGCCAAGTTGAAAACTGTCGTCACATTTTACTCAGGAACTACAAGAAATTATTTCTGAAATTTGATTTCAATATTTTTATAAGTCAGTTATACTGTGTGATGCTTTTTCCTGTCTACCGAAATGTTTGGGCGGGGTTGTCATCAGTAGCTCGTACCACCAATGGTTGTTCTTGATTTATACATGTATGCTCTTTAAGATCCTTTAATTTGGAAAATGACATATTCTTTTCTGTTTTATTCTATATATATACAGATTTCGAATTGAGTATATATAGAAAGTATTCGAACTACCTTAGCCTCATGTTATATATACGGGATTATTTCTTAAAATATGTTAAAATATTACATATCTAAACGTAATAATACAGACAGACACATTTTATTTTCCCCTGATACCATCAGTGTCGGACTTATGGGTTGTCGGAGTTTTGGGCTGTCGGAGTAATGGGTTGTCGGACTTTTGGGTTGTCGGACTAATGGGTTGTCGGACCATTTGGGCTGTCGGACTAATGGGCTGTCGAAATAATGGCGTGTAACCATGTATTACGCGTACACCGAATATACACAATGCATAAAGTGTACACGCCATGTAAACCAAGTACTTCCAATGTATCACCGGTTATATATGGTCCAACATACACATCAAGTATTGTACACAAAGTAAACGCCCTGTATACTGCGTATACGACAAGTACAGGGTGTATGTCTGATGTATAAAAGTGTATAGGCCATGTATCACCGGTTGTATATGGTTCAATGTACTCACCAATATTGTGCACAAAGTAAACGCCCTGTATACGACATTTACAGGGAGTATGCCTAATGTATTAGCTGTACACGTCATGTTCACCAGATATATCCAATGTATAAAGGGTACATCCAATGTATCACCGGTTATATATGGTCCAATGTATAAATATATATATTAGTTACCATGCGTCTTCATGCAAAATATTCATACCTAGAGAGTACAGTCCCCTCTTCTGGAATGCAGTCCTTCTTTAAATATATATATGAAAGCATGCGTCTTCATCCAAATTATTCATAATAGAGATTGCAGTCCTCTCTTTATGAGTGCAGTCCTCCTTTGAATATATATAGGTAACCATGCGTTTTCATTTAAATTATTCATATACAAGTGAGTGCAGTCCTCCTTTCAATATATTTAAGAAATAATTCATGGGGCATACATCAAAGTCAAAAGAAAAGAAAATATGATTGCTTGGAATAAGTAGAATGTTCTATAAAATAAAAAATAAATGTTATGTCAGTTTGAACTTGAGAACTTGTGCATTTCCACTGCACACAATTATCATACCATCATAACATATATGAGAAGAACATAACCCTTGCCATGCCAACAACTGGTATATTAAAAGTAAATGTGTTAAGTTCCGATGCAAAGACCCCGGGCTATAAGCGAATAAATTAAAAATTATTCAGCTTATTGGTTAAGTGGTTTGAGAGTAAAAGATCTTTGAAATAGTCTACACTGAAGGACGGACAACAGAAGCGACAAAAGACACCAAGTTATTGCAATAACTTAATAGATATAGGATGATGTGGTGTGAGTGCCAATGAGACAACTCTCCATCCAAATAAAAATTAATAAAAATAAACCATTATAGGTCATGGCCTTCAACACGGAACCTTGGCTCACATCGAACAACAAGCTATATAGGGCCCCAAAATTACTGATGTAAAACCATTCAAAAGGGAAAACCAACGGTCTAATTATATTTAGGGAAAGGTGAGCTAAAAAGTTTTCAAGGAACTCTGGTAATATTAATCAATACAATTGAAATCACTGCAAAATTGACAAAAAAGCATAAATTTGTTTACCTCCATCTTTACTGTAACTTTCATTTTGACTGGCATCTCCTGCATCTAAACCAACTGACATAAAAAAAATAATATTATAAATCACTGAAATTTTGCAAATAAGCTACACAAATAATTGTAAAAACTAGGATTACACCCAAAAATTATCTAAATATCTTCTTAAAAGGGCAATAACTCTTATAAAAGATGGTTGACAATTTCGGTCATTCTTACTTTTAAGTAAATTTTAATTGTTGATTTTTTTTTACTGTTTCCAATTTCACTTTACCTGTAAATAAATTCAAGACAATAATTGAAACTGTAAAAATAATCATCATTACAGGGTCGGTAACCCAACAATATGTTGTCAATTTGTTATAAAATTTCAAGAACACAAAGATTTGGACTTGTTCACATTATTCATTAAGCTGGGGTCACACATTCACGATGTTTACTACCGTCCTTGACAGGACCATTCCCGATTGAAATTTATTAAAAGTCTGATCAAGATCCTGTGAATCGTGGATGGAAATTCAAACTTAAATTTAAATCTGTAAAAAAAAAAATTTGATCACGACAACAATCAGATAGTGTTCAGGAAACGTCGATATTCAACCGTTTCAAAGCGAATTAGTCCCGATAATCCCGTTCTGAATCCGCTTCTAATCCGATTTGTATTTTTCGCCGGGTAAAATTCGACCGAGTCTTTCACGATTCCGTTCCGGCTTTACCGAATGTAATCCGACTGAGATCAGACAGTGACCAGACAGTGAACCGACACTGACGGAAGTTATCCGTTCGAAAACTGTCGGCATATTCTGGATGATCAGGTACTGTCGGAACGTAATCCTATCACGGTCCGCTCCATCGCATTGCAAACGGCTTTGTCTGGTCTCAGTCGTATTGTATTCTGTAATTGTCGGGACTCCGACGTGGGTATCATTGACGAATTTCGTATTAATAACGGGACGGTTTCGGAACGGTTTCGGCAAAAACGGTTCGCAATCAACAAGACCTGGATGCAATCTGGACTCAATCGGCAGAAAAAAAGCTATGAAAAATTACTCCAGATCATTTCCGTTCCACAGGACACCGTCCAGAATACACAAGACATTGTTCGGAATTCGATCCGATACAGCAGAATCTGTCACGACATAGCCACGATTGTAATCCGACTAGACAAAATCGGCTGAGTTGCCCCGAATGTTACGGGACGCACCTTACTGTCGGGATGCTTGGCCGAACTATTCGGACCCTTCCCGACCCGTAGGAATCTGTTACGAACTAAAACGACTGCGTTCAGACAATGATAGGACATTCCAGATAATTGAGGATACTAATCCGACTTTTTCACTTTTCGTGTCGTATTGCTGTCTGATCTCAAACGGGAGCAAAAATCGGCAATGTGTGAACCCCGCATTAAATAAATTCATAAATTCAGATCACTGAAAAAAATACATTCTTAACTTCATAAAAAAAAGCCTAGTTTAGATAATTACTAAAATCTACTCTTAATGTTCTACAAACCCTACATAAAAAAATGATTCAAATAAATATACCCATAGAGGATTTAAGTGGCATATACAAGAGAGCACAGTCTTTGGAGTGCAGTCCTCCTTTCAATATATTTATAAGTAATCATGCGTCCTCATGCAAATTATTTATATACTAGAGAGTGCACCTTCTCTTTAGAAGTGCAGTCCTCCTCTTGATATATTTATAGATTATTACATGACATTTTCCATATGGCCCTGGTATGAGCTCTAGACTCCCATATCAAGCCAGAGGGCTTAAGCCCGAGGGCTTGATATGGGTCGTGGGCTGATACCATGGACCCTATGAAAAATGACATGTAATAATCTATTTATCATATATTTTTAAGTAAAAGAAAATAAATAGCTTACATCAAATTATGTTTGATATTTCTTCAAAAATCAAAAAGATGTTTAACGAAAAAAAAAAATGTATCACTGTGAGTTAAAAAAAAGTTCGTATCACAGTACAGTAGATAAACAACGTTTTATGAAAAGTTTCAGAAATAATTAACAATAAATATATTAATTCTAAGAATTGCAAACATTAAAAAACTTCAAAGTTTTACATTACAAATGTTAAAAAATGCTTTAAGAAGAATCCTATATTATCGCTACTCATTCCAGTGTGGCTTCATATATTTTCTAAATTCTTTCTAAATTCTTTCTAAATTCTCGGGCCTATAAAGGCCCTCGGGCTGATATTGATGTCTCGGGATGATACGACATATGATACGGATTTTGCCATGTATTATTCTCTATATACATATATATGTAACCATGCCGGTCTTCATGCAAATTATTCATATATACTAGAGAATGCAGTCCTCTCTTTTTGAGTGCAGTCCTCCTTCAATTTTTTTTTATATGTAATCCAAATCGTCTGTCTTCATGCAAATTATTCATACACAAGAGAGTACGGTCCTCTCGTTAGGACTTCAGTCCTCCTTTAGTTTTCTATAAGTAACCGTGTGTCTTCATGCAAATTATTCATATACAAGAGAGTACAGTCCTCTCTTTTGGAGTTCAATCCTCATGCGCGTAGCTACATGTACGTTTACGTCAAAACGCCCGGGCGTACACTTGAATTTTGAAAATAAAACAAATAATCGACATAGAATAAGAAAAACTGGTCAGAAGCACATCAACCTTGTGCTTCTCTATTCAATGAATTGTGATTTTAAATAAAAAGGGAATAAATTTATTCAAATAGATCATTTATTATATATTTGTTCGAATTTTTGTAAAAGTCTGAATCTTCTATGAATTCTACGTACTTTTCTTATACTTAAAGCAATTCACCATCTGCTCAGAGCCGATATGCTGTTTGTGTTTTTGTTGTAAGCCCTAGTCCTACTATGAGCCTATGATTTATGTCCCTAAAGCGAGACAAAGCAGCCGCAAATATTTAGGTTCCGAATGTGGATAAAGTCTTTTGAATATCGTGTGATGCATTCTCAACAACTTTATGTTTACCGAACACTTTTTACATGAGAGCCAAGTTGTAAATTTTCGTTAAATTTTAAAAACTACAATACAATGATTTCTGAACTTTTGTATCAAGGTTTATATAAGTCAGTTATACTGTGTGGTGCTATTTTAGAATCACAACACAACAACTTCCTGTCTACCAAGATATTTGACAGGGTATCATCAGTAGCTCGCACCATCACTAGTTGGTCTTAATTTGTTTGCTCTTTATAGACCCTGTAATTTGGAAAATGAAATATTCTTTTGAGGCTCCCGCAGGGTAAAAAACGACCTCCGACCTCCGGGCTTTTTAGAGGCGACTTCCGACCTGAGGGCCTTCTAAAAACGACCTGCGACCTTGCCATTTTTATCGCGATGTTTTCCTATGTGGTTCTTTGTCGCTACTTCTGTTATCTGACAGATCTGCAAAATTGCGCGCGATTACTGGTTCTCTGTCTCAGCCTATTCCCTAGCCTGGGATCCGGCCCAATCTAGCTGCGCGTCGTTATGGCCGGGTGGGGAACAAATACCCATTTGACTCTGAATCTAAAGTGAGGCTGAATAAATCTTTGCATAAATTTTTGATGTTTGATGTAAACCAGCGCAATTGGATTCCAATTGACACCTTGGACATGTGAAATTTTAAACTTTTAACTTTCTCACCAGGCGATTAACCCTTTTCTGCTTACTAATTATCATCATACTACTAATTAGATATGATAACACTATACATCAATTCATAAAGAAAAATTATTACAGTCTAATTTTTAGCTCACCTGACCTGAAAGGTCAAGTGAGCTTTTCTCATCACTTGGCGTCCGTCGTCCGTCGTCCTGCGTCCGTCGTCTGTCGTCCGTCGTCCGTCGTCCGTAAACTTTTACAAAAATCTTCTCCTCTGAAACTACTGGGCCAAATTTAACCAAACTTGGCCACAATCATCCTTTGGGTATCTAGTTTTAAAAATGTGTCCGGTGACCTGGCCATCCAACCAAGATGGCCGCCATGGCTAAAAATAGAACACAGGGGTAAAATGTATATTTTGGCTTATATCTTTGAAACCAAAACATTTAGAGCAAATCTGACATGGGGTAAAACTGTTGATCAGGTCAAGATCTATCTGCCCTGAAATTTTCAGACGAATTGGACAACTTGTTGTTGGGTTGCTGCCCCTGAATTGGTTATTTTAAGGAAATTTTGCAGTTTTTGGCTATTATCTTGAATACTATTATAGATAGAGATAAACTGTAAACAGCAATAATGTTCAGCAAAGTAAGACCTACAAATAAGTCAACATGACCAAAATTGTCAGTCAACCCCTTAAGGAGTTATTGCCCTTTATAGTCAATTTTTAACAACTTTTCGTCATTTTTTGTAACTTGTACAAAAATCTTCTTCTCTGAAACTACATGGCCAAATTTAACCAAACTTGGCCACAATTATCATTGTGGTATATAGTTTAAAAAATGTGTCCGATGACCCCGCCTACCAAACAAAATGGCCGACATGGCTAAAATTAGAACATAGCGGTAAAATGCAGTTTTTGAATTATATCTTTGAAACTAAGACATTTAGGGCAAATCTTTCAAGATTTAAATGTCCATCAGAATAAGATCTTTCCCCTCACAAATTTTCAGATGCTTCCGACAACTCGTTGTTGGGTTGCTGCCCTAAAATTGTTAATTTTAAGGAAATTTTGCAGTTTTTGGTTATTATCTTGAATACTATTATAGATAGAGATAAACTGTAAACAGCAATACTGTTCAGCAAAGTAAGATCTACAAATAAGTCAACATGATCAAAATTATTAGAGGACCCCTTTAGGAGTTATTGCCCTTTATAGTCAATATTGAACAACTTTTCGTCATTTTTGTAACTTGTACAAAAATCTTCCTTTCTGAAACTATGGGCCAAATTTAAACAAACTTGGCCACAATCATTACTAGGGTATCTATTTAAAAAAAGTGTATAATGACCCCACCTACCAACCAAGATGACCGACATCAGTAAATACAGTAACAGGTGAGCGACACAGGCTCTTGAGAGCCTCTAGTTACTAATTGATGTTAAACAAGAATTGATTGGATACAGATGTAAAACAAACATTGAGGACAAAATTAGTATTAACCAATCATTGACAGGCAGTACATTGATACACGCCTGGCTATACTGAGAAGATTAGTCAGGACCCCAGGCTACCTATTCCCCCCTTCCCCCAAGACTGTACGT
Organism: Mytilus trossulus; assembly: GCF_036588685.1. Taxonomy (NCBI): domain Eukaryota; kingdom Metazoa; phylum Mollusca; class Bivalvia; order Mytilida; family Mytilidae; genus Mytilus; species Mytilus trossulus. Next base: position 1,796,371 of record NW_026963340.1, on the reverse strand, counting down.
TCTTCCCACATGTAGAACTAGATCGGGATGAACAATCGGCTTGCGTCATCGGACCGATCTGATGAAATAAAATGCCCAAATTACATGTCTGTTATTAAACATAAACTGCTAACTGTTGGTCCCACCAACCATGATCAGCCATACTGTTTTTCCGGCCATCTCAGTCACAATTTTGTCTACTGTAGTCTGTATTATACCCCACTACACACAGTAGAGAAGTTTTACATGGCATGATGGTTTGATGTCCGTCCATACTTTCATCTGTAGTACCGTCCCATAGTGGTATCCAGATGAAAACTTCAGAACGGATCAAAGATTTATATCGTTTGTTCCCATTTGTTTAAGCCCTAGTCCTACTAGACCACGATCGCCCTCCGCTCGCCGCGATCAAAAATAAATTCAGATCGTGGTGAGGTCGCGGTATGAGCGGCTTGAAATGTAAATTTTCGTTGCTTTCACGATATGCTTCTACGTCCTCATTAATACGCTTCTACAACGATCCCGCTACGATTAGACCTCGTTCTCCGCTCATTTTGCGATCTCTACGCTTATCAAGATCTTTCTACGCTCATCACGTTCTCACTACGACCATACCACGAGTTATGCGATTGCAACACGATCTTACAACGCTTTTACTGCGATTATTACATACGTTCATACCGCGATCTTACTCTGTTATCTGTAATAACGCCAAACTCGTGTTCCATATCAACAACCTTCCATTCCTTCTATTTCTGAATAATACATGTACATAGATTTCTTGGAAACAATTATACATTCATGCCACCAAAATGTCAAACTGAAAGAACACATTCAAACGGGAAAACCAACGGTATAATCTATTATATGGTTGAGCCATTAGAAAAAAGGGACAAGAACTACATACAGACAAACAAAACCTGGATATGTAATATTTTTATGTGCAAATGACAATGAGAATGATGGTCGTAGTATGAAAGTAGTCAGGTCGTATGGAGAGTGTGATGAGGACGACAAGGGCGTGCTAGAATCGTACTATGCCTTGTTTCTTAAAAAAGAGAGGATTTTAAAAATAAATAACTCAGCCTTGATAATCACAAAAATAAATGGTTTGTTCTGTGGTTGTTTGAAAATAAATTACCTGACTTGCAATGTATTGTAAATAAATAACTCGGCAGGGTTTATCGAAAGTATGAGATGGCACAAGATTCTTCATAAATTCATCTTTTTACCCCAAAAAAAATCGGGAAACACTTCACAATTTTTTTTAACAATAAAAGTATAAATATTTCTTAAATATACTTGAAATGTCTGAAAATTGGTTTCTTTTAACTTGAGATATATTGTCTCAGGAAACCTTACCTCACTTTTATTCTAACAGGGCCGTAACTACATTGAGACAAATGCCTCATGTAGGAAATTTCAAAACGAAACGCTTGTCTCCATATCAAATTGTGTTCACGGCGAATGCCTTGCAAGAAGCAAGTTCTGTTTTCACTCAGACATAGCCCTGATTTTTCAGAATCAATGTTTCTTATTTTTTCAGTTTCAGGATCAATGTTTCTTATTTATTTGTCTTTTGTTCGTTGATTGCCCTTCTGCATTCTGTTGCATTCCTTTTTTAATCTAGTAATTTTGTTATGAACTTGATCATGAGTTTAAAAAAATAGCAGCCACAGACTTAACTATGTGAATTCCAATTTTGCTTAATCATGCACCTTGGTCTTTTTGTGTATTCTCTAGAAAGTCACTGAATTTATACATTTTGCTTTGAGACCAAAATATAGTAAAAAAATATTAAAACAAAACTTGCATTTTCAAATTATGAAAGGGTCTTCAGGACACCCAGAAAGCATGAATTTGCATCATTTGTTCTATAGCTTCTTGGGCCTTCAGTGGCTCCAAAACGCCTTAAAAAATGTTGCCTCGCTCCGCTCGGCGAAATATCTTGGCCAATACTTTTAAAAGAAGCAAGTTACAACAAAAAAAAAATTCTATGTACGTATGAAATACATGCATATGCAGTTGGGAATATAAAAGATTCATTTCTGCAGACGATGATGATTAAATGGTACATAGTGAATTGACTATACATGTATTATTTAATAAATAAATCATTTAAAAATTTGATGTTTTCGAATATTACAAATAAAGTTGTGAAAATGAACCATCAGTTCCTTGCTTTAATGAAAATGAAAAATCTTGCTTCAATAGTGCAGAAAATGAATAAACTTTCCTGTTAGTTTACAAAAAAAATACTCCCCCCCCCCCCCAGGATATCTAATGGTCGTCCCCTAAGTCGAATCTTCATGAAAATTTGAACCGTACTTTGTATTTATCATAGCATGGCCTGACTAACAACTGTGTAAAAATTGGGGAGTCCAATATAAAATGGACATGAGTGCCGAGCGGGACACATCTGTCTTCAAGACATTTCCTTGTTGCCATCAGTCTATAGATCGTGTTCAAAGTATCAGTAGGTAAATCCAGCTCTACATCCCCGGTGATTTTGGGAACTTGCTCAATATGAATATTGGTTTGGATTAGTGATATACTGAATGTTTGGTTGAAACTACTGTTCTGAAAAATCGAAAAGTTCAAGTCCTGTTTTTGGTCTCAATATGGAAAAGAACGGATATGGGTTAATGGCACGAAGACATCACATATTAATCATTAAATGCCACACAAAATATAAATCTAGAGCTGACAACACGAACTTCAATAGAGCAGGAGCTTCTCGCTTACAGACGACCATCTCTTGATGGCCTCAAACAAAACAAGAACAACCCAGCCCAAGGGCACATCAATGACTTAAATAGACCCTTTAAATATAAAAACGACATCCGGCCTCTATGTTGGAAAAAACGACCTGCGACCTGTACATTTCCCTTAAAAACGACCTCGCGACCTTGCGACGAATTTATAAGCGACCTTGCGACCTGAGGGGGTACCATGTGGGAGCCTCTCTTTTCTGTTCTAATCTATATATAGATTTTGAATTGAGCATGCAGAAAGTAATCGAATTACCTTAGTCGTATGTAATATGAACGGAGTTATTTCTTGAAGTATGTTATTACATCAACGTAATAATACAGACAGACACTTTTTATTTTACCCCGATACGTATACCCTGATACTTGACTTGATAAGTGTCGGACTTATGGGTCGTCGGGGTATTTGGCTTTCGGAGCAATGAGTTGTTGGACTATTGGGTTGTCGGACTAATGAGGTGTCGGACAAATGGGTGTCGGACTAATGGGCTGTCGAAATAATGGCGTGTAACTTCAACGTATATATCCAATTAAAAAAGACTGTTCTATCTTGAATATGAATAATTTGTACGGCGGAAACGGAAAACTGAACGGAGACGGAAACGGAAGAAATAATTATATGAACAGAACATAAGGGGTAAAATGGAAAGAACTATGAAAATGAATAACGACTGAGGTACAAATAAAATCACACAACAACTATCTTGACAATAGAATAGGAGCTATATATCAAAGACAATAGCAAACAGTTTTGGAAATACACAACATTGACAGCTAAAACCCAAAAATGCTATAAAGACCACGTGACATTCTTCTGCTCTAGGTAGATGTGTTCAACAATGAGAACTCTTCAACATTGTAGACTTAAAAAGTTCATGATAAAAATCTCTCTACCTTCTCTAGTTTCAACCAAAAACACAAGAGAAGATGAAAAGTCGTCCGTCAGTAAAGGTCCATCATTACTCTGAAAAGTCTACTTACATGTATTATATCGGAAATATTAACTTGTTTGTAGATCTTGTCTTGCTGATCATTTTTGTTTGAATAGTTTCTAGAATACTGATCGCAAAAACAACGTAGTTATCTATCCTGGGATCTTGTGTTTCAAAAACATAGTCTCAGTCAGCCTCTTGCCTTTGGTAGTCTTGTTAGATTTTTGTTTTTTGTTTTAATGGTCCACTTACGGTAAATGGGCATTATGAGTTCTGGACTGTGCGCCCGTCTGTTCGTTCGTTCGTCCGTCCGTCTCTTCGTCCGTTCCTTCCAGGTTAGAGCTTTTGGTCGATGTAGCTTTTGATGAAATAAGTTGATGTCCAATCAACTTGAAACACAGTACACATGTTCCCTGAACAAATCTTTCTAATTTAAATGCCAAATTATAGATCCCCCATTTTCTCGGTCCATTCAACATAGATAATGATAGTGCGGATGGGGCATCCGTGTACTGGGGACACATTCTTATTTGTGTATAATTCGGAGTTTAGTATGACGTCAATCATTACTGTAGTAGTATACATATTTGTTTAAGGGCCAACTGAAGTACGCCTCCGGGTGCGGGAGTTTATTGCTGCTTATAAGATCCATTGGTGGCCTTCGACTGTTGTCTTCTCTATGGTCGGTTTGTTGTCTCTTTGACACTTTCCCCTTGGTCATTTTCATCCATACCCTGCTTAACTTTTTCATTACTTTCTACTGGATGTCAACGAGTACTCGAGTACCAGAGTATTGATTACAAGGACCAAAATGATACTCGACTAAGGCAACAACCATTTTCTTATCGGGGGGGGGGGGGGGGGGGGGGGGGTATGGGCTGGGATTTTTTGGAAACAAATATTTTGATGGCCTAGCTGAAAGAAAAAAAAATGTTTTGCACTGTAGCTGAAAAAAAATGCGTGCTTTCACCTGCTTGAAAAAAAAATGTGCACTGCTGAATTTGAGAATAACAACAGTTATAAACATGAAATATGAAAAAAGAAGATGTGGTGTGATTGCCAATGAGACAACTATCCACAAAAGACTAAAATGACACAGACATTAACAACTATAGGTCACTGTACGGCCTTTAACAATGAGCAAAGCCCATACCGCATAGTCAGCTATAAAATAATAGTCCTTTTGTAACAGGGATAGATAAAGTAAAATAAGCAGTCTTTTAAAGGCCTTCGATTGTGTAGGACACATACTTGTATACCGGTTATTCGTTATACCTCTTTTTTGAATGGAATGTCAATTATCATAGTTGGAAACAGTGGATGTTTATAATTTGGAGCTACTCACTCTTTGCCATTACATATGGCAATGGTGGCCACTTCAATTGCAGTATTAAAATTCAAGGACTGAGGTTCCTGTAAGGCGGACTCAGAGAATATCAATATGTAGAAAGTGGGTTAAAAAAACTACAGAGACAACAGCCAATGTCAGGATATAGATAGAGCCATGCACTTTACAATTTATATCAATTAAAAAATTAAAATGAATTCTATGTAAATTTTATGGTTTTGAGAGAAAAAAAATAAGTTTCTGTTCCACATGATAGGAAAAACATGTTTGCTTTCCTTCTCAAAAGAAAAAAATATTTTATCGAACGAAGGTTCTGAATTTTTTTTTATGAAAAAAATAAAAATTCGAATGTTATGTTTACGTAAAGCGGTCATTAAAAATTCCTGCGACCAGAGGTACGTGTAGAATATATGGACAAGAGCATATTTCCAACGAATACGATTTCCAGCCCAATTAATCTTAGTCACTCCCCAACTTATGTACCGTTAGAGCATGTAAGTTCACCAGTAAAACTGTAAGTTACCCAATAAATTTTAGAAATTGCTACGTCCAAGAAAAGTTGGCAAGATAATATTTTTTAATTAGTACAAATTCGTTGCACCATGTATCGACCCTCAGAAAATAATTAATGACATTAGTTCTAATCAACCCTTTTTAGTATTTTTAGGGCAGCTGAGGGTGAAACAAACATTTTTTATTTTCAGAATCAAAAACAAATTATTTTTTTCTCTCCCAAAACTGGAGAAAAACTTAAACTAGAGGCTCTAAAGAGCCTGTGTCGCTCACCTTGGTCTATGTGCATATTAAACAAAGGACACAAATGGATTCATGACAAAATTGTATTTTGGTGATGGTGATGTGTTTGAAGTTCTTACTTTACTGAACGATTTTGCTTCTCACAATTATATCTATCATTCTATCATGAACTTTGCGCATTAGTAACAGAGAACTATATTTGGTAAAAATTTACATAAATTTACCAAATTAATGAAAATTGTTAAAAATTGACTATAAAGGGCAATAACTCCTTAAGGGGTCAATTGACCATTTAGGTCATGTTGACTTATTTGTAGATCTTACTTTGCTGAACATTATTGCTGTTTACAATTTATCTCTATCTATAATAATATTCAAGATAATAACCAAAAACAGCAAAATTTCCTCAAAATTACCAATTCAGGGGCAGCAACCCAACAACCGATTGACCGATTCATCTGAAAATTTCAGGGCAGATAGTTCTTGACCTGATAAACATTTTTGTCCCATGTCAGATTTCCTCAAAATTCTTTGGTTTTTGAGTTATAAGCCAAAAACTGCATTTTACCCCTATGTTCTATTTTTAGCGGTGGCGGCCATCTTGGTTGGTTGACCAGGTCACGCCACACATTTTTTAAACTAGATACCCCAAAGATGATTGTGGCCAAGTTTGGATTAATTTGGCCAAGAAGTTTCAGAGGAGAAGATTTTTGTAAAAGATTACTTTAATTTACGAAAAATGGTTAAAAATTGACTATAAAGGGCAATAACTCCTAAACAGGTCAACTGACCATATTGGTCATGTTGACTTATTTGTAGATCTTACTTTGCTGAACATTATTGCTGTTTACAATTTATCTCTATCTATAATAATATTCAAGATAATAACCAAAAACAGCAAAATTTCCTCAAAATTACCAATTCAGGGGCAGCAACCCAACAACCAATTGACCGATTCATCTGAAAATTTCAGGGCAGATAGTTCTTGACCTGATAAACATTTTTATCCCATGTCAGATTTCCTCAAAATTCTTTGGTTTTTGAGTTATAAGCCAAAAACTGCATTTTACCCCTATGTTCTATTTTTAGCGGTGGCGGCCATCTTGGTTGGTTGACCAGGTCACGCCACACATTTTTTAAACTAGATACCCCAAAGATGATTGTGGCCAAGTTTGGATTAATTTGGCAAAGTAGTTTCAGAGGAGAAGATTTTTGTAAAAGATTACTTTAATTTACGAAAAATGGTTAAAAATTGACTATTAAGGGCAATAACTCCTAAACGGGTCAACTGACCATTTTGGTCATGTTGACTTATTTGTAGATCTTACTTTGCTGAACATTATTGCTGTTTACAGTTTATCTCTATCTATAATAATATTCAAGATAATGACCAAAAACAGCAAAATTTCCTCAAAATTACCAATTCAGGGGCAGCAACCCAACAACCGATTGACCGATTCATCTGAAAATTTTAGAGCAGATAGATCTTGACCTGATAAACATTTTTATCCCATGTCAGATTTCCTCAAAATGCTTTGGTTTTTGAGTTATAAGCCAAAAACTGCATTTTACCCCTTTGTTCTATTTTTAGCCGTGGCGGCCATCTTGGTTGGTTGACCAGGTCACGCCACACATTTTTTAAACTAGATACCCCAAAGATGATTGTGGCCAAGTTTGGATTAATTTGGCCAAGTAGTTTCAGAGGAGAAGATTTTTGTAAAAGATTACTTTAATTAACGAAAAATGGTTAAAAATTGACTATAAAGGGCAATAACTCCTAAACGGGTCAACTGACCATTTTGGTCATGTTGACTTATTTGTAGATCTTACTTTGTTGAACATTATTGCTGTTTACAGTTTATCTCTAACTATAATAATATTCAAGATAATAACCAAAAACAGCAAAATTTCTTCAAAATTACCAATTCAGGGGCAGCAACCCAACAACCGATTGACCGATTCATCTGAAAATTTCAGGGCAGATAGATCTTGACCTGATAAACATTTTCACCCCATGTCAGATTTGCTCTTAATGCTTTGGTTTTTGAGTTATAAGCCAAAAACTGCATTTTACCCCTATGTTCTATTTTTAGCCGTGGCGGCCATCTTGGTTGGTTGACCGGGTCACGCCACACATTTTTTAAACTAGATACCCCAATGATGATTGTGGCCAAGTTTGGTTTGATTTGGCTCAGTAGTTTCAGAGGAGAAGATTTTTGTAAAAGTTAACGACGACGGACGACGACGACGACGGACGACGGACGACGACGGACGACGACGGACGACGGACGACGGACGCCAAGTGATGAGAAAAGCTCACTTGGCCCTTCGGGCCAGGTGAGCTAAAAATAAAAACCATAGCTCCCCCCCCCCCCCCAGAAAATCAAATGGTTGCTGCCTTAAAATCCGTCACTAATTTTATATGAAAACGGAAACTGCCTTTCGTCATTATAGACTGAGATTTTCACATGCTGGATTTTATCAAGAGCAGATGTCAGTCTTTATTTTCGTTGCGGTTACAACTTCCTGTAATTGTCGCTATTAATCAGAGTATATGTTGACCTTTGATCCTTTTTTATTTTAAGAATGTGTTTACGTCAGCTTTTTTTAGAAAGGAATGGCAATTGGTGTAATTTGTCATAAGTTTAGTTCACTGGCTACATATATCTATTTAGTATTTTACATTGTCTTTTCGAAATTGAAATTTCTTAGTGATGAACAAGTTGACAAGGGTTAATTAAGCTTATTGTGGCAATCTAAAACACAATGTATGGTCCCTACAACACATATATTTGTGTGCTAAACTTATTTGCTTATCAGGTTTATAACCGTGTCTGAAATTAGAAAAAAAAGGTTGCATATCAATTCAATTCATCCTTTCGTGCCATGAAAATTAACTTATATGCTCCGCCGATTGCTACTAAAATGCAGCCATTTCGGGATTTTTCATCAGTAAAACTAGTATTTATATATATTTTTTTAGGGGTCAACTGAAGGACGCCTCCGGGTGAGAGAATTTCTCGCTACACTGAAGACCTATTGGTGACCTTCTGCTGTTGTCTGTTCTATTGTTTGGTTGTTGTCTCTTTGACACAACCCCCATTTCCATTCTCAATTCTCTTTCCAACTAAAAAGCGTCCGGAAGCGCTCGAGAGCGCCCAGGAGAAGAAAAACCTCCCGGGGAAAGGAAAAAGCGCCCTTTCTAGTGGAAGGTAATTTGGCACCCGGGGGGGGGGGGGTTAAAATAATAATATTTTATAACAATAATGTTTTTCCTTAAAAAAAATAATCATTGGTTGTTTTGTCCTTAATATAAATGTGGCCTATGATGCCTAAAATCTAATATGTTCGCAATTGCATGGAGAACACTTTTTTATGCAGATGCTGATATACATTTATTATAATTTTTTTTATGAAACTAAATGTTTCAATGGTATGCATACATTTTTTTTTGTTAAAATTGAAACATTCATACTTGTTTTATTACAAATGTCTATTATCTGAATTTGAAAATTCCTTGTCTAAAATTAATAAAAATTAATGTGCTTAACTTATTTCATCAACACAAAGTTGTCTCATGCCAGTAAAATATCTATATACTTTTCCCCGGCGCATATTCTTTTCCGGGGCGCTATTTTTTATTCCCCGGGCGTTCCCGGGCGCATTTTTGTAGGACCCTCAATTCTATGATTTTAGCATGACAACCGATCTTTCTGTTAGTTCAACATAGCGTATGGTTGATTTTACATTTTCTTCTTTTATTCTGTTCGGCAGCCATTTTCAAAATAAAAAAAAATGCTACGTCTATGTAAAGCGTCTAACACTTTTGTAAAGTTTTATGAAGTTTTGAGCATTTTGACATTTTTGCCTTGTGTCTATGGTAGCGGCAGTCATTTTAGAAAGTCGAATGCCACATATGTCACCTAACCTCACCTTTTCTCTTCATGCCGGTCGGCATTTATGGCCATTATACACTTTTCCATTTTACACGGTCTTTAGTGAGTTCATTTACGTTTTTTATTGAGCTAAGGCTTCCAATTGATATTTTTTCGTGTTTTTTTTTTATGTTGTGATGTTATAATACTATTGTTTTAGAAATTAAAGGAGAAGGTTTGGTTCCATAATCATTAAAACGTTTAATTCCGCTGCAAATGTTGGTGTGAGCCAAAATTTGTTCCTGTGAAAAAAGTTTCAGTGGAACTTATATCACAGGGAGTTTGTCCTGGGAGAACGTTTTTCATAAATAATTTTAAAATAATTTGTTCCATCTCTATAAAATAAGTTCCACACTTTACCTGGTGAAATAAGTACAGGGTTGGTGAAATTTGTTCCTTGCTTAGTGAAATATGTTCCAGGTTTTGGAGATGTGTTAATTACCTGGTGAAATTAGTTCTGGGTTTGTGAACTCACCTGGTAAAATAAGTTCCTAGTCTGTGAAATATGATCCACTGGTTAAACAGGTTTTGATTTGACGGTCCCAAATCTCCGTTTTACTGTCTCCGCTACGCGTCGCCAGTAAAACTGCATTTGCGATCATCAATATAAAAAATGATGTGGTATGATTGCCAATGAGACAACTATCCACAAAAGACCAAAATGAAACAAACATTAACAACTATAGGTCACCGTACGGCCTTCAACAATGAGCATACTGCATAGTCAGCTATAAAAGGCCCCGATGAGACAATTCAATAAAACAATAAAACAATTCAAACGAGAAAACTAACGGCCTTATTTATGTAAAAAAATGAACGAACAACAAATATGTAACACATAAAAAAACGACAACCACTGAATTACAGGATCCTGACTTGGGACAGGCACATACATTAGTAAATCTACAATTGACGATGGAAACTCTTCAACTACAGTACTGTTATTCCTTAAATGTAAATCGTCCAATTGGGACTGTGGACCTTAGCAAATGTTTCATCATATACGTTAAAAATATCAAAATGACAGTCCCACTTTTGAGACAGAAAAGACAAAAATAAGAAAAATCTTTCAGAAAAAAAAAATATAGTTCAAGATGAACATATGAACTAATTTAAAAGGACAAAATGATTGATCAATTATTCCAAAAGACATGAAGAAAAACAAGACACACTCTTTTGATTTTTTTCCATGACAAGTTTACTAGTATGCCTAAATACAGGGTCATGCCAGTAAACGGGAATGAGGAATATCACATAAAACATAGATACAAATTTTGGTCCATTTCTATCGATTTATCCTGTAGAACTTAACAGTCATGCCTACAATTGCACATGTATCTCATGCCAGTACACTCAATACATCATTTAGCTTGCATTATAAGTTAAGTGTACCAAGAAAATGTTTCGCTGTGCAATATGTTGCAAAGGTAATTATTTCGTGTTTCGTTTTCTTATATAGATAAGATCGTTGGTTTTCCCGTTTGAATAGTTTTAAACACTCGTACTTGTGTGGCCCTTTATAGCTTGTTGTTCGGTTTGAGCCAAGGCTTCGTGTTGAAGGCCGTGCCTTGACCTATAATTAATGGTTTACTTTTATAAATAGTTATTTGGATGGAGAGTTGTCGCATTGCCACTCATACCACAGCTTCCTATATCTATTTAGCTGCTATTCTTTCTTTAGTCCAGCTAGTATTCCATCTGAGTGATGTTCTTTCACTCTCTACAGTTCGTCTTCAGGGAGTTTTAAAAAAAATGCCACATCTGTATTTGCCAGTATACATTTCTGTAAAGTTTTATACATTTTTGAAGAATATTTATAATTTCGATATTTTTGAACAGTTTCCATGGCAACATTGTAGATCTGAGAATCTCAAAACCATTGTTTTAATTCATCTTTTTTTTTTTTAAACATGGACAACGACCTGTTCACGAGATGTTCCATTCAAAACAAACCCAGCTTTTAAAACAAATTGATTTTCGCAGCTGAACAACTTGAAGAGATCTTGCATGAAGAGATGACATTTGTCCCTGAATAAAAACTGGAACAAGACATTCCTTGTCTCCCCATCATTTGAGCAATGACGGTGACCTAACAGAGTCTGCACTTTATATAAGTATTCCATGTTTGCTTAAATGCTCTCAGTACATTGTGATGTAATGTTGCTTCGAAAGGTGGTGACTTGGCCATACCTTCTTCTTTTTCTGCTACAAGTCAAATTATCAATTAATTGAGACTAGAGAAATCTGCTGGTTTTGCTATGTATAAGGGCTAACAGCAAACTATTTAATACAAACCAAAGTATATTCTACGTTTCTCTCTAAGAAAAAACCAACTTATAATCAAAGTACTGAAGTACTGAACATCGGATGACCACAAGTTCTTGTGGATTGTCAAAAGTAAATGTCACAGAAAAAGATCACATCTCTATACCTGAAATTGAGTTTAATGTACAGAGATACTTTTTTTCTGATACAAGTTCGTGCGTGGAAGATGCATAAATGACAGGAAATTTAACCGCACCGTAATAACTACATGCATGGTATTGTAGTGATACGCATTAGTATATTTGGTACTATAATTATACTTATATAATAATAGTCCAAGAGAATTATACACTGGTTTGTTGTTATATACTATAGTAACATAACAGTTACATAGTTACATGTATATATAGTATATATAATTTTCATCCATTTGTATATATATCATTCAATTATACTATTATAACAATTAGTTTGCGTGCAAGTGCAAGTGCAAGTGCACGGTGGCAACTATCCTGAAAAAAAAATCGATTTTTCAAAACGATTGGATATGATAAACCATTCATTTCCCCCCGAAAAAACAATAACAGAGTTACCGTTCATTACCGGGAGCCAGTTATATTATCTAAATTTCTTACTTTTATATACATTTCTTACGACAAAACATTTTCATATCATTAATTTGTGTTAAAAATTTTTTTTTATGGGAATATATCAATTGAAAAAATAAATTTAAAACAAGCGATAAGGAATGTTATTTTTCACTAGATAGGGTCCATGTGGACCCTTTGGCTAAAATGGCCGTATTTTCACATCACAATTCACTCTGTGTGCAGACAAACCTGTACTTCTAGAAAAGTTTTAAGACATAGCATGCCCTAGATAAATAAATTTCAAAAATAAAAACTTAACAGGATTTTGCAGTGCTCTTTTTTCATTTCTCCAGAAGGTACCAAAATAAACTAAGTTGAGAAAGAGATTTAAGATCTTCCCCACAGGTAATTATTGGATTGAACTGTTTTGTTTGAAATGGGCAATAGATGGACAATATATATGTACATTACATGACAATAATTGGTGACTTAACTGTGTACCAGCGTGGACCATATCAAGCAAAAAAAAGTACACTGCAAAATCCAGTTGAGTTATAAATTTTCTGAATTATACAATGCTTTTGAATTCTAGTTATCTAGGCATGCTTTGTATTCAAACTTTTCCAGATGCACAGGTTTGTCTGTACTTGTTCATAGTAAATTTTGAGGTGAAAATGCAGCCATTTTAGCCAAAAGGTCAACATGAACCATAGTGTCCGCATATCTATGATTTTTATAGATCGGTTGAAAACCCCCAAAAATCAGTCAAACTTCTCAGACTTGCTCCTGAGAACCTTATAAACTGTTCTTTCCTATACCGATCACTAACGATGTTGAACCATAAACCGATAAACGATGTGCAGCTTTGTTTGGAAGGGAAGGGGGCTGCTTCAATACTTAATTGATAGAGGGTTTCGCTAGAGCTCTGTTACCCCAACCTTTTTATATAATCTAAAACTTTATAAATGTAAACATTTTCATATATTGCGTACTGCAGTTAAAAATGAAACTGTTTCCCTTATTGTTTGGGTTTCATGTGGTGTCTAATGTAAGAATGGAATAACTTAGTGTCATGCAAAAGAGAAAAAAACTAGTTGATATATATATATACCGGAAAAAACTTGTAAAACTCACAGTGTCAAATAAAATCCCATTAATGTAAAAAAAAATGTCGTTCAGTGTTAGATTATAATTTGTTAAATAAGGGACGACATCAAAAGATCGATGTAGGACAAAAAAACTTCATTCAAATAGTTTGGGGGTGGGGGTCAACATTGCTGCAAGTTTTGTTAATCTAAAATCGATTTTACATATATCCCTATTGGTCAATCAATTTTTCCAAAATTAAGTTAAGAGAGGGGGGGTGTGGGGGTCAGTGAAAAAAACTATGTGAATTAAGTTTTTTATTCTTCATTGAACTTTTGATGTCATCCCTAAGACTGATCTACTATAACACATATAGTGTTATAGTAGTCTCATTATAAGACCATAATGAAATATAAATTCGATAAAAATATGAAAGAAGTTTAATAATCAACAAAAGGCATACTGAGAAAACACATATGGGGCGTATATACATGTATATAAACTGGTTGCGGGTGCAGGAATTTCTCGCTGCATTGAAGACCTGTTTGTGACCTTCTGCTGTTGTCTGTTCTATGGAGTTGTTGTCTCTTCAACACATTCCCCATTTCCATTCTCAATTTTATGGCAATAAGATAATATTTTGGAAAAATAGAGAATTTAATTTAAACTGTCAAATAATGTGTCATGCCTAGTATGCTAGTTTGTTTGTCGCAATGCGCTTCTTTCAGTCCGGAGAAGATTTCTCTTCCAAATTTGGTGTCCATGCAGCGTCTTATTATAATTAATATTTTAAAAACTTGTGGTATCAGGTTTGCCACTCCCCGAACGTTTCGTGAATGATTCAGGCCTCATCTTGTTGGAAATAGAGCCAAGAGTTTCCAAAAAATAGGACTTACCTAAAGCTAAAGTCATTTATGCTTTAGTGAAAACTGTTGTCGTGTAACTTCGATTGGCGTGAACGGCGTCAACAATTTTATATAAAAAAGAAGATGTGGTATGATTGCCAATGAGACAACTCTCCACAAGAGACCAAAATGACACAGAAATTAACAATTATATGTAACCGTACGCTCTAAACGGCCCCGGAATGACAATGTAAAACAATTCAAACAAGGAAACTAACGGCCTTATTTATACAAAAAAATGAACGAAAAACAAATATGTAAAACATAAACAAACGACAGGCTCCTGACTTGGGACAGGCCGCACATTTATACATAATGTGGCGGGGTTAAACATGTTAGCGGGATCCCAGCTATCCCGACCTCTTACCTGGGACAGTGGTATAACAATACATCATAAGAACGAACTATAAAATTCAGTTGAAAAAGGCTTAACTCATCAGATGGACAAAAATACACGAGAACGTGGCCGGGTATTTGTACATCCCAACAACAAAAAGACACTAGGAACAGATCTGAAAGTACTCGCAGTTCACTGACAGGAACAGATCTGAGAGTACTCGCAGTTAACTGACAGCTAGTTCAAAGCCACTAACAAACAATAATCTGTTCATACTTTTAGTATCCGAAACAGAGTATCAAATTTACGGGTATAAAACATTTTTAGGAAAGAACCAGGACTATTTGTCCGGCCAGTACAATGCGCATGTCACTATTTGTGTGTGCGTGTAATATTATCTTCAGTAGCACCAGGGGGTAGCATATATGTTTGTAATCTTTATTGTAAGGGCCTTATCTTGTTACTGGTAATTGTAATAGTTTTTTCTTTCTTAATTTATATACTAGTACATAGTCCAATCTGGATTACGAATAATAAAAACAAATCATATATATTCCATATTTATTACTTCATCTATTTTATTTCCGTGATGTGGTCGAGGTGACACGGTGTGCTCTTTTTCCCAAATACCTCTTTTCTTTTTTCTCCAAACCCCACCTTTAATGTCCCCTATATGTCATAACCCACTTTTTATAATTATATATCCAACATCCCCACTTTTTGCACATGTATCCTCAAACCCCTCCCCTTAATATATATCCCATTCCAAGGGCTACTTGCAATATTCATTTTTGGAATATAATTATATTTTATTAAGTTAGACATGCCATTGTTAAGGCCTTTCTCAACAACTAGTACTCTTGATTTGAAAATCATTTCCACCATTCATTCGGCTGATTCGAGTCGAATTATTTAGTAAAACTATAGTTCTACGAGCAATTACATTTTATTTCCCATATTCCTTGTGATTTCAATTATTCTTGAGTCTCTCTCTTTTTTTTTTATAGATTATATCATTCTTTGAAGTTCATACTTTCGTATGCCGTTGTCAAATTCTGAAAACTGCAAAATTTATCACAAACGTTGATATCGCCGAATTCAGTCGTGATCTTAAAATTGAAAATCAGTGATCGAATTAAGCGCGCCCCTCCTTGTGCTACTGAAGATAATATCACAAATGTCAAACGCACTCCCAAACGCACATAATATGCCATGCGCATTCCAATGGCCGGACAAATAGCCCTGGCATTATTCGTCCGGCTAGCTGGATAAATAGCCACTCCGTTTAGGAAACAATTGCGCTTTTTGGCGCATCTGTTAGTATGATTGACATGAAACTTTACATGAATTGTGGGATTAATATAGTGTTGCGTTATACTTTCTCAAAATGCGCGGAATACGCAAAACAATTTTCTACAAGTGAAAATTCTTCTTATTGTGTACCAAAAAAGGGAAGGGGTATTTTTAGAGATATAGTTTTTAATATTACATCAAATATGAATTTTCTCTACATTAATATCTTTCATTCGTTTATACAACTAATTTTTTGTTTGTATGTTTTTTTTTTTATCGATAAACAATAAAGTGTTATAGATATGATATTAAATTTTCAACTATAACCACCTACATTTGTATGTTTATATACATTAGGTACCTTCGGAAAACCGAAAATTTCATGAAAGTTGTCTTATTACAACATGTACAAATTGTTTACGACCCTCTCTAATAGAAAATATAGACATCTTCAATAGAGTGAGCATAATTTTATCCATATTATTGCGGTACAATACTCCGAATGTATGCATCTTTCCAGACATCATCCAATCAGGTTTGACATAAAACTCTCATATTACTGCAGTGGTGTTCGCATAACACGTGATATTTGTAACATTCAAAGCTACGTTGTTTTGAACACACGACAGTTAATTATTGATATTTGCTTTTTTGTGAGACTTTTATCCGAATATTTCTGAAATTTGTGTGAAAGTTAGAAGAAAAGGTTTTTGTGAATATCCAAAATGTGAGTATTTATTAATTTATCAATCCATTGTTCATTACTCTTCATTGGTTGCATAGTACACTATAAAACTATTTCACGAAATTGGTGAACCAATGTATCCTGAGCTCATAGATCAAACTGTATCACATTTATGCATTTTATTCTCTTTTGAATTTATTTTTCACTTAGACAAATTAGAGATGTTGTTTGTATGTGCCAATAAATAGCAGCACATGACCTACAAATATATGTTTTCGGATAGTTAAACACGATTCCTGCTTTTTAAAAGTTAACTTTTGAGAGAATTATAAGAACGGGTAGAAAAACATTTATTCAACATTTTAACAAAAGAGGCAGATACCTTTGTAAAGCAAGAAAGGTTCGTTCTATTGATACATGTAGTTGTTCTTAGTAGTGAAAATACAATGCGTAGAAATCTTAAAAGCTAGACACAGGACGCTAACACCACTCCTTTGAATTCTATAAACCACCCTCCAAGGGTGATAAAGAGACGTCAAACCTTAGTGATTCATTCACCATTCTACCATCTAAAATGGACACGACAAGGACGCGACTAGTGACCGCCAAAGGTAGACACGAATAGTCACGTCATATGATATCCTATTCATACCCGTAGCGGGGGGGGGGGGGGGGGGGTGGGGGTTCGGTTCGTTCGGACGAACCCCCCCTTGAAAACAAATAAGCACTGTTAAAGTCGATGTTCTGTTCGAATTGTGACTGTTAAAGTCGAGTTTGTGAGTCAAACGAACCCCCCTTTGGAAATTCCTGGCTACGGGCCTGCTATTGCTGGAACATCCAAGTTGGGTGGACACCTTTGAAAGTTGACGTAAAAAAAACAAGTCATCGGGAATTTAGATAGCAGCTTCGTGGATTTATGAACTCCCTGACGACATCCCAGTGGTACGAGTTAACTTTTTTGGTACGAGTTAACTTGCTTCTGTTTAACATGTGTTCAGGCTCGTTCATTTCATGATCATTAAAATCGGAAAAAATGCCAGTTCGGATCGACCATCCTTCACGACGTTTGGCTCTGAAATTACGTACCAATTCATCATTTCCGACATCTCCTACCCCGTTGATATGCAAAGCCAAAGGGTCTAAGACCCATCACGCAAGTACTAGATTAGGTAATTCAATATGATGCTCATTAAAACATACGGATCTCCTGTAATTGGTGATCTTCTTCTTCTTCATTTTCTGATATACAGTTACAGCTTCATTATTATTGAAGATTACGAACTGTTGCATGCGCGGAGTATATGATATGAACAAAAAATTATCTTTTACTTAGTAGAATACTTGGTGATATTTACATGAAAGAAAACAACAAGTGATTAAAAATATGTACATTGTTATTTATAGAATTAAATTATGTTGTGGAGAACAGTTGGTGTCAACTGATCTCTGTAAATTTCAATGGTTTGACTTGCTTCCACAACTTGTGGCAACATGTTCCATTGAATGATTGTTTGCGGAAAGAATGACCATTTGTAAATGTCTTTAGAGGTGGACATTTGCCGAAATGTTTGAGTATGGAATTTTCTTGTTCTAGTATCTGATGGTATGAGGACTAGTGATGGGATTCAGGGATCTCCATGGATGAAAATTGAACCATGGAGGAACTTTCACCATCATAAATTGTATCTACGCCGTACAGTGTAGCGGTATCGAAAGTATTTCATTCCTCCACATAAGGATAGGTGAACATGCTAATTCATTGCTTATTTAAATTATATTTTCATTATAAATACTATATATAGAAGTATATGTATTTTCCATAATTGCCGTTTGTAACTCTTCAAAGGACAAGCCCTCATGCCCCCTCCCTTTCCCTTAGAATGACAAATAACTATCACAAAGGTCACCATGTAGTTTTCTTGCTTGTTTTGGTAATTGGTATGGGGGTTAAAAATCATGTGGAGATTATTTTTCACGGACACTGTCAAATTCAGAAGTCATGAAACCATTACCGGTATGGTTGATTTGCAGCAACGACAAAACGAGTCGTACGGGTCAAAAAAAAAAATGTATTTTTTAACAAACGTTGTCAAATGAAAAGGTTTTTAATGACTTTATTTAGCAAATCCATGCTATGCAACATGCATCTTTCAAGTCTGAATAGAAACCGGAAATGCGGATGTATCATTTTCATTGTAAACTACGAAATGAATTCGGAATTACGATACGATATTTCTTTACAGGAAATATTAAAAGTTTATAATTTTTAACTTTTAAAGTAATTCTATATTATCGTTACAATACAGCAGTACTCGAGCTATTTGAAATGAAATAATAATTACTGTTTTACGTTTTATTTTGTAAATTTTAAAAAGGGGGATGCTGATTGCGTAAGTCAAAACAAAAGCACGTGTTCGACTTGTTAAAATTTGTAACTGGATTATTAATTTATTTATTTAATCTAAATTATCATAAGCATTTGCAGAAACTTAGTTAAATAATTCGACAAATGAATCGTCTATCTTCAGATAATATTCTCCTTTCTGGTTTGTTGATCTACCTGTACAAGCTCAGGTACAAATGATTAGCGATTTTAATCCGGATATCCCCTAGGCGTGAGAACTGTATTGGATTATACTATAAAAAAAAGCCTGAGTGTTATGCAATTACATGCATTTGATTAAAATTGCTACAAAAATGGCGTCAGGCTATAAAAACGACCACAGTTTTTCGAACGATGGCGGAAGACAATTGAACGATGGAGCAAGTCATTTGACCATGGCGGAAGACATTTGAACGATGGCGGGCGCCATCGTTAAATAGGTCATGGAGATCCCTGGGATTGCAATGAGTCCATGGATGACCTTGTACAATGTAGAACATGATAAGTCTGGTTTTGAGACGGCGGTCACTGAGTGAGGGCCATTGTAGTTCATTTAACATGGATGTTACACTACTGGTGTTGTGGTAATTGTTACATACATATCGGGCCGCACACCTGTCCTCTGTACCATTTCTAGCTTATTTTTATAATCTGCTGTGTGTGGATCCTATAGACTACAGGCATATTCAAGTTTTGGTCTCACTATTGATTGGTAAGCACGGGATTTGATACTGGAGTTAGAAATTTTTAAGTTTCGCCTAAGAAAGCCAAGAGATTTATTTGCATTTGATACGATGTTGTTGTAGTGAATGTTCCATTTTAAGTTAGACTGTAGGGTTACGCCAAGATATTTTGCAGATGTTACTAATTCTAAAGTATGGTTATGAAGGATGTTATCGTGTTTAAATGGTTGTTTTTGTTGTGTGATGGTTAAGATAGTGCATTTTCCAGGATGGAAGGCCATGAGCCAATCAGCCTCCCATTTCGCTGCTGCATTAAGATCTTTTTGTAAATTTGTGCAGTCTTGTTGACATGTAATTTCTCGGTATATAATACTGTCATCAGCGAAGAGTCGTAGTTTGCTGTGTTCCAGGTATTCTAGAAAATCATTAATGTATATTAAAAAGAGTATAGGCCCAAGGACAGTTCCTTGGACAGATCGCAATACTGGTATACCTTGTATAATGTATATATAATATTGGTGCCAGTATTGTAACTTTAAAAAAACCATCCCAGAGCATTGCCAGACATCATTATTATTTCATGTATTTGGTCTAACTCTATCTGTATTTAATCCATACTGAAAATTGTAGTTTTTGGTAAGTACTATTTCTTGATACATTAAAATACATGTAGGTTTGACAGTGATAAACTAAATACTACAAATGAGTAATTACTTTGTAATTTGTAAGAATAGTACATGTATATATAATATTGATGAAAGGCAAGTTTTAATTCATGACATTTGTGGCAGGATTGCTTCCCTTAGAAAACGTAGTAGATACTTAGTCAGCCGTAAGCGGTTGAGCTAAGGAAGTACTTCTTTAGCTCAGTCGGTTAGCGCGCTGCCTTGTACCACAGATGTCCCGGGTTCGAGTCCCGATGGAGACAAGCAATTTTGTAATGAAATTCGTGCTCTCCGGTTACACAATCAAAGATGATTTGACAAAGTTATTTTGTCTGTGACATGCTTCAAAAAGATAAGATCTTAATATTGCCTTAGACTATAAAATATATCTTTCAAATTATGAACCAAAGTTTATATTTCCCAGGTATTCATATGTTTTGCACACATTTTTTTTTACCCACCTACACTGTATGATAGAAGAGGGACATTATGTTTTCTCGTCTGTGCGTCTGTTTATCCGTCTATTTGTTTGTCTATCCAGCTTCAGCCAAGTTCAGGTTAAAGTCACTGCTTCATACTTTGTTCATATGATGTCTCATGTTAAGAAGTTTCTGTCAGTCACATGTCCAATGTCCTTGACCTCATTTTCAGGATAACTATATTAGGCATGTGTGTACCTTGCAAGGTCCATGTCCATCAGACAGTTTTCACTTGACCTCAACCTCATTTCATGGAGCAGTGAACAAGGTTAAGTTTTGGTGGTCAAGTCTCATATCTCAGATACTTCAAGCAATATTTATAGTGTATTTGGTGTATGGAAGCACTGTAAGATGTACATGTCCAAATGACAGGTGCCATCTGACCTTGACCTCATTTTCATGGTTCAGTGGAATAATAGTTTTTGTGTTTTGGTCTGTTTTTCCTTTATGCAATAGGTCTACTATATTTGGTGAATGGAATGATGGTAAGGTGTACATGTCTAACTAGCAGTTGTCATCTAATCTTGACCTCATTTTCATGATGAAAGCTAAGTTTTAAAAAAATTGTCTTTTTTATGATACTGAAAATTACTATCATATAAAAAAGAAGATGTGGTATTATTGCCAATGAGACAACTATCCTCAAAAGACCAAAATGACACAAACATTAACAACTATAGGTAACTGTATGGCCTTCAACAATGAGCAAAGCCCATACCACATAGTCAGCTATAAAAGGCCCAGATAAGACAATGTAAAACAATTCAAACAAGAAAACTAACGGCACTTCATACTATATATATATCCAATAGGTCAACTGTATTTGGTGTATGGAAATATTTAAAGATCTCTATGTCCATGATGTCAGTCGTGTAGGTTTTATTTGACCTCGACCCCATTTTCACGGTTCATTGCTCATTGTTAAGTTTTTATAAGACTCCAAAAAATTTTTTGGATTGTATAATGGTATGATGTTGTGTGTCTGACTGTGTGGTCGCTGTCCGGAGACACATTGGTTTAATAACTTTAGTTTGAGTGAATAGATCTTCATGAAATTTTTTCAGAAGATTCAATACCACAAAAATATGTTGGAATTAGGGGCCAAAAAGAAGCATGTTTCTGGTTCCAAAACAATCAAGACAATAACTTGTGTTTTAAGTGTATGGATCTCTCTGAAATTGTACTACAAGGTTCAATCCTGCAATGGATTTTTACCATTTTTGAAGGGCTTCCTTTTTTTTAATTTTTTAAAATTTTGAACTTCGTTTTAAGAAGAAATCTTTAATTGTGCACATAGTTTTTTTTAGATCTTTGACCACATAAATTTTGTGACAAAAACCTATATTATGTCAAAAATTTTATCACAATCCAAATTCAGACAGAATCAAGCTTGAATATTGTGACCAAATTTGCCCCAACTGTACAAGGTTCAACCACTGGGGTCTTATAAAGCTGTGCCCTGCGGAGCACCTGGTTGTCTTTTGGTCTGTTAAACTATAAGTAGTAGGTCAACTATATTTGTTGTTACTTGTATGGAGGAATTGTTAGCTGTAAATGCCTGTCTGGCATGGTTCATTTGACCTTGACCTCATTTTCATGGTTCATTTGTCAATGTTTGATTTTCTTGGTTGATGTTAAGTTTATGTGACAGTTGTAATAAAACCTTTATATTTATGACCATCAACATAATATCAGTGATTAGTTAAGAAGGAGAGACATTTCAATGTGTACATGTGCACTCTTGTATCATTTCATGATGGTCATTTGAGACTTTGAATTACCTATTTTTACAAGAATTGTAAACTTGTACAACACCTGCCCTGGGTGTATTAGTTGCTATAAAAGTCTTCTGAACTTAAAGGTAACTGACAGTGACACTATGTAAAAAGGTAATTGCTGTAAATTGAAACAACAGCTGCTAACATGGCTAATGCAAATATATCAAGAAATTTTCCAGAATTTTTCTTTTGTAATTTACAAAGTTTCATTGTAAGATTAAGCTGGTTATGCTTCATTTGTCATGTTTATATTTCTTTCCTGTAGTCATATAGCATTTAATAGTACCCTTAAGAATACTTGTTTTGAT
Source organism: Mytilus trossulus (assembly GCF_036588685.1). Classification (NCBI taxonomy): domain Eukaryota; kingdom Metazoa; phylum Mollusca; class Bivalvia; order Mytilida; family Mytilidae; genus Mytilus; species Mytilus trossulus. Next base: position 1,773,193 of record NW_026963340.1, on the reverse strand, counting down.
CAAGGAAGGCTGCACTATCATATGTGATGTTTTTTTATGTACACCTAAAGGCATTGTAAAGTATTTGGTAATTTATGGGTGTTATTCTTATATCATAAACACAGAACCCAAAAGGCTATAAGCTACCAATGTACCCTATTGTCGCCTACATGAATAATTACTTCACTGTTAACCTAAATTTACTAATCTGTATCAGCTAGAATATTTTCTTTAACCTTTGGTTTAATAGATAAAATACATGACATCTTTTGTTTTGTTGCCATCTAAGACATCGTTCAGCAGGTTTTGAGCTAATTTGGCACAAACTTAAACCCTCTACAACCCTATTAATGGTCAAAAGGCAAAGATGGAAGAGTCAAAATATTTACACTGTGAACAGAACCCACCTCCTCTTTGTTGAAAACTTTTAAACTAGCAATTACTTATTTTAAACATCAGTTAATTTATACCAAATATATAAAAAAAATCTTATACAAAGTTTCCTTATCTTTTGGGCTTCCAGCTTACCAATCGAAAGATTTTGCAATGTTTTATGACCAGTAAATGAAAATAGCACTCTCCATACAAGTCACAATTGTATTTGAAGTAAGGTTACCACAGGAAGATCTTCAACACAGAGCCCTGGCTCACATCAACAGTAATTAAGCTATACCAGGGCCCCAAAATGGAAAGTGTAAAAACTAGCTCTTTATGTCTGCTTACTAACAATTAATATATATACAAAATATGTGCCTATACATGAATATACATTGTAGTATTAAGCCTATCAATTAAATTTGTAGATTATGATAACTTATTGATTATTCCAGGGAAAGAAGAAGTACAAGATTAAATAACACAGCAAATCAGAATACTGTAAGTTTGATCATTTCACAATTTCTTTTCTAACTAAAATTGTGCCCACTTTTTGGCAATTCTTTAATTTTCTTATAATTAAAATTGGTTTTCAGCACACTTCCAGCTGACATTTAAAATTATCTGTGAATGAGTTTTTTGTATTCGTTTCTGGATAAAAGTAATGATTATCAAATGTTAAGTTCATTTTTTTCTGCCATTCTTGTCAGACTTTCTATTTGAAAGATATGCACATTGACAAAAAGTTGAACTTTCAAAATCTTTTAATGAATACTTGAAAGATCACTGACATTATGGAATTTCTGTTGATAAAATTGTGATCATGTAATCTTTTTAATGTAAAATTTGGTGCAAATGTCAAAAATAATTGTATTTATAGCATCTATGTCTAGTTTCAGTGGAAATACCACATCAGAAAATGAAGAAAGATTAATTGGTTTGACAAATATATATGCCTTTCTAAAGGTGGTTTAACTGTATTTAAAATGTATACTGACATCTGATAAGTTTCAGATACTTATGCATGTTATGATAAAATCGAGCAATGGAAAAATTTCTCACCCTTTTCACAGTGTATCCTAAACTCTGTCAGACCGACAAAATGTCATACAAAAATCATTCGAAATTGCTATGAGGATGGATATAAAAAAAATCTTAAAATGCACAAAAGAGCTGCAAGTATTATTATACTTGATAGTACATGTATAGCATTTTCTTGGTTTTCGCACAATGACTTTAGTTTAAGTAAATAGAAATCTATGAAATTTTGACACAAGGTTTATGACCACAAAAGGAAGGTTGGTAGTAATTTGGGGAATTTTTGTCCTAACAGTTTAGGAATAAGGGGCCCAAAGGGTCCAAAATTAGACTTTGTTTGATTTCATCAACATTTGAATAATTGGGGTTGTTTGATATGCCAATTCTAACTGTGTATGTAAAATCTAAATGTTTGGTCCTGTTTTCAAATTGGTCTACATTAAGGTCCAAAGGGTCCAAAATTAAACTTAGTTTGATTTTGACAAAAAATGAAGCCTTGGGGTTCTTTAATATGCTGAATCTAAAAATGTACTTAAATTTTTGATTATTGGCCCAGTTTTCAAGTTGGTCCAAATAGGGGTCCAAAATTAAACTTTGTTTGATTTCTTCAAAAATTGAATAAATGGGGTTCTTTTGATATGCCAAATCTAACTGAGTATGTAGATTCTGAATTTTTGGTCCTGTTATCAAATTGGTCTACATTAAAGTCCAAAGGGTCCAAAATTAAACTTAGTTTGATTTTAACAAAAATTGAATTCTTGGGGTTCTTTGATATGCTGAAATCAAACATGTACTTAGATTTTTGATTATGGGCCCAGTTTTCAAGTTGGTCCAAATCATGATCCAAAATTGTTATATTAAGTATTGTGCAATAGCAAGAAATTTTCAATTGCACAGTATTGCCCAATAGCAAGAAATCTTCAATTGCACAGTATTGTGCAATAGCAAGTATTTTCAATTGCACAGTATTGCGCAATAGCAAGAAATATCTAATTGCACAATATTGTGCAATAACAAGAAACTTCAAATTGAGTTATCTTTCTTTGTCCAGAATAGTAGTTGAATCAACTTAAATCATTGTTTTATACAATATACAATGTATATTCACTTTTACTACCAAATGATAAATTCAAACAATCTTTACCATTCAGTGATAACAAGCACTTTCTTTTACATTTTAATATTTTATGATGTATTTAAATGAGTAATTATTGTTGCAAACTCCATTAGAAATTTGAATTGAGATTGGTTTTGGAATAAAGGAAAGGGGGATGTAAAAAAAAATGGGGGGTCAATTTTACTCATTTGAAATTTCATAAATAAAAAGAAAATTTCTTCAAACACTTTTTTGAAAAGATTAATATTCAACAGCATAGTGAATTGCTCAAAGGTAAAACGAAAATTTTAAGTTCATTAGACCACATTCATTTTGTGTCAGAAACCTATGCTGTGTCAACTATTTAATCACAATCCAAATTTAGAGCTGAAACCTCTTTATTCTAGTGGACCAGTCTATTATGTTTTTTACATAAATGCATGTTAAAAATTATTTCTGTACAACATGTTTGCATTTTTTATCAGTTTTTGTTCTTGAATATTATTACTCACTTTAGTTTCCTGAAATTGACAATGAGCAACCTCAGTCTGATCTGTTTAGGAAATAATGGTTTAATTTCTTCTTTGTCCGTGGACACGATGTAATGCAATGTTTATGATAGCTGAGCAATAATATTTCATCTAAATAAAAATTTAAGAAATGTCATGAATTCAGAATAGCATATCAAACATTTTGTTAGAAAGGTGAAATATATATTTTTTGGAAGATTTTTTTTTCTTTTCTTTTTTGAACTGACCAACCTGAGTTTTTCATAGGAAAAATCCGTAAACCAAAAAGTTTAAAAACCCTGGCCTTATTGTGCATTTACATTTTGGACCCTGAATTGAAATTAGTCCATATGAAGCTTTGAAGAGTTAAAAATTAAACTTTGTTTGAATTCAACTAAATTTCAGGGCTGTAACTAGCCCCTTTTATTACTGAGGCAAAATATATTTGCCAAGCATGGTGAGGCGAAATTTTTTTGGTAAGGGGAAGCTCTGAGAAAAATAACTCAAAATCGTGTATTCTAAGCGTTTCCCTGACTCCTTCTTAAATAGAAATGCAAATCATTTTTAGTAATTTTTTCGACAATATTATGGTCTCAAAGCAAATAAAATAGATTCATTGTTATTCAAGACTTTAAAGTTTTACAGAAATTAAAAAAACATTAAAAGACTGATATGTAGGATAAAGCAAAAATCGTAATTTTCATAATCATTAATACTTTAATTTTATAGAATATTTGTTTTTATTTGAAGGTTGAGGAACAGCTTTGTAGAAATTTCTATTTCTAAACTATCTGATGAATAAAAAGCTTTTAATTCTCTATCTTTTTATAGGAAACATTTCCTGAAAATCAGGCTGAACAATATATCAGGTTGAAGAAAGACAAAGACGGTTTTGTTGTAAGATATATAGATGATACAATTGGTAAGGATATATATTTTCATTGGTTGTAGTTATTAGCTCACCTTTCGTGAAAGGACTTGTGAGCTTTTTCAATCACTTGGTGTCCGTTGCCCTTGTCCATCATCCGTCCAGTGTTAACAATTTTAAAGACTTTCTCCTTTAAAAACTTCTGAACCAATTTTAACCAAACTTTAGTTAAATGATTCTTAGGGTATCTAGTTTAACTGTTTTGTCAAAAAGCATGGCAGTTATGGCTAAAAATAGAAGATAGGGGTAAAACTGATTTTTTTGGGGTATTGCCTTTGAATTGATAATTTTAGAAAGTTTTGCAGTTTTTAGTTATAATCTTGAATATTATTATAGATAAAAATGAACTGTAAACACCAAACATGTTCAGCAAAGTTAAGATCTACAAATAAGTCAGTATGAAACAAAATTGTTGATTAACATCTTAAGGAGTTATTGTACTTTTAAAGTAGATTATTTTTATGTTGCCTTGATGGAGTCTAAAAGTGAGACATAGGTATGCTGTTTCCAGCGTCAGCGGCGACGTAATGGTGTCAACAATGTATAAGTTTGTGATTTTAGTTTAGTTTATGAAGAACGGCAAGGGTTAGGTCAACCAAATTTGGTATGCAGTTGTATAAGCATTGGCACATCTCATTTCCATGGAGATTATTTGACCCTGCCCCCTCAGTTATGGTTTATTGACTTCAAAACTTTTGCTTATTTTACATGTACAAATGTATTAGTTAGTGATAAGGTCAGTTTATGGGGAACCACAAATGGTAGGTCAATGATATTTGGTATGCAGTTGTATACGCTTTGGCACATCTCATTTCCATGGAGAATATATGGCCTTGCCCCTTAGTCCAAGAATTTTGGAACTTATCTTAGTTTACATGTATTAGTTTGTGATTAGATCAGTTTAAGATACACTGCTGATGGATTTTTTTGCACCAAAGGGAGATAATTTAGAGCTTTTATCATGTTATAACATTTTAAAAGTCATCTAGGTCCAATTGATTCTTTTGGTTAATATTTGTTCCATATCATAAAGTTATTACTGATGGTGTAATAGATAAAATTTGTAATGAAAAAGAAATGTTTAGCTTTTTGCTGCAATTTTTGCACCCGCAAACCTCCTTAAGACAATTTTTCTTAATTTGAAAAAAAATGATGGAGTATAAGAAGGAAAATTAAATGTGAGCAATTCAGGCTCTTGAGAGCCTCTTGATTTCTTTTTACTGTAAGGTTGGTAACGGTTGAGATTTTATATATATTTTGTTAAACACTTGTTACCACTTTACTGTGACTTAGTCATATTACCACCTTTACCTTATTTATCCTGTGTCAGAAACTATGCTGTGTAACTATATTCAGAGATATATCAAGCTTGGACAATTATTAGAGTTTGCACATTTTCTTTTTGTTCATCTATACCTCTAATGCTTAATCATTAAGGAACCTTTTGGATTTCCCTTTCTTAACACCTTTTCAATTCTATGGTTTTTAAACAGGAAAAGGGGTGTTTGCTGAAAGATCTTTTAGCAAAGGTGAATTTCTTTTGGAATATGATGGGGATCTTGTTTCGAACAAAGAGGGAACTAGGAGATTGGAGGAACACAGCAATACCTTTGGCTGCTATGTGTTTTTTTTCAAGTATGGAGGCAAAAGTTTAAGGTAGGTGTTTAGCCTTTTTTACTTTTAGCTTTCCTGAAAGGAAATGTGAGCTTTTGCCATCACTTGGCGTCCATGGAATATACCTGTCGTCTGTCGAGTGTCAAACATCTCCTCTGCTACATGTGAGTCTACCATGATGAGTTACAGATAAAGTTTATGTTTTGTTCTGCTGTGATGAATTTTGCCAAATATGTAGGCTTTGTTTTGCTTTGAAGATTTTAACAGAAACTACGGGATTTAGACTGAAGTATATTTTGAAAAAATAGTTGTACATACTTTTCCTGTAGGCCAACATAATTTAATTTGTATAAAGAATATTTCATTACATATTAAAGAAATAGTGTTTATCTGTTAGGTTTATTATTTAGCTAACAATTTGTTTCAATATGCAGTGATCATGGCAATCAGAAAACATAAAAAAACAGTATTTGAATAATGATACTCAGACACTTTATGCATGAAACTAGGGGTAAAAATGAGATTGAAATATTCACAATTTTACCGCAACCATTGTTAATCATGCATATATTTAGGAGCAGTGAAGACACCTTTATTTGAATTTGTTTTTGATTAGTCAGCAGGTCAAATGGTCATGGTCACACTTACTGGATGAAATACAATGTTTCTTTTGAAAATTTGTTTCAGATGCATAAGTTCTTTAAGCCTTTGTTACACAGCAAAATTGTTCTTGAATATTATGACATAAAGAAAACATCCCACTTACTATCATTCTTTTTCTATATAGTTCTTTTATGATATCACTGAATAAACTATGAATTACTTTGGGAAAGTTTAAGTAAACTACATGTAGTATGCTTTGTTCTGAATTCTTGCAATTGTTTTACTAGTCATTTAAGTTCATTCTCTTCATTAAAATGTTAAGCAGTCATAATTTTTTGCTTATCTTATTAGAAATGATTTTAGATACAAAAGTAGAATAGTTTAATTTTCAGTTCTAACAGTCTTCATCATGTTCATGGCTAATAAGAAAATTACATAGGCATGATAGGTGAAGACTTTTAGGTAGGGAAGAGGACTGTTGATTTTTGGATTTTGGTGTCAGTAGTTATATATAGGTCAAAGGTCAATGTCACCCATACTGACATACAAGTAGTCATCTGAAAATTTTGAATTTTACCTTGAAACAAACATTGTCATTTTTGTATCTCAATCATTATTTTAGCATAGATGCTACTTTTTCTAAACAAATGGGAAGGTTTGTTAATGATGGAGTTGGAGCAGATGAGAATGCTTTAATGAAAAGAATTGTTGTGGATGGGAGCCCACATTTAGTTTTATTTGCCAGAAGGGATATATATATAGGAGATGAAATCAGATATGACTATGGTGATGTTAGTCGAAACCTCCCATGGAGAAAGAGACCACTAACAGATGAAAAAAAAAATACGGTAATTTCAATTTGAATTGAAAAAAACGGTCCCATATAAATATGTTTCTGTTACCGCCAAACAAAGATGAAGACTTACAGTCCTTTTATAATCATTTGTCATTCTTTTTTACATCATAAGTGGTGTAGATATTATATACAAATTGGTACTTAGGTTTCAGTTATAACAGACACACAGTTTTTGTCTACCCTGCAACTGTAGTTGCAAAAGCAAGACATAGCCATCCTACATTCCATTGTTGTCCACAAATATTCACTCTGTGGTGAAAGTTTTTTAAATTAAAATAACTTTTTTCAACTATCCCAGATTTCTACAAATCTTGCAGTAGGTGAGACACAGGGTTCACGGAACCCTTGTGGAACCCTTGTGATTTTTTTTATGAATTTATCTTTCTTTAAGTGTTAACTCTTAGATCGATTGTGATTTTTCTGAGAGTGAAAGTGTTATACTTAGATATAAAAATAAATCTACATACGGTTGCGTTGGTATATATATTCTTCGAAATGACGGCCTTTTGGGGTTTCATCCATATTCTCAAATAATTTGGCAGAACTTGAAGATAAAAAACAAAGAAATATATTCCATGTTTTCATGTCATTTTTCTGAAAAGATAAATCCTGTTTCCCTTGTCTTCAATCAAAATTTTATTTTCACATTTCTTTGGTTAATGACTTGTGACATGTGGGTATTATGTTTTCTGGTCTGTACGTCCGTTCCTCTGTCTGTCTGTTTGTCCGCTTCAGGTTAAAGTTTTTGGTTGAGGTAGTTTTTTATGTAGTTTAAGTCCAATCAACTTGAAACTTAGTACACATGCTCCCTATGATATGATCTTGCTAATGTTAATGCCAAATAAGAAATTTTCCCCTATTTTCACAGTCTGCTGAATATAGAAAATGATAGTGTGGATGGGACATCCTTGTACTGGGGACACATTCTTGTTTGTTATTGAAATTGTTAAACCTATCATTTTAAGATAAAATTGCAATGTTAAGGCACTAGTTCCCAATCTATCTTGATTGTTCAAATTTAAACGCAAGCTGTTTTTTTTAAAGATCAATTTAATTCAGAGCAAGTGATAACAGGCTCTAACATTTCTCCAATATGAATGTGTGTTAAGCAATCATCCATTTATTTATCTGCATTTGCTGTGTGGCAGAGTGATTTCATGTGTATTACAAAGTTACTTAAGTAAGACATAGTTCAATTCTTTACTTATACTCTCAGTTCTGCACTGTTAACAGGATTCTGAAAATGTGTGTTTACATTTTATTATTTCCCTATAATATGTGTCATTCTCATGCAAGCTGGGCTTTTTCAAAGTATGCAGGTATTCACTTGTATGAATTGTGTTATATCCCAACAAATGATACTTTGTTGATATTTACTTTATTTATGTGTAAACTTTGTAAACTTTGTAAAATTAAATGTATATCTTACAGACATTGAAAGAATGTTGTGTTTCAATAAGAAGACTGGAGATTAAAGATGATAGTCATAAAGTGGCATGTATGTTATATGAATTTGTATAGAAGTTCTGAGCTAAAGAATGTACTTGGGTGAAATTTAAAAAGTCTAGAATTTAGAATTGATAATATAAAACAGAAGAGCATTAAACAAGGAACAAGACAATAGCAATCAAAACCAAGGAGTAAACAAAGACTCACAAAACCAAAGGACATTAAATAATAATTAAGAAAAAACATGATCTCCACTAAAAACCGAGAGTGAAATCAGGTGCTCTGGAAGGGTAGGCATTTCCTGTACCGTACATGGCACCTGTCATGTTATTTCTTTGTTCAGTTCGGTTATGATTGAAGGTTATTATGAAACATTACAATATAACAATATCAATATTTTTTTCCGAAGTACTGGCTACAAGGGTACTGGTGATAAATATTACAAAATGTAAAATTCTAACATGCAAGTTTCACTGATGAGAAATCTAAAAGTTAATGAGTTACACATAACACATATTTTGCACATATTATTTATTTTGTTCTTAAAAAGATTGAGTTTGGTTAGGTTAAATTGATATGTTGAGTAAAACAGCATGCATATATTGTTAATTCTTTCATAATCTCAATTATTCATAGGCAATAGAGAGGCATATTCTGACAGTGATAGTGATATTGAGAACTTGACAAGGAAACATAGAGGTATGTCTTTTATTATCATATACTTAGACTAAATAACATATGATTTTTACTGTATGATAATATCATTGAATTACCGTAAATTCCATATTTTTCGAATTGGTCCTTAGCGGGCTGATATGAAAAGTTCCGGAAAATACACTTCAATGCTACGTTTTTTTGTGAAAACTATTACAAAGTAGTGTACAAAACAATCATTTGGATACTGGAAAGTATATTTTGTGAAATAATAAAAACAAAAATAAAAAAACCCAACAAATTATTAAATAAATGCATTGTTTAAAAGTTTCAAACATAATTTAGAAAGTTACTTTAAAAAGTTGCCAAACAGCTGTCTTCATTATGTGTATTGTTAATTTTTGTTTGTTTTTGTCGATTCGTCCATATTAAAATGTTTTTCTCCTCTATTGAGGCAAATGATAGAAAAATTTCATATCGAATTTACTAAATTTGGGGTCTGACGTCCGTGAACTTTTCAATCTTTAAACTTCTATTACAGAACCATGTAAAAGGATCAATATACGAATCAGTTATTTTTTCTCCATGGTTGAAGCATATGATAAAAAGATCATAACATGTCATTTTGCCAATCGCATGTATTATCAGCCATCGGTCGATATCAGCCCTCGAGCCATGCAACTCTCGGGCTGATATTGAACCTAGGGCTGATAATACATGCGATATGAAAAATGCCATGTGATAATCTGATAATACCACATTCCTTTTGAAATTGTATTCAATATCAATTCGCTATAGGTCCAGGTTGAATCCACCATTTTTTTACATTTGAAAATGTCTGTACCAAGTCAGGAATATGACAGTTCTTGTCCATTCGTTTTTGATGTGTTTTTTTTTTTGTGATTTTACTTTTTGGTATTGGACCTAGTTAGAAGCATAGTAATTGTATGCCCCAGTGAAAGTTATTTAGTAATAACCTTTTGCATTTGTACACATAACACTGAATGTTTAAGGAATAATTAATCCAAGAATTAAAATTAAGAAAAACATTCAATATGTGACCAACCAACACATAAATGCATGAATGTGCCTACCACATGAGTTAATCATCAGAGTTTTTCAGTCAAGCTTTTATTTTTATGCCCCACCTAGGATAGTAGAGGGGCATTATGTTTTCTGGTCTGTGTGCCTGTTTGTTCATTCGTTCAGTCTGTCTGTTTACATGTCTTTATAGCTTGTTGTTCTGTGTGAGCCAATGCTCGATTTTGAAGGCTGTTCCTTGACCTATAATAGTTTACTTTTATAAATTGTTATTTGGATGGAGAGTTGTCTCATTGGCACTCATACTACATCTTCCTACATCTTGCTAATGACTTGAGTTACTTTCATATGAAAGAGTATATTATATATTGTTAATATCAAGTTTTTAGCTTACCTGGTTAAAATCTCCAGGTGGCAATTGAGATAAATAGAGGTGGATTTAGAGGGGGCCGCTCCTCCTTTTCTAGGAAAATTTTGGTTGACTATATTGAAAATCACTGAAGCATGACTGTAGACTGTAGCACTTATGAAAACTTCTGGATCTGCCACTAATGAATTTTTCAGATAACTTGAAAATACTTACATAAAGGAAAAAAAAAAAAAAAAGAAAATACTTACATGTAGATAGCAAATGGAATATTATCTTCCATAGTACTATAAAAATCAAGTAACTCATGCAACTAGTTGATTTCATTTAAGAATATAAATATTCAAAATATAAAACCTTAACCTTAAAAGCTTTAAATTTTCTTTCATGTGAAAAGCGTATCATAAGATTGGAATAAAGCTTTGACATTGGGATGTCTCCTATTTTCAAACTGCCAGACCCCATATTTATTTTTGATTAGTTTTAATTGAGATAAACCCTTAGCAAAACATTGCATACACTCTTGTTTTTATACGACCGCAAATTTTGAAAAAAATTTTTTAGTTTTGAAACTACCATCTGATGATGAAGATGAGGAGAAACAAGAATTAGACCTAAGTAATGAGAATAAACAAGGTAACTTTGAATAATTAAGTGTATCCATACATCTTTCCTACATGGTTCAATTAATTCATGAAATCTAGAGAACATTTCATAGAATATTTACAGAATTCGTTCGAAGCAATAGCATCATTTGCTGAGCTTGTTTAAGATGTTTTACTATATCATATATATGCATGTTCTTCCTGTTAATTGAGTGTAAAGTTTGAATTTTTGTGTTCTTTTTTTGTATCATTTTCAATCATCTACATCCTAAAAATCATTATCACACTGCAGGTAAATTATCATGTTGTGATTGGTTAAACACTGTCACATGGTTACCCCCTATGGATTTGTAGGGGGTTAGCTACGTTGTAACTTCTGTCAATGGTGACTTCATCTATTGATGTTGTTGGGTTTCATTGTTTATTTTTCTTTGGAACCCAGCAGGAAAAGTCCTGTTTGCAATATTTTCTGCATACAGTTTACTACTGACCTGTACAAAACCATAGAGGGATATTAAATCCGCCTGCCTCATCACCTATGTATTTTACTAACCCTCTTTGGATCTGTAGGGAGTCAGTAACAAACCATATAACTTATAATATTGGGACTGATAAGTGTGCTATCCTTGTTCAAGGCCACATTTATATTTGAATCTGGAGCCATGATTTATCATATGTCATTATATTTCTCCTGTTTAATTTTAGTATTGAATCAACCACCAGAAGATGAGGAAGTTGGTAGTAATATTGGGGTTAGAGAAGGTAATGTGAACTTTGTAAAAATCATGCTCAAATTTTATTTTGGGAACAATGAATTTTGTATTGCTATGCAATACTCTCAGTGTGCTGGATACTATCCATGCCATTCTGTTTCCACCCTTATTATCTTAAACATTATCATAGATGTAGATAAACTGTAAAACGCAAAAATGTTCAGCAAAGTATGATTTACAATTCAGTCAATATAACTTAAATTGTTAATTTGCCTTAAAGAGTTATTAGCGTTTAAAGACAATTTTAAACAATTTGTTCATCATGTTTGTTAACTTTAGATAATCTTCTCCTCTGAAACTACTGAACATTTTGCAGCCAAACTTATTTTAAATGATCCTTAGGATGTTTCCTGTTTTATTTTAGTTTTGATACAACCATTAGAAGATGAGGAAGAGGGCAGTAATATTGAGGTTGAAGAAGGTAATGTGAACTGTTGTTCAGGTATATTTCCGATTGTGAATGGGTTTCGGACATTAATTGTCTAAATCAAGCCAGAGCTTTGTCCTTAGTATAAATTTGCTTGGCTGTATTTACTTTTTTTATGACCCTGTCACAAAGTGGTTTGGGCCATATAGTTTACCCTTGTCTGTCTTTCTGTCATTCAAACAGCAAACCATTATACTGGCTTTTAAGCTCAGGGGGGCCATAATTTGACGTCTGTCGTCTTTGTCGTCTGTCATCGTAAACTATTTAAAAAATCTTCTTCTCTGGAACTACTGGGCCAAATACCTTCAAACCTTAACTAAATATTCTTAGGGTATCTTGTTTGTAAATTGTATCCAAAGTTTTGATCCATCGACAAACATGGTTGTCATGGCTAAAAATAGAACAAAAGTGTAAAATGCAGTTTTTGGCTTATATCTAAAAAAAATCGATTTCACAGGCTGATATATTTTTATGCCCCACCAACGATAGTAGAGGGGCATTATGTTTTCTGGTCTGTGCCTCCGTTCGTCTGTTCGTCCATTCGTTCATTCATCCTGCTTCAGGTTAAAGTTTTTGGTCGAGGTAGTTTTTGATGAAGTTGAGGTCCAATCAATTTGAAACTTAATACACATGTTCCCTATGATATGATCTTTCTAATTTTAATGTCAAATTAAAGTATTGACCCCAATTTCATGGTCCACTGAACAAAGAAAAAGATAGTGTGAAGCTCAGGTTAAAGTTTTTGGTCAAGGTAGTTTTTGATGAAGTTGAAGTCCAATCAACTTGAAACTTAGTACACATGTTCCTTATGATATGATCTTTCTAATTTTAATGCCAAATTAAAGTATTGACCCCAATTTCACGGTCCAGTGAACATGTAAAATGATAGTGCGAGTGGGGCATCCATGTACTATGGACACATTCTTGTTTTGGGTTTATTTGAAGGAAAGATAAAGTTGGGTATTAAGAGTTGCAGCTCATATATATGGATAACAATAAAAATAAATATACTGGAAGACATGTACTCAAATTCATATGAAAATCAAACTTCAGATAAATTTAACTGCTAGTATACTGTTGACAATATATGCCAAAATTTCAGAACCTCACTTAAAAAACAATGATTGGTACATGAAGAGTTGTAAAGCCAGACTGTACAAAACATCACTTTAATGATCAATTGACATGGTAAAGGACATATGCATGATGTTAGGTACTCACACTTCAAAGGCACATGTTATTTTACAGAGTCATTTTACTATGTTTGATTTGTTCTTCATGAATTGAGATTATTCTAAGTGGCATTCCTTATTTTGTTTTCCAAAATTTTGTAAAACAATTATAGAAGCATTATTTATTTTTTCTTTTGTTATTTATTGCAGAAAAATCTGAAGGGGAAACTGAAAAGCTATTTGTATGTGCCCTATGTGATAAAAAACTAAGAAGTAGAGAATCATTTCTGAGCCATATGGGTGTGCATTTCACTGGTAAGAATTTGGTGTATTTAGATTTTTTTATGCCCCACCTACAATAGTAGAGGGGTCATTATGTTTTCTGGTCTGTGCCTCCATTCGTTCGTCCATCTGTGCCTCCATTCGTTCGTCCGTCTGTGCGTCTGTCCATCTGTCCCGCTTCAGGTTAAAGTTTTTGGTCAAGGTAGTTTTTGATGAAGTTGAAGTCCAATCAACTCGAAACTTAGTATACATGTGCCTTATGATATGATCTTTCTTATTTAAATGCCAAATTAGAGTCTTAACCCCAATTTTACGGTTCACTGAACATAGAAAATGATAGTGCAAATTTCAGGTTAAAGTTTTTGGTCAAGGTAGTTTTTGATAAAGTAGAAGTCCAATCAACTTGAAACTTAGTGTACATGTTCCTTTGATAACATCAGTCAAATTTTAATGCCAAATTAGAGAATTTTTCCAATTTCATGGTCCACTAAACATAGAAAATGATAGTGCAAGTGGGGCATACGTGTACTGTGGACACATTCTTGTTTAATGTGAAATGAATTAAGAATTTAACGCTAGGTTTACTTTAAGTTGCAACTTACACTGTCATTGATTTAATGTGAGAGTGGGACATTTATGATTTGAAAAATAAGAATAACTGTATTTTGCAAATTGGAACAAAAATGTATTTGATATTTGAGGTATGTGTGAAAGTGTAATATTTTATTAGAAAAATCAACATATGTTGACACTGGTGACAAAATGGAGGTCAAGATCAGTATTGATGATTTTCACTATTACTGTTCAGCAGTTTTGGTTCTTGTGTTATTGAAAAATTTGGGGACTCAAATAAATGTTATAAAAGCCAGTTTATTGTCAGACAGCTCTTGTTTGAACTGTATACAAAATGTTATTCTTTAAAGTTTTTACATCAATAGGTATGAAGTTTTAGCCACTTTTACAAAAGTCTTTAATTTTAGACTTTTGTAAAAGTGACTCAATTAGATAATATTTCATTATGATAAACTAATTTAATACTGCTCATATAGGATATTTTACATTTCTTTGAAGCCCCTGAGGCCAATCTTGGTAAGGGTATAGAGTTAATTAAAGTTTGTAATATTCTTCTGAACATTAAGTCAATTGATATGTTGTGTAATGTCATGGTAACACAAATATTTCACTTTGAAAGCACCAACAAAAATGTCTTATTTCCAATATTTGCACTGTTTTTAAAGATACCCAATTTAGAGGGCCATGTCAGGAACCTTTAGTTGTATATTGGTATCATGTTGGCGGCGTCCTCGTCCGAAAACATTTGGTTTTCACACTCTAACTTTAGTTAAAGAAAATAGAAATCTATGAAATGTTAACACAAGGTTTATGACCATAAAAGGAAGGTTAGGATTGATTTTGGGTGTTTTGGTCCCAACAGTTTAGGAATTAGAGGCCAAAAACAGGTCCCAAATAAGCATTTTTCTTCGTTTTTGCACAATAACTTTAGTATAAGTCAATAGAAATCTATGAAACTTTAACACAAGGTTTATGACCATAGAAGGAAAGTTTGGATTGATTTTGGGAGTTTTGGTCCCAACGAATTAGGGGCCCAAAGGGTCCAAAATTAAACTTTTTTGTTTGATTTCATCAAAAAAATGAATTATTGGGGTTCTTTGATATGCCAAATTTAACTGTGTGTTTAGATTGTTAATTTTTGGGGTTCTTTGTTATGCTAAATCTAAACATGTACTTAGATTTTTGATTATGGGCCCAGTTTTCAAGTTGGTCCAAATCATGGTCCAAAACTAATATGTTAAGTATTGTGCAATAGCAAAAAAATTTCAAATGCACAGTACTCAGCAATAACAAGAAATCTTCAATTGCACAGTATTCCGCAACAGCAAGTAATCTTCAATTGCACAGTATTGCGCAATAGCAAGAAATATCTAATTGCACAATATTGCGCAATAGCAAGAAATTTCTAAGAGCACGGTTTTGCTATATAGTAAGAAATATTCAATTGCACAGTATTGTCTCATTTTCAAATTGGTCTGCATAAGGTCCAAAGGGTAAAAAATTAAACTTTGTTGGATTTCAACAAAAATTGAATATATGGGGTTCTTCAATGTGCTTAATCTAACCATGTATTTAGATTTTTAATATTTGGGCCCAGATCAAATTGGTCCACATTGAGGACCTCAATTTGAGATCATTAGGGTCTAAAATAGAACATTATTTGATTTCATTAAAATTGAATTCTTAGCGTTTTATAATATGCTGAATCTAACCATGTGTTTAGATTTTGGATATTGGACTTAATAGGTAAATATCTAATTTAAATTTTTTAAGTTTTTAAGTTTAAAGTTCTCAGACCACACTCATTTTGTGTCAGAAACCTATGTTGTGTCAACTTTTTAATCACAATCCAAATTCAGAGCTGTATCAAGCTTAAATGTTATGTTCATACATGCCCAAACTGTTCAGGGTTTCGACCTCTATGGTCGTATCAAGCTGTGCCCTGTGAAGCATCTGAATACTGTTTAGATTAGAGATGTTGTGTTTTTGAAACATTTATCTGATTTCACTTTTTATTCTAAAGATAATAGTTTGTATGACAGCCGCTATCCTGGAAATAAGGCATTCAGCTTAAATCCTTAGCAATAAAGTAGCACCTAGGCAGTGAGTTTATTGCCTACATAATGTTAGGCATTAGTCTTAAATCCTGAAAAATATGTGCAGGCATATAACTCAATTCCTAGGTGTTAGCTTATTGACTACGATTTAGGCTTCATACTTAAGATCACTTTTTGCCACTACCATATACATGTACAAAACAATAAATAACAATAGCTATTGATTTTATATTTCTATAGATAATGTAAAGAGAATGCTACCCAAATCAAATGATACTACAGAACACATACCTGCTCAAATTGAAATGAATAGTCAAGAGACAGCCAGTTGCAGTAAAGGACCAAAAAAGGATAGAGGCCCACCACTTAAATCCTCTATGGGTATATTTATTTGAATCATTTTTTATGTAGGGTTTGTAGAACATTAAGAGTAGATTTTAGTAATTATCTAAACTAGGCTTTTTTATGAAGTTAAGAATGTATTATATTCAGTGATCTGAATTTATGAATTTATTTAATGAATAATGTAAACAAGTCCAAATCTTTGTGTTCTTGAAATTTCATAACAAATTGACAACATATTGTTGGGTTACCGACCCTGTAATGATGATTATTTTACAGTTTCAATTATTGTCTTGAATTTATCTACAGGAAAAGTGAAATTGAAAAAAGTAAAAAAAAAATAAGCAATTAAAATCTACAAAAAAGTAAGAATGACTGAAATTGTCAACCATCTTTTATAAGAGTTATTGCCCTTTTAAGAAGATATTTAGACAATTTTTGGGTGTAATCCTAGTTTTTACAATTATTTGTGTAGCTTATTTGCAAAATTTCAGTGATTTATAATATTTTTTTTTTTATGGCAGTTGGTTTAGATGCAGGAGATGCCAGTCAAAATGAAAGTTACAGTAAAGATGGAGGTAAACAAATTTATGCTTTTTTGTCAATTTTGCAGTGATTTCAATTGTATTGATTAATATTAACAGAGTTCCTTGAAAGCTTTTTAGCTCACCTTTCCCTTAATATAATTAGACCGTTGGTTTTCCCTTTTGAATGGTTTTACATCAGTAATTTTAGGGCCCTATATAGCTTGTTGTTTATGTGAGCCAAGGCTCCATGTTGAAGGCCATACATTGACCTATAATGGTTTATTTTTTTTATGAATTGTTATTTGGATGGAGAGTTGTCTCATTGGCACTCACACCACATCATCCTATATCTATTAAGTTTTTGCAATAACTTGGTGTCTTTTGTCGCTTCTGTTGTCCGTCCTTCAGTGTAGACTATTTCAAAGATCTTTTACTCTCAAACTACTTTACCAATTAAAGCTGAATAATTTTTAATTGATTCGCTAATAGGGTCTTTGCATGGGAACTTAACACTTTTACTATAATATACCAGTTGTTGGCATGACACGGGTTATGTTCTTCTCATATATGTTATGATGGTATAATTGTGTGCAGTGGAAATGCACAAGTTCTTTCAAACTGACATAACATTTATTTTTTATTTTATAGAACATAGAATAAAAAACTGTTCTACTTATTCCAAGCAATCATATTTTCTTTTCTTTTAACTTTGATGTCACATCTATCTCTGAAACAATTTTAAATTGAATAAATCTATTGTTACAAAAAAGAATAGATTTTTACCACAGGGTGTGAAGAGCAGGGTTTCTCGAAACACTTGCTTCTACATCCAGAAAGTACAGTCCATTGTTATTCATAACAATAATTTTTTTTTAATAGCATAAACAGAAGTGATTACTAGGATAGTGTTCATTACAATTGCATAAAACATTCAACAGCTATTTAGATTTGGATATTGGGCTCTGTTTTTAAGTTGATCCACATTAGCATGATTAGGGTCCAAAGGGTCAAAATTAATATTGTGAGAGGCTATTTAATTTTGGGCCTGTTTTCAAATTGTCATCTTTGAGGTCCAACATACAAATGTCTTCTTTTAGAGAATCACTGAATGGAATTAAACCAAACATAGCAGGAATGTGCCTTATGAGGGTGACCAGATTATTTTTTTTTTTATCTAGGACAATTAAAGTACCTCTTCCCCAAGTCACTTATTCTTAAAAATGTCAAATTGTTTTAAATGACAGTCAATGTCCAAAATATCTGTTTGATATATTTTTATTTTCATACAGATAATATTGAAAGAATATCACCTGCATTCAATGATACTTCAATACGCATACCTGCACAAAATAAGATGAATTGTCAGGAGACAGCCAGTTGCAGTGAAGGACCAAAGAAAGCTAGAGGCAGACCAGTGAAATCATCTACTGGTATATTTATTTCATTAGATTGGATGGTCTGTTTGCGAAGCAATAAATTTGAGATATTTGATATACTACAGAAATGAATTTGAAATTGATAACATATACTTTTATAGCCTATAATATGAACACAAAAAATATGTTGTAATGATGAAACAACCCTCCATCCAAGATCCAAAAGTAGTGAATATAAGCAATATAGATCATACTGACTTGGGACAGGTATAAAAAACCGCTCAACAATACGCACAATATGCACAGTAAAACTAGTAAGAGAGGTCTGAATTTGATGTCAGAATATGAAACAAAAGAAAATAAACAAAATGACTTTAATATTTTTCCTTAATCTGTAGACTATCTGCCTTGTGAAATTAGCTTTCGTAATGATGATTTTACTTATCATTTTTTGGACCACAAGGGTTGTCCTGCCATTTTTGAAGTTATAAATGAATACTGTACGCAATTGAGTAATTCACTTACAGAAAAAAGAGGGGGGTGTCATGAACCATCATTCCAAATTTATATGTTGGGTCATAGTATGATAATTTGAAGTATGTATGTAATCTTTTGTAAAAAAATCTTCTTCTCTGAAACATATGTGTCAAATTTATCCACAATTCTCATTAGGTTATTTGGTTTTAAAAATGTGTCGAATGACCCCACCTGCCAACAATAATGGTGGCCATAGCTAAGATCAGAACATAGGGGGAAAATGTAGATTTTAGTTTATCTCCAAAGCATTTAGAGTAAACACTGACCAGTTCTACAACACATTGTTTGGTTGCTGCCCCTGAGCTAGTAATTAACAGTAATTTTGTAGTTTTTTTTAGCTCACCTGGCCCAAAATAATCTATGGTAATCTTTTCCTGAAGGTAGAAAATCCTAAGTTAAACCTATCTTACTGTTAAGTGCAATGTCTTTGTTTTTGGTAAAAAAGCACATGCTCAACAATTATTTTTAAGCTTAGAAACAGTTTTATTTTTGTAGGCGGAATACAGTCCTCAGCACATCTCCTGCTTTCATTATTCCCTAAACAGAAAAATTAAATTAAAGTCATGAGTGGCTCTCTTTTATTGAATGAGTTTTTATTAACTTGATTCTTTTAAATGTTTCTTTCAGGAGAAAAAAGCAAATCAACAAGGTCAAAACCTTACAGACCCTGCCCTTTCTGTGGTCTCCTTATGGCTAGATTGTCCAATCACATCCTTCGCAAACACAAAGATATTCCTGAGGTCAAAGTTTTAAAAAGGCTGCCCCATCAAGATCAAGTAAAGCAAATGGCTAACCTGAGGAAAGAAGGTATTTGGAAAGCTAATTTAGACCAGGTGAAAAAAATGGAGGATGAAGGATCTCAAGCAGAAGTAAAATATTTTAAAGAGAGGGAGCATGGAGCAGGTCAACTTGCTTACTGTTCTTTATGTAAAGGTTTTTTAACAAAGTCTTACTATAAGAGACACAGATCCACATGCACTGCAGTTGAATCTACAACAACTACAGCGAAAGCCTTAGATCCAGTGCATATTGCATCTCCAAAGTTTACTTCTTCATTTAACTTTGATGTTCTAGCAAAATTCCATAATTCTGAGGTAGGAAATTTATGTAGAACAGACAATCTTATAACATCATTTGGGCTGCAGATGTATAGAAATGTGGAGGCTAAGAAAAGTAAAAAAGAAGAAAAAAGAAAATCAGTTATGTCAGATATGAGGAGACTGGCACATTTATTGTTAGAATTTAGAAAACAATGTGAGATAAATGGTGATGCTGAGGCTAAATCAGCTGTAAACATGTTTGACAGAGGCAATTTTCATTCGTTGGAGTCATCCATTTTAGCCCTAACAATAAATGAAGAAACTGGGCACACAAAAGCAGGGCTAAAAATCGGATATGGCTATCTCATAAAGAGAGTTATCAAATATCTCACTGGAGAATTTCTCATCCAAAAAAAAGATGCTGAAGTTGATGAGATTAAGCGCTTCGGAGATCTATTGGAATTTTGCTGGCCAGGTATATTTGGGGATGCAGAATATAAAATAACTGTACTAAGACAGAAAGAATTGAGGATGCCATCTCGCCTTCCAGATGAGGATGATGTTAAGATGTTGAAAGAATGGCTGGAAAATAAAATTAAAGACATTAAAACGAAATTCCAATTTATAACTTCTAATGAATATGCTGAGATTAGAGATTTACTTGTATGCAGATTAACACTATTTAATGCTCGAAGAGGAGGCGAACCTGCTAGGCTTTTACTATCAGAATGGGATGATGCAGAAAATGGGGTCTGGTTTTCGCAAGATTCAGTGGAAAAGGTGGAGGACCCCATTGAGCAAAAATTATTATGTGAATTAAAGATTGCATACCAAGCAGGAAAAAGAAAGCTTGTGTCACTGTTAATACCCCAGGATTGTTGGGATGCCATTAGAATCCTTGCAGATGAAAAAGTTCGAGATGATGCCGGCATTGGGAAAGGAAATAAATTTTTATTTCCCACAACTGCTGGTAAAGATGAACATGTAATTGGATGGAGTTGTGTAAAAAAATGTTGCAAAAAAGCCAGACTTAGCAAGGACATCACTGCTACTGATATGCGACACAGGGCTGCAACTTTATATGCTGCAATGGACATCCCAGAAAAAGAGCGCCGATTATTTTATTTACACATGGGGCACAGTGCAGACATGAATAGAGATGTATACCAGTGCCCTGAATCCGTGAGGATAACAACATCTGTTGGGAAAGCTCTTCAATGTTTAGACAGGGGTAAGTACATTGTTAAGGATCATAACCCTTGGCTAGCAAAGATGTAGTTGAGTTTTTGATGTCATATAATTACAATAGTTTTTATAATAACTCCCCTCCTTCATAAAATCAGTCTTGTCATTCATTCTATCCATGCACTCCATGAAACTTTGCATACAAGATTAGGCGTCGTATGTATAGATATAAGAAGCAAGACAATAATGGGGGTAAGTCCCAACATTAGAGTTTTACATGTTCATAAAAATAAAATGTGATATATTGTCAGTGAGACAACTCTCCATCCAACAGTAAGTAGTAAATATAAACAATTAAAAGTCACAGTACAACCTTCAGCATGAGTCCTTGACTCACTTTGCTACAAATGGCCCTAAAATAACTTTTATAAAACAATTCAGGCAATACAAACACACAGTCAGATTTATTTAAAACGCCATAATGAAATATTATATGACACAATTAAACATAAGATATATATATATACATAAACTATAAAGGTCTAAAAATCAGAATTAAGAGATACAATATAACTGAAGATGCTGGAGCCAAAACAATCAATTTTAATGAAAACCTACTAGTTACACTTGTCAAATGATGAAGACAAATATATATCCTGAACCAAATTAAACCTATAGATGAAAAATAAGTGTCTTAAGATTTTTGCAAGCAGATGTGGTTCTCAACTCTGATTGAGGTTTGCCTTTGCGTTAAATGTTAATGCTGAAAGTTCAATTTTTTTTGCAGGAAACATGAAAGCTTCCTCATCAAAAGTTGCAGAGACTGGTCCAAAAAATCCAGAAATTACCTTCTCTCTTAAAGGTTAGTCAAATTTAATTAGTAAAATGGTTAGGTACATACAGTACTGTGAAAGTACTTTAATTCTTGTGGTTTGAGCAACATTTACATCTTCATTGGTTTTTAGATTCATTGATTTTAGTTTTTCAAAAAAAAAAATTGAAAAATTTAAGCCATTACATATGAAGATTACAAATTGTTTGAATTGACAGAAACTGCAAAGTAACCATTGACCCATGTAAGTTATAACAAACTCACTTAAACCCTGAGATCTTGTGATCAACAGATTAAAGACCATCAAAGGTGTTAATTAGGTCACCTAAAGAAAACAGTAACATGAACTTTTGATATAAATGTATCTTGAATTTTAAAATAATTCTTATCAAAATCAAGCCCAGGATAAAATTACTATTTCCCATATGTACGAGAACTATGAGGATATAAAATTCACACTTTATCGTACTAGCATCTCACTACCAGAAATCTGACTTTCATTTATCAAAATTTTGTTTTTATAATAATTAAAAGATTAAAAGTTGCAGTTTAGATTATTAAATATTAAATGGGTATCATTCTGCATGCAGTTGTAGTTCATAGTGTGTTTGCCCTGTGACTTTTTTTTTTATAATATTCTGTACTTTCACAGTTTACTAATTATATATGACCAAAAGTGATTATGTTATAGTGTAAAGTGGTTTCCTTGCGTAAATTATGTTTTTTTTATTATGGTACATTATCAGAGGAGTGTTTATATTTTATGTAGTTTTCTTTTGTTATTCATATTTTTATATAGTATTTGTATTGTTGTGCTGACTGGTCTTTTCCATTTAGTTGCTCTCTAATATATCCTATTATGTCTTTTACTACTTATTATATATGAATTTCATTCAGTCTGCCTGTAGATGGATGTCTATCTGTTGGTCAATACATTTTTTTAGTGCAACTCTTTCTCACATTAACAATGTTTTGATGAAACTTAACCTTGGTACTGGCATTAAAATACAGATATTGTTTTAATTAATTTGCTGTTAGTCTGATATATGATTTGGAATTTATCTTAAAGGGACATTAGCTGTAAAATTGAATTCATGTTCTCTGATTTGAATCAAATTCTCATTTGGGATTTATAACTATGTAAAACATTTATCCAAATTATAAAAAGTCTAAAATTAACACTTTACCGTACATTTGCTCAAAATATGTAGCTTTATTTTTAGGCAGTTTAACTGCCTTATACAAGCACCCTGGATTTGTGTTCTACCCAATAATTGCTGAAATACTTGCCATTGTTATTATCTAGCTGGATTTTATGTTATTTATAACTTATTGGACAGTTTTTCATACTTTTAATTCTGATTTACAAAAATATGACAAGAAACACCTTAAATGATCGTCGATTTTTCCAAAAGTTTTGAAGTTGCACATAGGAAGTAGAGCACATATGTAGTTTATTATCCCCTGAGCTTTTGGCTAAGATGTCAAAAACAAATGTATGAAATATTTAATCGCTGAAAATCTCTAAAGACAAATAGTTTAGATTTCCCTAATGGCAAAAATTGAAGGAATCAAATGAATTATAAGGGGGTCTCTAGGGTAACTGTATACCATCCTGTTTAAGAACTTGGAAACATTTGAGATCCTCAACCCTAAACCATAATTATTCATGTATTGGACAATATACTAGTAACTAATCAAATGAAATATAGGGGGGTCCCTGGGGGTCGCCCACTCCTCCTGTTTGAGAACTTCATAACCATCAAGATCCCCACCCCTACACCATATATATTCATGTATGGAACAATATAACAAATCATATTAAATATAGGGGAAGTCCCTGTGGTCACCCCATCCTTCCTGTTTGAGAACTTTGAAACAGTGGGGATCCCAACCTCTAAATTAAATAAAATATAGGGGGAGTCAATGCAGTCACCCCACCCCTCCTGATGGAGTTATTGGAAACAGTCAAGATCCCCAACTTTAAATTAAACCATATATATTCATGTATGAGAACTTATCAAATGAAATATAGGGAGAGTTCTTAGGGTCACCTTACCCTCTTCTGTTTGATAACTTAGAAACAGATGAGATCCCCATCCCATAACCATATATATTCATGCATTGGACAATATAACAAATCAATTGAAATATAGGGGAAGTCACTAGGATCACCCACTCATTCCTGTTTGAAAACTTGATAACAGTTGAGATCCCCACCCCAAACCATATTAATTCATATGACAAGATAAAAAAATAATTGAAATATAGGCGTAGTCCCTAGGATCACCCCACCCCCTATTGTGTGTGTTTTGAGAACTTGTAAAAGATTGAAATACCAACTCCTAAACCATATTCATTCCTGTTTTTCATTTAAAAAAAGACTGAATGACATACAAATGATAGTGCAAGTGGGGCATTCGTGTACTTTGGACACAATCTCGTTATAATTACCTGTCATTTTATTCCAAACTTAGACATCATAGACTTGGGGTGAAGGTGGGGGTCATTTACATTTACTATGAACTGGTCAGTCAGACCTCACCTTTGATCCCTGTAGTAGTAAACATTTGTCTGATTTGTGTCTCATACCTTTTGTACTGTAGAACACAAACTCAGTTTTCTTTTCAGGAAAGCAAGTCCATTCATACTTTTACAAGCTCGTACTAAAGTCAAATTGAAATACTAACAGTCAACTTATATGGACATTAACTATAAACTAGAAGAACTGCAATCATTGCGAATTTGTACCACTGCAGACTCATGACAGCGAAAAAAATATACTTGATATATGTGTTGCTTTTGAAAACCTTGATAAACTATGAATTATTTGCATAAATGTACAATTATATATGAATGTTTAATGTTTGTTCTTTTAAATCTTTGAAAATAAATTGAAGCAATATTACCACAGTTTTCATAATTATGTTTGCCTTGGTTTTTGGTTATCTGCCTACAGTGCTTACAGCGGTTTTATTTGTGTACATAAGCCTAGATGCCACCTAAATAATTAACTGTTGAGTTGATCTTCAAAATCAGTTGTATTAGTGTTTTGGTTTAAATATTTCAGCCTTGAACATCACTGAAGAGACATAATTTGTTGAAATGCACATATGTTGCAATAAATTTGGTAGTTTATGTTATTTATATTATGCATTGTAAGTGATTATAATACTTAATGAGATGATCAACAGAAGTCACAAAAAAAAAAAGATCAGCAACCTTTAAATGTAAACAGTCAATTGTTGTAAATCTTTATACATTAATAAATAATGTGGTTTAAACAGAATTTTTTTTCTTAACCACATGACCACTGAATATGTACCCGTTTTTACAAACTGATTAGGTTGAGGAATGATAAAATAATAGTTTTTGTGACTGTCCTTAACATGATTAATGCTTGTAGTAATTGCCAGATTGCAATATCAGGTTCATTCATTGTCCATAGACAATAAGATCAAAAATATTATGTTGTTAATGAATAACAGAAATATTTAAATGTTGATTACTTTTGATTTCAGACTTTTTGAATGAACTGGTGGATGATAATGTTGCAGTAAGGGCAATATCAGGAAAAGGATTGATAGAGGAAGATGAAGTAGAACAAAGACCAGAAAAAATAAGAGCTGCAAGCTGCATGAAAGATCTGATGCTACAAGATGCAGCAAAAGAATACTTCACAGATGATGCTTGGCTGGCAGCTGAATCAGTTTTTGATTTACTTCCAGGTATGAAGAATGAAAATAATATGTTTCATGCAAAAATCTATTTTAAGCGCCTTCTATCCAATAGGTCAAGTTTCTTTTAATTTGGCGTCATCTTCTATATAAACATCCATAATTTTTTTTGTCCTCTCAAACTGGATAGTGGGACCTACTGAAAATTTGTATACTTCAATGTCAGGAGCTTCAGGACGTTTAATTTTGGTGCTTTTGGTGATTTTTTTTAAATGGGCCTGTTTTTAATTGGAATATGCATTATCTCCGTGATATGACATCTGTATTTATGTAGTCACCCTAGTAGTGCACATTTTTTGGGATGATCATGCATGCATAAATTTTTTCCATTTAATTCCATTTGGGTAGTGTATAAGTCAATAGAGTGGTTAATCGTGCATGTGAATTTTGTGAGTGGGATTTGGAATGTTAAACATTTCAAAAGGTGTAAGAGTCAATACTTTCTTTAAAAATCCATACCTGTAAGTTGACATAAAAATGTTAACTTTGCTTGGTAATTTGTATGCCCAAACTATAGCAGGGGGACATTTGATTTTACCCTTGTCTGAATGTACCTACGTACCTCTCAAAATTTGTTTCTGTTCTCTAACTTAAGTTTGCCTCAATCAAATGTTATGTAACTTGTACACAAGGTGTATTATCACAAAATACAGATCAAGTTTGAATGATGGTAGTGTCACTCTAACCATTATAGAGTTCTGTCCCTTTATAAATGGGAAAATTACAAAATTTTAAACATAACTTTGCCTCTACCAAATGTTATGTACAATGTTTATTACACAAAACACAGATCAAGTATGACTTTTGGTGGTGTCACTTTTACCGTTCACAGTTATGGCCCTTTATAAATAGAAAAATAGCAAAAATTTTAGTTTCTGTTTTCTGACTTGAGTTTGCTTAAACCAAACATTAGAAAACTTATACACAATACTTTTTACCACAAACACAGATGAAATTTGGTTGCATCATTTGAATCATAATCTGGTTAAAAATGGAAAAATTGCATAATTTTTAGTTTCTGTTCTATTACTTAAGTTTGTCCCTACCAAACATTATGAGACCTATACACAATTTACAATACTTGTTTGCCAAAAAAAACCAGAACAAGTACATGTTTGGGTAGTGTCACTTTTCAAGTTCTTGAGCTATGTCCCTTTATAATTTTTAAACAGGGGCATCATTTATGGACACAACATGACAATCTCCATTTATTTGTGTTTATCTCCAATATGTTATTCTGAACATTTAGATATCAAACTGTTGGTGTTTTTTTTTCAGACTGTAGTGATGATGAATCTGAGAGATCCCACATGGTAAATATCACCCTATAGCTAGTTAATAATACATGTTGTATTTTTGTCAGTACTTGATATTTACAAGGTACATAAATGTTTTATAGTGATTTTGAAAAAAAGATGGATCATACATAAACTGAGGAACCTTTTAAAAAAGCTTGTAGAATTTTAAAATATTTTTACTCATTAGATGACAAAATGGAGGTCATGCTTGATATGAAGGATTTTCACTTTCACTGTTCATGAGCTATGGTTCTTGAAAGATTGAAAAATGGCATATCCAGTTGTATTTGTGCATTTATTCATAAATCCTTCAAAGCAAAGCTTTTCAAATTTTAATATGTTGTTAGTAATGATAAAATGGAGGTCAATATAAAAATGAAGATGTGGTATGAGTGCCAATGGGACAACTGTCCACAAGAGACCAAATGACACAGACATCAACAAATATAGGTCACCATATGGCTATCAAAAATGAGCAAAGCCCCATACTTGATAGTCAGCTATAAAAGGGCCTGATAAGACAATGTAAAACAACTGTTTTGTATTGATGATTGTCACTATTCCTGTGCAGGATTTTGGTCCTTGTGATATTGAAAAATGCTGGGACCCAAATAGATGTAAAAAAAGTCTGGTTTCTTGTCATTCTGACAGCTGTTGTTTAAACATTCTTTCTTACATTTTATGTCAAGTTCAAAAGTATTAAGTATATTTGGATGTCTTGTATGCTATGAATCTTGAAAGTGGAGGCTTTACTGCAATTGCTATGTTTCAGAATACATACGCACTTTCATAACAGATTTTGCAGGTTCTTCCATAAAATATTTTATACATCTTAAACAGGAAAGTTTTGAGAGTATTTAGATATTGGGAGATGTGATGTGAGTGCCAATAAGACAAATCCCCATCCAAATAACAATTTATAAAAGTAAACCGTTATAGGTCAATGTACATCCTTTAAAAAGTAAAATCACAAAAATACTGAACTCAGAGGAAAATCAATTTGGAAAGTCCATAATCACATGGCAAAATCAAAAAACAAAACGCATCAAAAACGAATGGACAAGAACTGTCATATTCCTGACTTGGTACAGGCATTTTCAAATGTAGAAAATGTGGATTAAACCTGGTTCTATAGCGCTAACCCTCTCACTTTAATAACAGTCTCATCAAATTCCGCTACATTTACATGATGCGTTAAATAAACAGTCACAATTAATAAAATAGTCAACAAGTATTAAGTTTGTTTTCTGTTTAGATTTTAAATACAACAGATGTAAGTGATATAAACTTAAGAGATTGTGAAGATGAACCATATTCTTCAAATGATTCTATGATATCTGGTGATACAGAGGAGCAAGTAGAGAGAAGAACAAACAAAAGTAAGTTTAAACTTAGAACAATGGCTGTCTTGTATAACTTGTTATTAATTTTTTTTAAATGAATGGGTAAATAATGTGATAGTGAGTTAAGCTGTGTTCTTGTAATCAATTTTGCTACTTTTCAATGTTGCACATCTAATTGGCCTATTTAAAGAACAAGTCCCTTGAACATCAGGTGCCAATGTTTTTAAATCCTGTCAGGTTGAACATCCGAAATACAAACTTTCCATGCAGCTCAACAGTTGTTTTGTTAAGTGTTTTGAAGTTTTACTTACACATGTATGTTCTAAATGGAAGTTAAACTAATTAACACTAATGAATTTGGAATAAGTTGCTAGGGACAAAATAGATCGTTGCTATATGGTAACTCAAATAAAGTTCTCCGACCACATTTATTGTGTCACGAGTCTATAGTAATGTATAACTAACTTGATCATATTCCAAATTCACACCATTTCAAGGTTGAAAATTGTGTCCAATCTTGCTCCAACTGTTTAGAGTTTGACCTCAGCAGTAATATAAAAAACCTCCAGATGGAGCTTATTTCTTAAACATAGATAAGAAAGGAAGACAATAACAATCAAAACCAAGGAGTAAATAAAGACTCACAAAACCAAAGGACATTTACATCAACAGTTATAAATAATAATTAAGAAACAACATGAACTCCACTATAAACCGGGAGTGAAATCAGGTGCTCTGGAAGGGTAAGCATTTCCTGC
Source organism: Mytilus trossulus (assembly GCF_036588685.1). NCBI lineage: Eukaryota > Metazoa > Mollusca > Bivalvia > Mytilida > Mytilidae > Mytilus > Mytilus trossulus. Next base: position 1,743,820 of record NW_026963340.1, on the reverse strand, counting down.
ACCGTATACGACACCCATCGTGTTATTTCTTTGTTCAGTTCGGTAATGATGGAAAGTTCTTATGACTGAGAAAGAGTATTATAGATTGCATCATACTATATAGTTGAGTTATTGTTATTGTTAGGGAAAAGTTCAATATATGATGATAACAAGGCTGCAAAACTTCAGAAAGTTCCAACTGAACCTGAGTCAGAAAAAGGTAACTTTCTATAACTTTGACACTAAAGCTGCAATAATAATTTTATCTCATACAGTCAAACCTTAGTAAACTGACCCTGAATAAACTGGTTTCCTGTTCATTCAGCTAAAACTAAAGTCCTATTTTTTTCACTTCAAAGTCATTCTTAAAATACCCTTTGTAAAATGGACCCCGTGTATTCCAAATTCCTGTCTAATGATTTAGTCTCAATACTCTTATTTACATCAATTATTACTTGTCAAAACTAATCTCTTGTGTCACAACTCAGATAACACAAGGATTCTAATGCAAAAAGAAACAATGAACACAAAGGGAAAGTGTCAAATCAGAGACTGATGTTACAGAGGTCTATTTGACAAATTGATCACATTCCAAATTCACACCATTTCAAGCTTGAAAATTTTGTCCAATCTTGCTCCAATTGTTTAGGGTTTGACCTCAGCAGTAATATGAAAAACCTCAAGACAGAGCTTATTTCTTAAACATAGATAAGAAAGGAAGACAATAACAATCAAAACCAAGGAGTAAACAAAGACTCACAAAACCAAAGGACATTTACATCAACAGTTATAAATAATAATTAAGAAACAACATGAACTCCACTATAAACCGGGAGTGAAATCAGGTGCTCTGGAAGGGTAAGCATTTCCTGCACCGTATACGACGCCCATCATGTTATTTCTTTGTTCAGTTCGGTAATGATGGAAAGTTCTTATGACTGAGAAAGAGTATTAAAGATTGCATCATACTATATAGTTGAGTTATTGTTATTTTTAGGGAAAAGTTCAACATATGATGATAACAAGGCTGCAAAACTTCAGAAAGTTCCAACTGAACCTGAGGCAGAAAAAGGTAACTTTCTATAACTTTGACACTAAAGCTGCAATAATAATTTTTATCTCATACAGTCAAACCTTAGTAAACTGACCCTGAATAAACTGGTTTCCTGTTCATTCAGCTAAAACTAAAGTCCTATTTTTTTTTACTTCAAAGTCTTTCTTTAAATGGACCCTGTGTATTCCAAATTCCTGTCTAATGATTTAGTCTCAATACTCTTATTTACATCAATTATTACTTGTCAAAACTAATCTCTTGTGTCACAACTCAGATAACACAAGGATTCTAATGCAAAAAGAAACAATGAACACAAAGGGAAAGTGTCAAATCAGAGACTGATGTTACAGAGGTCTATTTGACAAATTGATCACATTCCAAATTCACACCTTTTCAAGCTTGAAAATTTTGTCCAATCTTGCTCCAATTGTTTAGGGTTTGACCTCAGCAGTAATATGAAAAACCTCAAGACAGAGCTTATTTCTTAAACATAGATAAGAAAGGAAGACAATAACAATCAAAACCAAGGAGTAAATAAAGACTCACAAAACCAAAGGACATTTGCATCAACAGTTATAAATAATAATTAAGAAACAACATGAACTCCACTATAAACCGGGAGTGAAATCAGGTGCTCTAGAAGGGTAAGCATTTCCTGCACCGTATACGACACCCATCGTGTTATTTCTTTGTTCAGTTCGGTAATGATGGAAAGTTCTTATGACTGAGAAAGAGTATTATAGATTGCATCATACTATATAGTTGAGTTATTGTTATTTTTAGGGAAAAGTTCAACATATGATGATAACAAGGCTGCAAAACTTCAGAAAGTTCCAACTGAACCTGAGGCAGAAAAAGGTAACTTTCTATAACATTGACACTAAAGCTGCAATAATAATTTTATCTCATACAGTCAACCCTTAGTAAACTGACCCTGAATAAACTGGTTTCCTGTTCATTCAGCTAAAACTAAAGTCCTATTTTTTTCACTTCAAAGTCTTTCTTAAAATACCCTTTGTAAAATGGACCCTGTGTATTCCAAATTCCTGTCTTATGATTCAGAAGGAGAAATCTTCAATTGCACAATATTGTGCAGTAGATTTGCAAGATCTTGACATTTGTTTTGTGGCAAAAACGCGTACTGTGGATTCATTTATTTTCGTTGGTATCAATTTTTGTGGATTGCTGAAAACTTGCAATTTCGTGGATATTTAATTTCATGGTTTTGCCAATCTCTGTATACAGAGCCTAATGATAATATGAACATTGAAATTTGTGGTTCACCTGTACCCACAAAACCCACGAAAATTGGTATCTAACGAATAATAATGAATCCACAGTATTATGTTAACAATTTAACAAGTTTCCCTCTGTTTTAAACTTTTAAATTTTTCCTGTCAAATTTATTCAATTAGAACTTCTGTGGATGCATTATTATTTGTTGGATACAAATCATTGTGAATTTGGTGGGTACAGGTAATCCACAAAATCAAATGTTCAACAAATAAAAAAAAATCCATAAGTGTGAATGCAGATTTTGGCAAAACCATGAAATTAAATATCCATGAACATGTTAGTTTTCCTATTGGTTTCATCATTATTCATAGCAATTTTACAATTTTTCTGTTGATGCAATTTTTGAATAGCTGACCCATCTGATTTTCTATATATTACAATATCATTGATCTATGTTTCCCCCACATCAAATGATGTTGCAAGTTTCCCTGAACTGTTGAATTTACAATCATACACAAATTTTTTATCAAACTATAGGAAGTATCTTTCTTGTCAATGTTATGTGCCTGTACAAAATACCAAAGCCTGTTTTACATGAGAACATTAGCTGGCTAATTTTTTCAAATCTAGCATGAAAACACCTAGCCACTGGCCAGATAAAGGAATTGGCTATACATGGGAGGTACTTCTGCATATAATTGCAGAATTGTAAGCCTAACATGGACCAATAAGGGAGGTGGCCGTTCTAGGGTGGGGCTGTTTCATAGAGGGACTACTGTAGTGATATTTAATATTGTATTGGAATTTGTCTATGCAGCTGATGAACGATATGGATATACATTAGAATTTGAACATCAACATTTAATTATAAATTAGAATAAATATTTTGCAGGTTTTCAGAATTTATATTCATGGAAATTAAAAGGTTGATGTTCAAATTGTTATTTATTTCAAACCCAAAATCTATGGAGATTTTAGGTAACTTGATTTATGAGTGATTACAATTATTAAACAAGTAGCTTTGTAATTGAATATTTTATAGGAACAAAAAGAAAATATAAATTATGGACTGAAGAGAATACTAAAGTAGTGGATGTTTATTTTAAGAGATGCATTACAGATACATCTAGCTTGGACAACAAAGGGTCATTGCCAGGTAAACTTTTGCATTATCGATTATCAAATACAAAACCTATACAGAAAAATGATCACTAAGCCAACTGCATTGCTCAACTGGACCAGGCCTTGACAATAACGCTTGTCCGATTGCCCGGTACCAGAGGTGAAAAAAGTCGGACAAGTGAAAGCTGTCGGGACAAGCACAATTATTCAGCAGAAAATAAATGTAATCCAACTTTGAAGAACAAAGTTATTATAAACAAAAAACACGAAAACAAATATTAATTTGACATGTTTCTGCATTCTGTTTATTTAAATGCAAAACTTTTTTCTTCAACATGTTTACTTGCAATTGATTATTTTCAACTGGTTCTTTGTCAGATACTTTTTAACAGGTGAAAGGTATTTACTGATCCAAATCAATGATGCGTTTTGTAGATCAGGTAACTTAACAGGACAGTTCGTCACCTTTTACAGTTTTAATAGACAGTTTGGCACTGAGAAAACATATTTAGTAGACATGATTGATAGACAGTTTGGCAAGGCAGGAGATATTTTGGGACCAAGACAAATCAGTACCTCATTTTGCTACATTATTCTGTTCCTTATAAGAAATACCATACCAGTAATTTTTTCACAAAAATATTTTTTTTAATTTACCATTAAATTCACAAACTCATATTTGATCATAAGTAGAAAAAAAAACAATACTGACAATATGGTGACCTATAGTTTTCTGTGTCATTTGGTCTCTTGCAGAGAGTTGTCTCATTGGCAATCAGACCTTATCTTCTTTTTATTGATTGCATTTCAATAAACTTTTTTCAACTTAAAAAAAAACCAGGATACAAATCCAATGAGTGTACAGGCCTATCAGATGGTGCCTCTTGTTTAGAGTCTGATGAGACTGACATTGATGAAAAACTAGAACCTTAGTCCCGTGACATGACTAGATTTGGTTGTACTTGACTCATATTTTTGAAAAGTATTTCAAATCAAAAGAAATACATCAAATCCTGTCTATTGTTTAAATTCGTTTTGTTCCTTTTATCAACTAAAAATGTAAAAAGGTTATTTTTTAATAGAAATTTTTTGGACAAGTAACAATATCATTGGGACAAGTAAATTTTGGTAGGACAAGTTGAAAAAAGGGTATCGTAGAGGCCTGCTGGCCGCCAGTTGAACTTAGAGTTGAGGGCTAGCTGGCTATCAGTTGAGCAAATAGTTGAGGGCCAGTTGAGGGCTACCTGGATTTTTGCCATGCAAATTAGGTAGCCCTCAACTAGTAATGCTCAACTTTATGTAAATTAGTGAGCAACTTTAAGAAAATATCACAGTTGAGGACTAGGTGTCCAACAATTGAGCAATTAGAGTTGAGGGGTACCTGGCCAACAGTTGAGGACCAGGTCATTAAAAGTTGAGGGCTAGGTCTTAAAAAGTTGGGCATTATCTGGTAATTGCAAACTGAGGGCTACACATTGTAGATAAAATAAATTAAAATGTTTTTTTTATAGCCAAAATTTTGCTAATAGATCTCAACTCACAACACACTACATTAATACTTTAACCTTGCTTTTTGGATCTAGTAAATTAGAATGGATCTATAATTTTATACCAAATTCATCATATTAGAATATTCTTATTTTATTAGTAATACTTTTTAAAACAAATTATCTTAATAATAAAATAAATATGTCTCCTGTCTTACACATTTTGATAATATCTAAGTTAATGCATAACTATATTGTCTCATTTTTTTCTTCACTCTTCAAAAATAAGAAGACATTTTAAATATCACTATTTTGAATTATAAGAGCATATACACTTATTCAATCTGGTGGAAATTTTAATCCAAGGTATTTACAAAAAGATGTTTCCAGAAATATATGTTAAAACATCAATATTCCTAAATCCAAAAGTCATGTCATCAGAAGAATATACTGCACTATTCAATGTCAATACAGTTATTTGTAACTTTTTTTATCTACATCCTTTGTAAAATTCATATTTTATTCATGATAGCTTGAAGACATCTTTGTTTGCCATGTCTATGCTCAAACCAAGTTCAAATTTTAAATGTTTGAGGTTCTTTAGGGTACTGTGACAGTGTGATTTACCTCTAATAATAACTGTTACCCAAACCTTGAATATTTGATATATCTCATAATAAAGAAATACTGTTTGTTTTTTTATCTTTATTTCAAAGAATTTGTAAAATACAGAAAAACGATATAAATATGTGCTTCCCTTTATTTTGCCTCAAACTTTGTGTACATTTATAATAATACTTCCTGTCCATTTGCACCATACACAGAGAAAACAGATGGCTAATAACATTCATATCACCAGGTCATATTTCTAATTGCTCAACTTTTCCTCAGCTACAAAAAATTCCAAGTCTGAATGCTTAACTTTTGCTCAACTATATGAAAACCAAAAAACTTAATGTACAGCTTCAGTTGAGGGCAAGTTGAGCGACATCTATCAAACCTACAGTTCTTGTCCAGGTTTGAGTTGAGCTAAGATGCTCAACACCTAGCCCTCAACTATTTTTCTTATAGGTTGCACTCTTTTAATACAGCTGTTTCTCAAAAAATGCCTCTTTTGGGGAGATCTTGAATACTTGTAGAAAATTAATTTTGCTTACATACTGGTTCCCAGTTGTGTTCTCTGTGATCCACCTCACAGAGACATAACTTGGGAATGTTAGCAGTAAATAAACATGTGCATATTGTTTACATTAAAATCTGTTGTAACCTTTCATTTGAGGTAGGGGTAGTTAAGAAAATTAGTGTTAGTTAAAACTCTGAAAAGTTCAGGGCAAAGAAAAGTTGAAAATATGCCGCACAGCTCTATATCTTGACCTTTGAAAAATTTTTTGGTGAATATTAACTTTCAATTCTAGGATAAACAAAACTTCATAGTAAAAGTAGTACAGTTTTAGCCGTAAAAGGAGTTCCTATTGGAAATTGCATTGTCAATATTTACAGAAATGCAACCTATAACAGCTAACCCTCAACTGTCCACCACATGGCCATCAACTGGCCCTCAACTTTTTTTTCTACAGGGGAAAGGCATGGATACCTTAGAACTAAATTACAACACTAAGAGATTGTAAAAGTAGCCCAAAGAATAAAAAAATAAAAATAAAGCAAAAATGAGAAAAAAGTAAACAAATATAACATCAAATATAAAAGTCAGCCACATTTCAATAGACACTGCCTTATCAAATGCACATTATGGGTAACTCTGTAAAAAAAATTCAAACAAAATTTTTTTTTTCTGTATGCTTAATGAATAACTATGCCAATGAACAAGATTGTTGTTTTTTTCAGGATCAAAAGATGTAAGAGAGTTTCTTCAGAAGCATCCAATCCTTCAAGATATTGAACTTAAAAAAAGGATAACAGCCATCAAGACAAAAATCTTCAATGATAGAAAAGTTTACAGAGAAAAAATTTCAAAGAAACTTAAGAAAACCCTCCAAAGTATGTGAGCATTCTGAATATCATGCATTCCATATAATAGATTGACTTGTAATAGGCCTCTTAATCTGTAATCATCCTCATCTATCCACCAACAGCCAGTATCATGTAAACTGAATATGCGTCATCATCTCTCCACCAACAGCCAGTCTTATGTTAACTGAATCGGCATCAACATCTCTCCACCAACAGCTAGTCTTATGTAAACTGAATCGGCATCATCATCTATCTACCAACAGTCAGTCTTATGTTAACTGAATCGGCCTTTTCATCTCTCCACCAACAGCCAGTCTTATGTTAACTGAATCGGCATCAACATCTCTCCACCAACAGCTAGTCTTATGTTAACTGAAACAGCATCAACATCTCTCCACCAACAGCCAGTCTTATATTAACTGAATCGGCATCAAAATCTCTCCACCAACAGCTAGTCTTATGTAAACTGAATCGGCATCAAAATCTCTCCTCCAACAGCCAGTCTTATGTAAACTGAAACAGCATCCTCATCTCTCCACCAACAGCCAGTCTTATGTAAACTGAATCGGCATCAACATCTCTCCTCCAACATCTCCACCAACAGCCAGTCTTATGTAAACTGAATCAGTTTCAACATCTCTCCTCCAACAGCCAGTCTTATGTAAACTGAAACAGCATCCTCATCTCTCCACCAACAGCCAGTCTTATGTAAACTGAATCGGCATCAACATCTCTCCACCAACAGCCAGTCTTATGTAAACTGAATCATCATCAACATCTCTCCACCAACAGCCAGTCTTATGTAAACTGAATCGACATCAACATCTCTCCACCAACAGCCAGTCTTATGTAAACTGAATCATCATCAACATATCTCCACCAACAGCCAGTCTTATGTAAACTGAATCATCATCAACATCTCTCCACCAACAGCCAGTCTTATGTAAACTGAATCATCATCAACATCTATCCACCAACAGCCAGTCTTATGTTAACTGAATCGGAATCAACATCTATCCACCAACAGCCAGTCTTATGTTAACTTAATCAGCATTCTCATCTCTCCACCAACAGCCAGTCTTATGTTAACTGAAACAGCATTCTCATCTCTCCACCAACAGCCAGTCTTATGTAAACTGAATCGGCATCAACATCTCTCCACCAACAGTCAGTCTTATGTAAACTGAATCGGCATCATCATTTTTTTACCAACAGCCAGTCTCATGATAACTGAATCGGCATCAACATCTCTCCACCAACAGCCAGTCTTATGTAAACTGAATCGGCATCAACATCTCTCCTCCAACAGCCAGTCTTATGTAAACTGAATCAGCATTCTCATCTCCTCACCAACCTCCAGTCTTATGTAAACTGAATCATCATCAACATCTCTCCACAAACAGTCAGTCTTATGTAAACTGAATCAGCATAAACATCTCTCAACCAACAGCCAGTCTTATGTAAACTGAATCGGCAATAACATCTCTCCACCAACAGCCAGTCTTATGTAAACTGAATCAGCATCATCATCTATCCACCAACAGCCAGTCTTATGTAAACTGAATCAGCATCATCATCTCTCCACCAACAGCCAGTCTTATGTGTAATGAATCGGCATCAACATCTCTCCACCAACAGCCAGTCTCATGTAAACTGAATCAGCATCATCATCTCTCCACCAACAGTCAGTCTTATGTAAACTGAATCATCATCAACATCTCTCCACCAACAGCCAGTCTTATTTAAACTGAATCGGCATCAACATATCTCCACCAACAGCCAGTCTCATAACATCTCTCAACCAACAGCCAGTATAATGTAAACTGAATCGGCATCAACATCTCTCCACCAACAGCCAGTCTTATGTTAACTGAATCGGCATCAACATCTCTCCACCAACAGCCAGTCTTATGTAAACTGAATCAGCATCAACATCTCTCTACCAACAACCAGTCTCATGTAAACTGAATCAGCATCATCACCTCTCTACCAATAGTCAGTCTTATGTAAACTGAATCGACATCAACATCTCTCTACCAACAGTCAGTCTTATGTAAACTGAATCGGCATCAACATCTCTCCACCAACAGCCAGTCTCATGTAAACTGAATCAGCATCATCATCTCTCCACCAACAGTCAGTCTTATGTAAACTGAATCATCATCAACATCTCTCCACCAACAGCCAGTCTTATTTAAACTGAATCGGCATCAACATATCTCCACCAACAGCCAGTCTCATAACATCTCTCAACCAACAGCCAGTATAATGTAAACTGAATCGGCATCAACATCTCTCCACCAACAGCCAGTCTTATGTTAACTGAATCGGCATCAACATCTCTCCACCAACAGCCAGTCTTATGTAAACTGAATCAGCATCAACATCTCTCTACCAATAGTCAGTCTTATGTAAACTGAATCGACATCAACATCTCTCTACCAACAGTCAGTCTTATGTAAACTGAATCGGCATCAACATCTCTCCACCAACAGCCAGTCTCATGTAAACTGAATCAGCATCATCATCTCTCTACCAACAGTCAGTCTCATGTAAACTGAATCAGCATCATCATCTCTCCACCAACAGTCAGTCTTATGTAAACTGAATCAGCATCATCATCTCTCTACCAACAGCCAGTCTCATGTAAACTGAATCGACATCAACATCTCTCCACCAACAGTCAGTCTCATGTAAACTGAATCGACATCAACATCTCTCCACCAACAGCCAGTCTTATGTAAACTGAATCATCATCAACATATCTCCACCAACAGCCAGTCTTATGTAAACTGAATCGGCATCATCATCTATTCACCAACAGCCAGTCTTATGTAAACTGAATGGGCATCCTCATCTATTCACCAACAGCCAGTCTTATGTAAACTGAATCCGCATCATCATATTTCCACCAACAACCAGTCTTATGTTAACTGAATCGGCATCATCATCTCTCCCCAACAACAAGTCTTATGTTAACTGAATCGGCATCATCATCTCTCCACCAACAGCCAGTCTCATGTTAACTGAATCGGCATCATCATCTCTCAACCAACAGCCAGCCATATGTAACTGAATCGGCATCATCATCTCTCTACCAACAGCCAGTCTTATGTAAACTGAATCGACATCAACATCTATCCACCAACAGCCAGTCTTATGTAAACTGAATAATCATCAACATCTCTTTACCAACAGCCAGTCTTATGTTAACTGAATCGGCATTCTCATCTATCCACCAACAGCCAGTCTTATGTAAACTGAATCATCATCAACATCTCTCCACCAACAGCCAGCCTTATGTAAACTGAATCAGCATCATCATATCTCCACCAACAGCCAGTCTTATGTAAACTGAATCGGCATCATCATCTCTCCACCAACAGCCAGTCTTATGTGAACTGAATCGGCATTCTCATCTATCCACCAACAGCCAGTCTTATGTAAACTGAATCGGCATCATCATCTATCCACCAACAGCCAGTCTTATGTTAACTTAATCGGCATCAACATATTTCTACTAACATCAAGTCTTATGTAAACTGAATCAGCATCATCATCTCTTCACTAACAGCCAGTCTCATGTAAATTGAATCGGCATCAACATCTCTCCACTAACATCAAGTCTTATGTAAACTGAATCGGCATCATCATCTCTCCACCAACAGCCAGTCTTATGTAAATTGAATCAGCATCATCATATCCCCTTCAACAGACAGTCTTCTGTAAACTGAATTGGCACAACATCTCTCAACCAACCTGCTGGCTTATACTGAATTATTATCCTCATCTCATAACCAACAAACAGTCTGGCATATATTGAATAAGCATCATCACCTCTTTACCAACAAACAGTCTGGCATACACTGAATAAGCATCATCTTCTTTCACCCAATCATGAGCCTAGTGTGTACTGAATAACCATCTCTCTACCAATAAACAGTCTGGCATATATTGAATTAGCATCATCATCTCTCAACCAACAAACTGTCTGGCATATTCTGAATAAGCATCATCATATCTCAGCCAACAAACGTCTGGCATATATTGAACTAGCATAATCATCTTTCTACCAGCAAACAGTCTGGCATATATACTGAATGAGCATCGTCATCTCTCTACCAACAAACAGTCTGGCATATACTGAATAAGGAATATCATCTCTCAACCAACGAACATCTTAGTTGTACTGCACTACAATCCTCATCTCTTAACCAACAGTCTGGCATTAACTGAATCAGCATCACCATCTCTCTACCAACAAACAGTTTAGCATATACTGAATAAGCATCATCATATATTAAGGAACAAACAGTATGGCATATCCTGAATTACCATCATCATCTCTCAACCAACCAACAGTCTAGCATATCCTGAATGAGCATCATCATATATCAAGGAACAAACAGTATGGCATATCCTGAATTAGCATCATCATCTCTCAACAAACAACAGTCTGGCATATACTGAATTAGCATGATCATCTCTCAACAAACAACAGTCTGGCATATACTGAATTAGCATCATCATCTCTCAACCAACAAACAGCATAGTATGTACTGAATTAGCATCCTCCTCTTTAAACCAACTAGCAGTCTGGCATATATTGAACTAGCATCGTCATAATCCTACAAACAAACAGTCTGGCATATACTGAATTAGCATAATCATCTCTCTACAAACAGACAGTCTGGCTTCTACTGAATTACCATTCTCAACTCTCAGGCAACAAACAGTCTAGCATATACTGAATTAGCACCATTATCTTTCAACCAACAACCAGTATGGCATATACTGAATAAGCATCATTATCTTTCAACCAACAAACAGTCTGGCATAAATTGAATAAGGAACATTATCTCTTAACCAACAAACAGTCTGGCATATATTCCATTAGCATTATCTTCTATACCAACAAACAGTCTGAGATGTACTAAATGACAATCCTCATGTCTCAACCAACAAACAGTCATATACTGAATAAACATCATCATGTTTCAACAAATAAAACGTTTGGCATATACTGAATTAGCATCATCATCCTTCAAGCAACAGTCTGGCATAAACTGAAGAAACAGCATCATCTTTCAACCAACAAACAGTCTGGTATATACTGAATAAGCATCATCATCCCTCAACCAACAGACCGTCTGGCATATTTTTATTCAGCATCATCATCTTTCTACCAACAAACAGTCTGGCTTATACTGAATTACAATTTCATCTCTCAACCAACAGACAGTCTTCCATATATACTGAATAAGCATCATACTCTTTCAACCAACGAGAAGTCTGGCTAATACCGAATTAGCATTATCATCTGTCAACCAACAAACACTCTGGCATATACTGAATTAGCATAATCATCTCTCTACCAACAAACAGCCTGGCTTATACTGAATTAGCACCATTTCTCTCAACATACAATAGTCTGGCATATACTGAATTAGCATCATCATCTCTCAACTAACAAACAGCATAGTGTGTACAGAATTAGCATCTTCGTCTCTAAACCAACTAGCAGTCTGGCATATATTGAACAAGCCTTGTCATCTCTCTACCAACAAACAGTCTGGCATATACTGAATAAGCAAAATCATCTCTCTACCAACAAACAGCCTGGCTTATACTGAATTAGCATCATTTTCTCTCAACATACAATAGTCTGGCATATACTGAATTAGCATCATCATCTCTCAACTAACAAACAGCATAGTGTGTACAGAATTAGCATCTTCGTCTCTAAACCAACTAGCAGTCTGGCATATATTGAACAAGCCTCGTCATCTCTCTACCAACAAACAGTCTGGCATATACTGAATAAGCAAAATCATCTCTCAACCAACAAACAGTATGGCATATACTGAAATAGTAAAATCATCTCTCAACCTACAAACAGTATGGCATATACTGAATTAGTATCATCTTTCAACCAACAAACACTCTGGCATATACTGAATAAGCATCATCATCTTTCAACCAACAAACAGTCTGGCATATACCTAATTAGCATCATCATCTTTCAACCAACAAACAGTTTGGCATAAACTAAACAAGGAACATTATCTCTTAACCAACAAACAGTCTGGCATATATTCCATTAGCATTATCTTCTATACCAACAAACAGTCTGGGATGTACTAAATGACAATCCTCATGTCTCAACCAACAAACAGTCAGGTATATATAAATTCAGCATCTTCATCTCTCAACCAACAAACAATCTGTCACATACTAAATTAGTATCATCATCTCTTTACCAACAAACAGTCTGGCATATACCGAATTACCATCCTGATGTCTCAACAAGTCACCAGTCTAGCATATACTGAATAAGCATCATCATCTCTCCACCAACAGTCAGTCATATACTGAATAACCATCATCATGTTTCAACAAATAAAACGTTTGGCATATATTGAATTAGCATCATCATCCTTCAAGCAACAGTCTGGCATAAACTGAAGAAACAGCATCATCTTTCAACCAACAAACAGTCTGATATATACTGAATAAGCATCATCATCTCTCAACCAACAGACCGTCTGGCATATATTGAATAAGCATCATCATCTTTCAACCAACAAACAGTCTGGCATATACCTAATTAGCATCATCATCTTTCAACCAACAACAGTCTTGCATATATACTGAATAAGCATCATACTCTTTCAACCAACGAGAAGTCTGGCTTATACCGAATTTAGCATCATCATCTGTCAACCAACAAACACTCTGGCATATACTGAATTAGCATAATCATCTCTCTACCAACAAACAGCCTGGCTTATAATGAATTAGCACCATTTCTCTCAACATACAATAGTCTGGCATATACTGAATTAGCATCATCGTCTCTCAACTAACAAACAGCATAGTGTGTACTGAATTAGCATCTTCATCTCTAAACCAACTAACAGTCTGGCATATATTGAACAAGCCTCATCATCTCTCTACCAACAAACAGTCTGGCATATACTGAAATAGCAAAATCATCTCTCAACCAACAAACAGTCTGGCATATACTGAATTAGTATCATCTTTCAACCAACAAACAGTCTGGCATATACTGAATAAGCATCATCATCTTTCAACCAACAAACAGTCAGGCATATACCTAATTAGCATCATCATCTTTCAACCAACAAACAGTTTGGCATATACCTAATTAACATCATCATCTTTCAACCAACAAACAGTCTGGCATAAACTAAACAAGGAACATTATCTCTTTACCAACAAACAGTCTGGCATATATTCCATTAGCATTATCTTCTATACCAACAAACAGTCTGGGATGTACTAAATGACAATCCTCATGTCTCAACCAACAAACAGTCTGGTATATATAAATTCAGCATCTTCATCTCTCAACAAACAAACAATCTGGTTCATACTGAATTAACATCATCATCTCTTTACGAACAAACAGTCTGGCACATACCGAATTACCAGCCTGGTTGGTACTGAATCAACATCATGATCTCTTAAGCTAAAAACAGCCTAATGTGTACTGAACTAGCATCATCATATCTCCAACTACTGACAGCATGGTGTGATTTGAATCAACATTAGCACATCTCATTATTAGACATACTTGTGTGAACTGAGTCAGCCTTCTCATCTCTCCATGACAGATAACCATGTTTAAATTTCATCAGCATCATCATCTCTCAGCCAACAGACAATCTAGTATCGACTTAATAAGCCTACACATCTCTCCACCAACAGACAGCCTGGTCTAAACTGGAACAGCCTTTTAATCTAAAAACTAACAGCCAGCCTGGTCTGTACGGAATCAGCATCCTCATCGCTCCATTTACAGATAGCCTGGTGTGTACTGATACAGACCTTCATATCTCGTGATCAACAGATATCATGGTTTGTACTGAAACAGCTTTTCATCTATCAACCAACAAACAACCTGTGTTATTAATCAGCATCATCATCCCTCCACCAACAGAAAAACAGGTGTGTATTTAATCAGACTACTGATTTCTCAACCAACAGACAGTTTTAATTTAAAGTATCCGAGTTGTGGGGTTTTATTCAATTAAAAAAGGGTTATTTTCCAGTTAAGGAACAATATCTCAAAAATGCCTTAAGCAGTTCTCATTAAACTTGGTTGAATTTATTATTCTATTGATTAACGCTCCTTTTTGATTTTCATCAATTGACATTGAGAAGTAATCAAACGTTATTCTTTGAAAATGAGACAGGTGTATCATATGCTTACGAGGCAGCTGTTTATTTAACGTTCTTAATTAATCAGATTTTTCCTAGGTTTTGTGGTTTCTGAGCTATTAAGGGGGCTCATGGGTCTAAATCTATTTTTGTTTATCTAATATAGGATTTGGATATATCTTTCTTTAAAATGAACTTTGTCTTATACTTAATAGACAAATGAAATAAAAAAAATGGGGTCACCATTCATTTACACTCACAATCTCCCTTTGAAAGAAGCATACATTTTTGTAAATGTCCTTTTTTTCTGTTGAACTAATAGGAGAAATAGTGGTAATATCGAAATAAAAAAAAGAAGTAAATTACAGAAATCTCTTAAATTTTACAATTATTAAGTTTATGTACAGCATATTCGAAAACAAACAATAAAAAATAAAGGTCAGCGATGAGTTAAAAAAGATAATTCAATTTTGGCATTTTTGCACCAAAGGGAGATAATATGGAGCTTTTTTAATGATATCTACATTTTAAATTTCAGCTGAGGCCAACAAGAATTGACTTTTAGGAATGATGTTTGTGCCATATGATAAGTAACAACTACTTAAGGTAATAAATAAAACTTGTAATGAAAAATAAATGTTTCATTTTTTCTGAAGATCTTATACACCAAAGATGTGGTATGATTGCCAATGAGACAAGGCTCCACAGCAGACCAATTGGCACATAAATTAACACTGTACAGCCTTTACCAATGAGCAAATCCCACACTGCCTAGCCAGCTATAAAAGGCCAAGACATGACAATGTAAAACAATTCAAACAATAAAACTAACTGCCTAATTAATGTACAGAAAGTGACAAGAAAACAAATATGTAATACATAAACAAAAGACAACCACTGAATTACAGGCTCCTGTACTAGAGTAATAATTTTGTTTAAGTCAAAATCATATTTTTAATGATTCATAATTCATCAACTTTTTTTCATTGCAGGTTATTTTTCCTACACTTTTAGTTGTGACCTGCAGCAGATATTTTAGTCAATATTTCACCATTGTAAAGCCCTGCAGCTGAAGAGTCTCAGAAAATGCTAAGTATTTTACTGCTTTACCATAGCTTATAATATATATGATTAAAGGTTTACCACAGCTTATATAAAATTTTGTTTAAAGGTACTATAATTGACGCTTAAATGTTGGTGTAAAATGCAAGTTTTGTTTTAATTAGCTTTAAGGATTATTGTTAAAAAATTGTACATACAAAAAACTTGAAACCCTATTTTAAATGACCATAAATTTTGGCGGTCTTGCTGCTGTTCAACATTATCAGCCACAAATATAGTTTCCTGACTAAAACTGAAGTATTTGCTCAATTGTTAATAATTTTATCTTAACGTAAATGAATGTGTGTATCACGAGTTTCTCTCACTGACAACACTGGATAATAGCTAAGTGCTATATGCTAATGACTAAAAAATTAACCTTGTTAAACTTATATTTTGTGACTTCACTAACTTGTATTTAAAAGGGAAGTTACAAACATATGTTAAATAAAAATATAGATTCTATATCAATGAAACTGAATTAATCACGGAATGTAAAATATATTTCTGTTTGATTTTGGTTTTATTATCTCAAGATGATCTAGGCTTCCCCCCCCCCCCCCTTTTCAATGCAGAAATTAGAATATTGTTTAAACATAGCTCTTGTCAGAAAACTACCATTCACCAATTGGCCTTTAGGAAGATATATAAGCATATATGTTCTTTTAGCAATATAAATGATATTTTCTTTAATAATTGAGCTTTGTTAATGGTCTTTTTGGCATTTTAACTTTCATTGCTTATCTCCCTTTTTATGAAAGTTATATTAAGTCCTTGCAATGTTGCTCTCTTTTGAAGCTTTTGTTGTTGGATAGATTAATTGACTAATTGTTTTGCTTATTCATTCATAGAACAAGTACAGTATGAAATTGTGTACAGTCTTTTGCAGCAATTCATATGATTGTCTGTTTTATTTTCAATTTTTCTGGTTCAGGACTTACGCCAAACACTGCTGGTTCATGTCATTTTGGTGTATGATAGAGAAATGCTTGTCTTTAAATGACTTTGTAATTTTCATACTTTTATTTTAGACAATTCCTTATATGGGTATTTAGTCAGATCTTAAAATTTACTTTTGATTTGTTTCAAACCGGTTTTGATCAAAATAAACAAACAAATGACAAAATTATGTTATAACATATACAGTAATTTTATGTACATGGTGTTTGGTCAATTTTTTAAAGTAGACATTTTTTTGTGATCATTGTTTTAATTTTATTACCTTAGTAAGTTCTCCTTCGTCATCTTCAGTTCTATTTAATCAGCTTTTCTATTACAGCTGTTATCTGGTGCTCTCCTCCTTTTCTTGGACTTTGGTTCCTCAACATCTTAATGAACAAATAATGGAAAAAATTTATTTAATCCTTATATCTATCTTTCTTATGGATTGTAGAAAAAAATAATTGTAAATGTATAAAATCAAAACTCAATGTTTCAATATTAATTGTAAAATGGTAAATGGGTCATATTATATTTTAAAGTCAATGGTGATTGCCATCTTATTTAAATATCAAAATTTTGTAAGTAGGTATGAAGGACGCCTCTGATTTACTAGTAGTCAATCCTTATATCCAACTTTTTTATGAATTGTAGAAAAATAATGGTTAATGTATAAATCAAAACTCAATGTATTAATACAGATTGTTAAATGAGTCAGATCAGATTTTACTGTCAATGACATTTTTATCTTATTTAAAATATCAAAATTTTGTAAGTAGGTAAACTAATCATTGAATTTATGTTGTAAGTCTTTAAGTTTCACACAAAATGCCCTGAGAATTCAGATGTTGTTGAAATCATATAAAAGTTTAATTTTGGATCCTTTGGCTTTCAAAATGACTCAAGGTTTTAATGAAATATCTGCTATATATATATTTGATATGACTTCAACATTAATCTTATTATACCCATCACAAACAAAGTATTAGAGGGGAATATAGGAATCACCCTGTCCATCTGTCTGTTTGTCCATTTTCTTGTAAGCACAACTCCTTCTAAGCAGTCAGATGGATTGAATTTTCATTTGGTTTCTTGTGCCTCTTAATTATTTTGATCTGCCTTGATTAACAAAAAAATATTGACAAATTATGTATTGTTGCATGCTAAGAAAAAATAAACAAAAATACCATGCTTTTGATAACAATATATTTCCAGGAGGCATGCATGACTAATTTTTTATATAGTCTTAAAAATAGTTATGAAATTTCTTTAGATGAAATTGTTGGTAATATCAACCTACCAGATGCTATGTACAAGTTTATAATATATATCAAAATGAAGGTACAAAATATTAACAATTCTAAGTCCTATAACTACAATGACTGTCTTATATAATTTTTTTAACATTTAGGTTTAATGAATTAAGTCTTATAAATTTGTGTTGTAACTATTAACATATGGTTAATGAACTGTGGTATTAAAATATATTTGAAAAAAGTTATTTTCTGTATTGATATATTTTGCTTTGGCAAGATATTGAAGTCTTTGTGCTATAATCTCAAGAGATATTCTTATAACTTCAGGTTTTATCAGTCTTGTATCTAGTCTTTTCGTACCATTTAATTGCATTCTACACAGATCACTAAAATTAGGTTGAGCAATACAAATTCAAGCCTTTGTCAGATTGTTGCACATGCCTTCTATTGATTTTTACAAATCTGATACTGATACTATTATCTGACAGATCTGGGACTTTTTGGGATCTTCGAAATTTCTATTCAAAGTTACATCTTCTAACAATTGTAAACTTTTTATTTGTGATTTTATTCCTATCAATTTGTGACTTTCTGATATCTGTGAAATAATATTGTTTGTAGTTTATAAAACTATGTTTAGCAACACGATGAATAATCATCATCAGATCTCAGGAAATAAGCTCAATGACTAAAAATTCAGGCAATAACTTAATGCCTAGGCGTTAGCTTATTGTCTAGGATTCAAGCTTTAAATGGCTAATTTCACTTATTGTCACTAACATATATATTTATTGCAAATCTTTTCCCACATATGTTACAATCATATTGCTTTTGGTTGGATTGCTTTATTTGCTTGTGGGTGTTCAGAAATAGTGACTGTGAGAAAGCTGTGTAACAAATATCACGATTATATAGGTTTTCTTCAGTGTGTGTCCTCTAGTGGTTTTTCAGGAATGAAGTCGTTTAAAACATATTTCCACACAAATTACATATGATGTTTCTTCATCTTACAATTAAAGCTTTCTTCTTCATTCTAGTATTCATCCTTTGCATAGTGTCTATTGTAACACTAGATCTTAAGCTTGTCAATTCGCAGTTTATGTATATCTTTTCTACACTGTTGGCAGAGAAAAGCTTCTTACAAATTAAGCACAAATCATTCCCATGATTTGGAGGAGATGATTCAAACATTCGTATTGCTGATTCTTACATTGAACTCAGGGTTTTACCTTGAAAAGCTCTTTTAAATTCAGTACCTTTTCAATCAAAAACAAAAAGAAAGGTCATCTGTATGAGGTGTCCATGCGACGATGGCCCTACACACTGCCTCTCTATGGTCATAGTTGCTCTCTGGTCCTCTACAATAATGCCTAGGATGCAAGAGTGTAGTTACAATATATGCTGTTGCAGGGAGCATTATAGAGGTCTTGAATAGTGTAAGAGGCTATGTACTGGCAGAAAGACTTACATGCTCGTCTTCCTGTTCACCTACAAAGCAAACTACATCTTACAATTTAAGCTTTCTTCTTCATTCTAGTATTCATCAGTTAGCATAGTGTCTATTGTAACACTAGATCCTAAGCTTGTCAATTCGCAGTTTATGTATATCTTTTCTACACTGATGGCAAAGAAGAGCTGCTTACAAATTGCCATGATTTGGAGATGATTTCAACATTCGCATTGCATGATCCTTCCCTTGAACTGAGGGTTTTGCCTTGAAAAGCTCTTTCAAATTCAGTACCTTTTTAAGCAAAAACAAAAAGAAAGGTCATCTGTATGACGTACTAAGTATGTCCTCATTCACACAATTTAGAGTTGTATTTTGTGTTGTGTCCGTATTCAGCTTCTGTTAGAATTGCCTGCCAATAAGCCATGCATGAAACCTATCTGTTAAATTAGATTTTACTGTCTGTGTTTTACTTCCCATAAACTATTCCTACGATGGCTGACAATCTCTGTCTTACTGTCTTTTCTTTTTGGGTCTGCTTCCATAGCCTTAGATATTCCAAGATCTTACAACAAGGCAGTGGTACTATTTATTAAAGCAGGGACAAGGTTGATGAATGCAAAGAGATGTCCATGCGACGGTGGCACTACAGACTGCATTCCTAGGGTCATAGTTGCTCTGCGATCCTCTACAATAATGCCTAGGATGCAAGATCGTACACAATCCTGTGGTACAATCCACCATGCAGCAAACAAAAAAACAAAAAAATAATATACTGTACATGTTTTTCTTTCTCTGCATTTGCTCTGTGTATTGATGATTGGATTTCAGATTATTTTGCAAAATTCACTTCTCTTTTGCCAAGGCATGAGTTCCTCCTTTCTGTAGCATGAATTTAAAGTCTGTTTTTCTGTTTTTTTCATAGTTGTCTTAAATCTTATATTAATCACTGAAGGCTTGCATCAGAGGCGAATGTCTGTCTCTGTTTTCAAAGAGTACTACACCACTTTTGAAACTTAGAGTTATTAAATTCAATCCAACAATGTAAATCATCTAAATTAAGTTTTTACTATTAATAGAATAAGTCATAGAAAGCTGATAAATGATGAATTATAGATTATATTTGAATTGCATTCCGGTCTATAAGTTTGCATATTTATTTACTAAAAGATTTAGATAGCGCTGAGATCAAAATAATTCATCAAACATACTAGACTTATAAGTTTGTGTTGAATCAGTTATACTGAAAGTTAAGCATTTTTAACAAATACTATCATAATATATTTCATTAGACTTAAAATCAAGTTTTTTATTGTAATTATTGTTTGTACAATTTAGTTCTAGTACTCATTGACTGATCATTACAGCAGTTTGTGTGGTATTTTGCATGGCATGCAATTAAAACTATCTGGCAGGTCGAAACTTTTCTGGTTCAGATCAAAATTACGTTTTTGGACCCTGATTAAGAAAGATAAAACATGTAATTATGTTGTGGATTATTTTCTACAATGTAATATCACTATAAATTTTGAATATGCTGTTTAGATTAAAACACGATCTTTGGCTTGTTAATTTAAAAAAAAAAAAATCTATGATGATTTTTCAGAAGTGCTGTATATAAAAACATTTACAAGCATATAGAACCAGGAAGGTCTCAGGGAAAAGTCAGATTAGTATGTTATGTTCCTCACAAATTGTAAATTTGATGCATTCCCTGACTGATGAGACCAAATATGCAATCAAATTTATGGTTTTTTCAGATAGTTATATAAAAGCACATATCAAATTGCCCTGCTATTTTTATGCCCCACCTATGATAGGAGAGGGAGATGATGTTTTCTAGTCTGTGTGTCCATTTATCCGTCCATCCGTCTGTTTTCTCAAATGGGATTCATGAGCTTTAAAAACTTGTTTTTTTAAGAGGAGTTGCTATCCTGTTTAAAAATAATTTTGAAGAATTAATCATAGTCATCTGATAAATGATGAATTATAGATTATATTTGAATTGCATTCCCGTCTTAAAGTTATATAGTTATTTACGTTAAGATTTAGATAGTGTTCTGCTATTTTACAATCAAGATAACAAAAGATAATTGAGATCAAAATTATTCATCAAACATACTAGACTTATAAGTTTGTGTTGAATCAGTTATACTGAAAGTTAAGCATTTTTAACAAATACTATCATAATATATTTCATTAGTGCTTAAAATCAAGTTTTTTATTGTAATTATTGTTTGTACAATTTAGTTCTAGTACTCATTGACTGATCATTACAGCAGTTTGTGTGGTATTTTGCATGGCATGCAATTAAAACTATCTGGCAGGTCGAAACTTTTCTGGTTCAGATCAAAATTACGTTTTTGGAACCTGATTAAGAAAGATAAAACATGTAATTATGTTGTGGATTATTTTCTACAATGTAATATCACTATAAATTTTGAATATGCTGTTTAGATTAAAACACGATCTTTGGCTTGTTATTTTCTTTTAAAAAAAATCTATGATGATTTTTCAGAAGTGCTGTATATAAAAACATTTACAAGCATATAGAACCAGGAAGGTCTCAGGGAAAAGTCAGATTAGTATGTTATGTTCCTCACAAATTGTAAACTTGATGCATTCCCTGACTGATGAGACCAAATATGCAATCTAATTTATGGTTTTTTCAGATAGTTATATAAAAGCACATATCAAATTGCCCTGCTATTTTTATGCCCCACCTATGATAGGAGAGGGAGATGATGTTTTCTAGTCTGTGTGTCCATTTATCCGTCCATCCGTCTGTTTTCTCAAATGGGATTCATGAGCTTTAAAAACTTGTTTTTTAAGAGGAGTTGCTATCCTGTTTAAAAATAATTTTGAAGAATTAATCATAGTCATCTGATAAATGATGAATTATAGATTATATTTGAGTTGCATTCCCGTCTTAAAGTTATATAGTTATTTACTTTAAGATTTAGATAGTGTTCTGCTATTTTACAATCAAGATAATAAAAGATAATTGAGATCAAAATTATTCACCAAACATACTAGGCTTATAAGTTTGTGTTGAATCAGTTATTCAAAAGTTAAGCATTTTTAACATATGCTATCATAAAATATTTTAAGGGTGCTTAAAATTAAAAGATTTTTAATGTAATTATTGTTTGTACAATTTAGTTCTAGTACTCATTGACTGATCATTACAGCAGTTTGTGTGGTATTTTGCATGGAATGCAATTAAAACTATCTGATAGGTCGAAACTTTTCTGGTTCAGTTCAAAATTACGTTTTGTTGGACCCTGATTAAGAAAGAGAAAAAATAAAATAATGTGGTGGGTTGTTTTCTACTTTGTAATATCACTCTGAATTTTGAATATGCTGTTTAGATAAAAACACAATCATTGGCTTGTTATTTTCTTTAAAAAAAATCTATGATGATTTTTTGGAAGTGCTGTATATAATCACATTTACAAGCATATAGAACCAGGAAGGTCTCAGGGAAAAGTCAGATTAGTATGTTATGTTCCTCACAAATTGTAAACTTGATGCATTCCCTGACTGATGAGACCAAATATGCAATCAAATTTATGGTTTTTTCAGATAGTTATATAAAAGCACATATCAAATTGCCCTGCTATTTTTATGCCCCACCTATGATAGGAGAGGGAGTTGATGTTTTCTGGTCTGTGCGTCCATTTATACGTCCGTCCGTCCGTTTTCTCAAATGGGATTCATGAGCTTTAAAAACTTGTTTGTTAAGAGGAGTTGCTATCCTGTTTAAAAATAATTTTGAAGAATTAATCATAGTCATCTGATAAATGATGAATTATAGATTATATTTGAATTGCATTCCCGTCTTAAAGTTATATATTTATTTACGTTAAGATTTAGATAGTGTTCTGCTTTTTTACAATCAAGATAACAAAAGATAATTGAGATCAAAATAATTCATCAAACATACTAGGCTTATAAGTTTGTGTTGAATCAGTTATACTAAAAGTTAAGCATTTTTAACATATGCTATCATAATATATTTTATCAGTGCTTAAAATCAAAAGATTTATAATGTAATTATTGTTTGTACAATTTAGTTCTAGTACTCATTGACTGATCATTACAGCAGTTTGTGTGGTATTTTGCATGGAATGCAATTAAAACTATCTGGTAGGTCGAAACTTTTCTGGTTCAGTTCAAAATTACGTTTCGTTGGACCCTGATTAAGAAAGAGAAAAAATAAAATAATGTGGTGGGTTGTTTTCTACTTTGTAATATCACTCTGAATTTTGAATATGCTGTTTAGATAAAAACACAATCATTGGCTTGTTATTTTCTTTAAAAAAAATCTATGATGATTTTTTGGAAGTGCTGTATATAATCACATTTACAAGCATATAGAACCAGGAAGGTCTCAGGGAAAAGTCAGATTAGTATGCTATGTTCCTCACAAATTGTAAATTTGATGCATTCCCTGACTGATGAGACCAAATATGCAATCAAATTTATGTTTTTTTTCAGATAGTTATATAAAAGCACATATCAACTTGCCCTGTTATTTTTATGCCCCACCTACGATAGTAGAGGGACATTAGTTTTTCTGGTCTGTGAGTCCGTTCAACTGTCTGTCCGTCCGTTCATTTATTCAAATGGGATTTATGAGCTTTTAAAATTTGTTTTCACGAGGAGTTGCAATCCTGTTTAAAAATCATTTTGAAAAGATGAGGATGGCAATTGGTTAGGGTTCGATATAAATATTGAAGACTTGAGATTTACTCTGATAAATGTGTATGGGCCCAATACTGATAATCCTTGCTTCTATGACAAAGTAACACAAATCATAGACTTTTTTATAATCAACTGTGTCTGATCTGTGGGGACTTTAATCTTGTTAAGAATTTTGACATAGATACCCATAACTGTAAACATATAAATTATCCAAAATCAAGGGATACAATTTTAGAGAGAGATACTCTGATCTTAAAAGATTTACATGGAGAAAAAAATCCATTTAAACAATCACAGTTAGATTTCTTTGATCTCTGAAAGCCTTGTAAATGACATATGTGATATAAACATTGACAATAGCTACAGATCAGACCATTCACCAGTAATTTCGACTTTGAAAATGAATGAGTTTATAAGTCTCCTTCAAGATACTGAATATGTAAAATTTATTAAAAAAACAATTATTAGCACAGTGCAGTGCTAGGTTATTGCAGAGATGCTTTAAACAGTAAAATTGATGATTTTGATATACAATTTACAATCAGTGACCAATTTTTTGTTTTTTGAAACACTTCTCAATGAGGTCAGAGGTAAGACTTTTTTCTTATTTGACATTTGAATGTCTGCTTGATAATGTACTTTAATTTCCCGTTAACGGTACGGTCACAGGCTTGAAGCTCTTCTGTTGTACTTGGGGGAACAAACACTGTACGAATACGGTTTTTGTGAAGCAGTGCAAGAAAGTCCTTGTCTTGATGTGCCTTAAAGACATCGAATATGGCTAATGCATGTGCCTTGCTTCTCCCGGAACGTTTAATATCTTTACAAACTTTGTCAAAGTAATGTATCAATACGGATTTTGCGTATTCTATCATCGTAACACTTGTAGACCAGTGATTCTCAGAATGCGTTACGTTCCAGTCTTTAGGAAATGTGTATGAAGGATGACATCTATCAGTTGGACCCTTGTAAATTATTTGAAACGGAAGTAATGCACCCAGTCAGGGAAATTCCTACCACACCCGTTATTTCTCTTTTATCATCTAATGCAACGATACTACATTCTTTTGATCCCTTTTCTTCTAATGTCCATTCACTTATAAGAACCATTTTAAGACCTGTCTGGTCAAAGTTTATAACCAGTTCATGTGGAATGTTATACTCGTCAACACATTTTGTAATTTTCTTCAAATATTCGGCCTTTAAGTTTTCAAAATCAACCGGTAACTTTCTTGCCGTTTTTGTCCCTTTCCTTTTGACAAATTTTGTTCTACTCATAAGTGATTTGCATATTCGCGACTAACATCTAAATGTCCTCCGTTTTCAACAAGTAAAGCATGGTTTTCAGCTCTAACTATACCATGCTTGGTATAATTGGTTTTTTATTGTGAAGTAAGATAGTACTATAATGATAGATGGTCTATCTATTGAAACATGCTTGGTATAATTGGTTTTTATTGTGTAGTAAGATAGTACTATAATGTTAGATGGTCTATCTATTGAAACATGCTTGGTATAATTGGTTTTTATTGAATAGTAAGATAGTACTATGATGTTAGATGGTCTATCTATTGAAAGATGCTTGGTACAATGGTTTTTATGGTGTAGTAAGATAGTACTATAATGTAAGATGGTCTATCTATTGAAACATGCTTGGTATAATTGGTTTTTATTGTGTAGTAAGATAGTACTGTGATGTTAGATGTTCTATCTATTGAAACATGCTTGGTATAATTGGTTTTTATTGTGTAGTAAGATAGTACTATGATGTTAGATGTTCTATCTATTGAAACATGCTTGGTACAATGGTTTTTATGGTGTAGTAAGATAGTACTATAATGTTAGATGGTCTATCTACTGAAACATGCTTGGTATAATTGTTTTTTTGTGAATAGTAAGATAGTACTATGATGTTAGATGGTCTATCTATTGAAAGATGCTAGGTACAATGGTTTTTATGGTGTAGTAAGATAGTACTATAATGTAAGATGTTCTATCTATTGAAACATTCTTGGTATAATTGGTTTTTATTGTGTAGTAAGAAAGTACTATAATGTAAGATGGTCTATCTATTGAAACATGCTTGGTATAATTGGTTTTTATTGTGTAGTAAGATAGTACTATAATGTTAGATGGTCTATGTATAGAAACATGATTGGTATAATTGGTTTTTAATGTGTAGTAAGATAGTACTATGATGTTAGATGTTCTATCTATTGAAACATGCTTAGTATAAATGGTTTCTATTGTGTAGTAAGATAGTACTATAATGTTAGATGGTCTATCTATTGAAACATGTTTGGTGTAATTGGTTTTTATTGTGTAGTAAGATAGTACTATGATATTAGATGGGTATCTATAGAAACATGCTTGGTATTATTGGTTTTTATTGTGTAGTAAGATAGTACTATAATGTTAGATGTTCTATCTATTGAAAAATGCTTGGTATAATTGGTTTGTATTGCATAGTAAGATAGTACTATAATGTTAGATGGTCTATCTATTGAAACATGCTTGGTATGATTGGTTTTTATTGTGTAGTAAGATAGTACTATAATATTAGATGTTCTATCTATTGAAACTTGCTTGGTATAATTGGTTTTTATTGTGTAGTAAGATAGTACTGTAATGTTAGATGGTCTTTCTATTAAAACATGTTTGGTATAAATGGTTTTTATTGCATAGTAAGATAGTACTATGATATTAGATGTTCTATCTATTGAAACTTGCTTGGTATAATTGGTTTTTATGGTGTAGTAAGATAGTACTATAATGTAAGATGGTCTATCTATTGAAACATGCTTGGTATAATTGGTTTTTATTGTGTAGTAAGATAGTACTGTGATGTTAGATGTTCTATCTATTGAAACATGCTTGGTATAATTGGTTTTTATTGTGTAGTAAGATAGTACTATGATGTTAGATGTTCTATCTATTGAAACATGCTTGGTACAATGGTTTTTATGGTGTAGTAAGATAGTACTATAATGTTAGATGGTCTATCTACTGAAACATGCTTGGTATAATTGGTTTTTTGTGAATAGTAAGATAGTACTATGATGTTAGATGGTCTATCTATTGAAAGATGCTAGGTACAATGGTTTTTATGGTGTAGTAAGATAGTACTATAATGTAAGATGTTCTATCTATTGAAACATTCTTGGTATAATTGGTTTTTATTGTGTAGTAAGATAGTACTATAATGTAAGATGGTCTATCTATTCAAATATGCTTGGTATAATTGGTTTTTATTGTGTAGTAAGATAGTACTGTGATGTTAGATGTTCTATCTATTGAAACATGCTTGGTATAATTGGTTTTTATTGTGTAGTAAGATAGTACTATAATGTTAGATGGTCTATCTATTGAAACATGCTTTGTAAAATTGGTTTTTATTGTGTAGTTTTATAGTCCTATAATGTTAGATGGTCTATCTATTGAAACATGCTTGGTATAATTGGTTTTTATTGTGTAGTAAGATAGTACTATAATGTTAGATGGTCTATCTATAGAAACATGATTGGTATAATTGGTTTTTAATATGTAGTAAGATAGTACTATGATGTTAGATGTTCTATCTATTGAAACATGCTTTGTATAATTGGTTTTTATTTTGCAGTAAGATAGTACTATAATGTTAGATGTTCTATCTATTGAAACATGCTTAGTATAAATGGTTTCTATTGTGTAGTAAGATAGTACTATAATGTTAGATGGTCTATCTATTGAAACATGTTTGGTGTAATTGGTTTTTATTGTGTAGTAAGATAGTACTAATATATTAGATGGGTATCTATAGAAACATGCTTGGTATAATTGGTTTTTATTGTGTAGTAAGATAGTACTATAATGTTAGATGTTCTATCTATTGAAAAATGCTTGGTATAATTGGTTTGTATTGCATAGTAAGATAGTACTATAATGTTAGATGGTCTATCTATTGAAACATGCTTGGTATGATTGGTTTTTATTGTGTAGTAAGATAGTACTATAATATTAGATGTTCTATCTATTGAAACTTGCTTGGTATAATTGGTTTTTATTGTGTAGTAAGATAGTACTGTAATGTTAGATGGTCTTTCTATTAAAACATGTTTGGTATAAATGGTTTTTATTGCATAGTAAGATAGTACTATGATATTAGATGTTCTATCTATTGAAACTTGCTTGGTATAATTGGTTTTTATGGTGTAGTAAGATAGTACTATAATGTAAGATGGTCTATCTATTGAAACATGCTTGGTATAATTGGTTTTTATTGTGTAGTAAGATAGTACTGTGATGTTAGATGTTCTATCTATTGAAACATGCTTGGTATAATTGGTTTTTATTGTGTATTAAGATAGTACTATGATGTTAGATGTTCTATCTATTGAAACATGCTTGGTACAATGGTTTTTATGGTGTAGTAAGATAGTACTATAATGTTAGATGGTCTATCTACTGAAACATGCTTGGTATAATTGTTTTTTTGTGAATAGTAAGATAGTACTATGATGTTAGATGGTCTATCTATTGAAAGATGCTAGGTACAATGGTTTTTATGGTGTAGTAAGATAGTACTATAATGTAAGATGTTCTATCTATTGAAACATTCTTGGTATAATTGGTTTTTATTGTGTAGTAAGATAGTACTATAATGTAAGATGGTCTATCTATTCAAATATGCTTGGTATAATTGGTTTTTATTGTGTAGTAAGATAGTACTGTGATGTTAGATGTTCTATCTATTGGAACATGCTTGGTATAATTGGTTTTTATTGTGTAGTAAGATAGTACTATAATGTTAGATGGTCTATCTATTGAAACATGCTTTGAAAAATTGGTTTTTATTGTGTAGTTTTATAGTCCTATAATGTTAGATGGTCTATCTATTGAAACATGCTTGGTATAATTGGTTTTTATTGTGTAGTAAGATAGTACTATAATGTTAGATGGTCTATCTATAGAAACATGATTGGTATAATTGGTTTTTTGTGAATAGTAAGATAGTACTATGATGTTAGATGGTCTATCTATTGAAAGATGCTAGGTACAATGGTTTTTATGGTGTAGTAAGATAGTACTATAATGTAAGATGTTCTATCTATTGAAACATTCTTGGTATAATTGGTTTTTATTGTGTAGTAAGATAGTACTATAATGTAAGATGGTCTATCTATTCAAATATGCTTGGTATAATTGGTTTTTATTGTGTAGTAAGATAGTACTATGATGTTAGATGTTCTATCTATTGAAACATGCTTTGTATAATTGGTTTTTATTTTGCAGTAAGATAGTACTATAATGTTAGATGTTCTATCTATTGAAACATGCTTAGTATAAATGGTTTCTATTGTGTAGTAAGATAGTACTATAATGTTAGATGGTCTATCTATTGAAACATGTTTGGTGTAATTGGTTTTTATTGTGTAGTAAGATAGTACTATGATATTAGATGGGTATCTATAGAAACATGCTTGGTATAATTGGTTTTTATTGTGTAGTAAGATAGTACTATAATGTTAGATGTTCTATCTATTGAAAAATGCTTGGTATAATTGGTTTGTATTGCATAGTAAGATAGTACTATAATGTTAGATGGTCTATCTATTGAAACATGCTTGGTATGATTGGTTTTTATTGTGTAGTAAGATAGTACTATAATATTAGATGTTCTATCTATTGAAACTTGCTTGGTATAATTGGTTTTTATTGTGTAGTAAGATAGTACTGTAATGTTAGATGGTCTTTCTATTAAAACATGTTTGGTATAAATGGTTTTTATTGCATAGTAAGATAGTACTATGACATTAGATGTTCTATCTATTGAAACTTGCTTGGTATAATTGGTTTTTATTGCATAGTAAGATAGTACTATAATGTTAGATGGTCTATTTATAGAAACATGCTTGGTATTATTGGTTTTTATTGTGTAGTAAGATAGTACTATGATGTTAGATGTTCTATCTATTGCTTGGTATAATTGGTTTTTATTGTGTAGTAAGATAGTACTATAATGTTAGATGTTCTATCTATTGAAAAATGCTTGGTATAATTGGTTTGTATTGCATATTAAGATAGTACTATAATGTTAGATGGTCTATCTATTGAAACATTCTTGGTATAATTGGTTTTTATTGTGTAGTAAGATAGTACTATAATGTAAGATGGTCTATCTATTCAAATATGCTTGGTATAATAGGTTTTTATTGTGTAGTAAGATAGTACTGTGATGTTAGATGTTCTATCTATTGAAACATGCTTGGTATAATTGGTTTTTATTGTGTAGTAAGATAGTACTATAATGTAAGATGGTCTATCTATTGAAACATGCTTTGTAAAATTGGTTTTTATTGTGTAGTTTTATAGTCCTATAATGTTAGATGGTCTATCTATTGAAACATGCTTGGTATAATTGGTTTTTATTGTGTAGTAAGATAGTACTATAATGTTAGATGGTCTATCTATAGAAACATGATTGGTATAATTGGTTTTTAATGTGTAGTAAGATAGTACTATGATGTTAGATGTTCTATCTATTGAAACATGCTTTGTATAATTGGTTTTTATTTTGCAGTAAGATAGTACTATAATGTTAGATGTTCTATCTATTGAAACATGCTTAGTATAATTGGTTTCTATTGTGTAGTAAGATAGTACTATAATGTTAGATGGTCTATCTATTGAAACTTGTTTGGTGTAATTGGTTTTTATTGTGTAGTAAGATAGTACTATGATATTAGATGGGTATCTATAGAAACATGCTTGGTATAATTGGTTTTTATTGTGTAGTAAGATAGTACTATAATGTTAGATGTTCTATCTATTGAAAAATGCTTGGTATAATTGGTTTGTATTGCATAGTAAGATAGTACTATAATGTTAGATGGTCTATCTATTGAAACATGCTTGGTATGATTGGTTTTTATTGTGTAGTAAGATAGTACTATAATGTTAGATAGTCTATCTATAGAAACATGCTTGGTATAATTGGTTTTTATTGTTTAGTAAGATAGTACTATAATGTTAGATGTTCTATCTATTGAAAAATGCTTGGTATAATTGGTTTGTATTGCATAGTAAGATAGTACTATAATGTTAGATGGTCTATCTATTGAAACATGCTTGGTATGATTGGTTTTTATTGTGTAGTAAGATAGTACTATAATGTTAGATAGTCTATTTATAGAAACATGCTTGGTATTATTGGTTTTTATTGTGTAGTAAGATAGTACTATGATGTTAGATGTTCTATCTATTGAAACATGCTTGGTATAATTGGTTTTTATTGTGTAGTAAGATAGTACTATAATGTTAGATGTTCTATCTATTGAAAAATGCTTGGTATAATTGGTTTGTATTGCAAAGTAAGATAGTACTATAATGTTAGATGGTCTATCTATTGAAACATTCTTGGTATAATTGGTTTTTATTGTGTAGTAAGAAAGTACTATAATGTAAGATGGTCTATCTATTCAAATATGCTTGGTATAATTGGTTTTTATTGTGTAGTAAGATAGTACTGTGATGTTAGATGTTCTATCTATTGAAACATGCTTGGTATAATTGGTTTTTATTGTGTAGTAAGATAGTACTATAATGTTAGATGGTCTATCTATTGAAACATGCTTTGTAAAATTGGTTTTTATTGTGTAGTTTTATAGTCCTATAATGTTAGATGGTCTATCTATTGAAACATGCTTGGTATAATTGGTTTTTATTGTGTAGTAAGATAGTACTATAATGTTAGATGGTCTATCTATAGAAACATGATTGGTATAATTGGTTTTTAATGTGTAGTAAGATAGTGCTATGATGTTAGATGTTCTATCTATTGAAACATGCTTTGTATAATTGGTTTTTATTTTGCAGTAAGATAGTACTATAATGTTAGATGTTCTATCTATTGAAACATGCTTAGTATAATTGGTTTCTATTGTGTAGTAAGATAGTACTATAATGTTAGATGGTCTATCTATTGAAACATGTTTGGTGTAATTGGTTTTTATTGTGTAGTAAGATAGTACTATGATATTAGATGGGTATCTATAGAAACATGCTTGGTATAATTGGTTTTTATTGTGTAGTAAGATAGTACTATAATGTTAGATGTTCTATCTATTGAAACATGCTTGGTATGATTGGTTTTTATTGTGTAGTAAGATAGTACTATAATGTTAGATAGTCTGTCTATAGAAACATGCTTGGAATAATTGGTTTTTATTGTGTAGTAAGATAGTACTGTAATGTTAGATGGTCTTTCTATTAAAACATGTTTGGTATAAATGGTTTTTATTGCATAGTAAGATAGTACTATGATATTAGATCTTCTATCTATTGAAACTTGCTTGGTATAATTGGTTTTTATTGCATAGTAAGATAGTACTATAATGTTAGATGGTCTATTTATATAAACATGCTTGGTATTATTGGTTTTTATTGTGTAGTAAGATAGTACTATGATGTTAGATGTTCTATCTATTGAAACATGCTTGGTATAATTGGTTTTTATTGTGTAGTAAGATAGTACTATAATGATAGATGGTCTATCTATTGAAACATGCTTAGTATAATTGGGTTTTATTGTGTAGTAAGATAGAACTATGATGTTAGATGTTCTATCTATTGAAAAATGCTTGGTACAATGGTTTTTATGGTGTAGTAAGATAGTACTATAATGTTAGATGGTCTGTCTATTGAAACATGCTTGGTATAATTGGTTTTTATTGAATAGTAAGATAGTACTATGATGTTAGATGGTCTATCTATTGAAAGATGCTTGGTACAATGGTTTGTATGGTGTAGTAAGATAGTACTATAATGTAAGATGTTCTATCTATTGAAACATTCTTGGTATAATTGGTTTTTAATGTGTAGTAAGATAGTACTATAATGTAAGATGGTCTATCTATTGAAACATGCTTGGTATAATTGGTTTTTATTGTGTAGTAAGATAGTACTCTGATGTTAGATGTTCTATCTATTGAAACATGCTTGGTATAATTGGTTTTTATTGTGTAGTAAGATAGTACTATAATGTTAAATGGTCTATCTATTGAAACATGCTTGGTATAATTGGTTTTTATTGTGTAGTAAGATAGTACTATAATGTTAGATGTTCTATCTATTGAAACATGCTTGGTATAATTGGTTTTTATTGTGTAGTAAGATAGTACTATAATGTTAGATGTTTTATCTATTGAAACATGCTTGGTATAATTGGGTTTTACTGTGTAGTAAGATAGTACTATGATGTTAGATGTTCTATCTATTGAAACATGCTTGGTGTAATTGGGTTTTTATTGTGTAGTAAGATAGTACTATAATGATAGATGGTCTATCCATTGAAACATGCTTGGTATAATTTGGTTTTATTGTGTAGTAAGATAGTACTATGAAGTTAGATGTTCTATCTATTGAAACATGCTTGGTACAATGGTTTTCATGGTGTAGTAAGATAGTACTATAATGTTAGATGGTCTATCTATTGAAACATACTTGGTATAATTGGTTTTTATTGAATAGTAATATAGTACTATGATGTTAGATGGTCTATCTATTCAAAGATGCTTGGTACAATGGTTTTATGGTGTAGTAAGATAGTACTATAATGTAAGATGTTCTGTCTATTGAAACATTCTTGGTATAATTGGTTTTTATTGTGTAGTAAGATAGTACTATAATGTAAGATGGTCTATCTATTGAAACATGCTTGGTATAATTGGTGTTTATTGTGAAGTAAGATAGTACTATAATGTTAGATGTTCTATCTATTGAAACATGCTTGGTATAATTGGTTTTTATTGTGTAGTAAGATAGTACTATAATGTTAGATGTTTTATCTATTGAAACTTGCTTGGTATAATTGGTTTTTATTGCATAGTAAGATAGTACTATGATGTTAGATGTTCTATCTATTGAAACATGTTTGGTATTATTGGTTTTTATTGTGTAGTAAGATAGTATTATGATGTTAGATGGTCTATCGATTGAAAGCTGCTTGGTACAATGGTTTTTATGGTATAGTAAGATAGTACTATAATGTTAGATGGTCTATCTATAGAAACATGATTGGTATAATTGGTTTTTAATGTGTAGTAAGATAGTACTATGATGTTAGATGTTCTATCTATTGAAACATGCTTTGTATAATTGGTTTGTATGGTGTAGTAAGATAGTACTATATTGTTAGGTGTTCTATCTATTGAAACTTGCTTGGTATAATTGGTTTTTATTGTGAAGTAAGATAGTACTATAATGTTAGATGGTCTATCTATAGAAACATGCTTGGTATAATTGGTTTTTATTGCATAGTCAGATAGTACTGAGATGTTAGATGGTCTATCTATTGAAACATGTTTGGTATAATTGTTTTTTATTGTGTAGTAAGATAGTATTATGATGTTAGATGGTCTATCGATTGAAAGCTGCTTGGTACAATGGTTTTGATGGTGTAGTAAGATAGTACTATAATGAGAGATGTTATATCTATTGAAACATGCTTGGTATAATTGGTTTTTATTGTTTTGTAAGATAGTATTATGATGTTAGATGTTCTATCTATTGAAACATGCTTGGTATAATTGGTTTTTATTGTGTAGTAAGATAGTACTATACTGTTAGATGGTCTATCTATTGAAACATGCTTGGTATAATTGGTTTTTATTGTGTAGTAAGATAGTACTATAATGTTAGAATGTCTAGCTATTGAAACATGCTTGGTATAATTGTTTTTTTATTGTGTAGTGAGATAGTTCTATAATGTTAGATGTTCTACCTATTGAAACATGCTTGGTATAATTGTTTTATTGCATAGTAAGATAGTACTATGATATTAGATGTTCTATCTATTGAAACATGCTTGGTATAATTGGTTGTTATTGTGTAGTAAGATAGTACTATAATGTTAGATGGTCTATCTATTGAAACATGCTTGGTATAATTGTTTTTTTATTGTGTAGTAAGATAGTACTATAGTGATAGATAGTCTATCTATTGAAACAAGCTTGGTATAATTGGGTTTTATTGTGTAGTAAGATAGTACTATGATGTTAGATGTTCTATCTATTAAAACATGCTCGGTACAATGGTTTTTATGGTGTAGTAAGATAGTACTATAATGTTAGATGGTCTATCTATTGAAACATGCTTGGTATAATTGGTTTTTATTGAAAAGTAAGATAGTACTATGCTGTTAGATGGTCTATCTATTGAAATATGCTTGGTACAATGGTTTTTTATGGTGTAGTAAGATAGTACTATAATGTAAGATGTTCTATCTATTGAAACATTCTTGGTATAATTGGTTTGTATTGTGTAGTAAGATAGTACTATAATGTAGGATGGTCTATCTATTGAAACATGCTTGGTATAATTGGTTTTTATTGTGTAGTAAGATAGTACTCTGATGTTAGATGTTCTATCTATTGAAACATGCTTGGTATAATTGGTTTTTATTGTGTAGTAAGATAGTACTATAATGTTAGATGGTCTATCTATTGAAACATGCTTGGTATAATTGGTTTTTATTGTGTAGTAAGATAGTACTATAATGTTGGATGCTTTATCTATTGAAACTTGCTTGTTATAATTGGTTTTTATTGCATAGTAAGATAGTACTATGATGTAAGTTGTTCTATCTATTGAAACATGTTTAGTTTTATTGGTTTTTGTTGTGTAGTAAGATAGTATTATGATGTTAGATGGTCTATCGATTGAAAGCTGCTTGGTACAATGGTTTTGATGGTGTAGTACGATAGTACTATAATGAGAGATGTTCTATCTATTGAAACATGCTTGGTATAATTGGTTTGTATGGTGTAGTAAGATAGTACTATATTGTTAGGTGTTCTATCTATTGAAACTTGCTTGGTATAATTGGTTTTTATTGTGTAGCAAGATAGTATTATGATGTTAAATGGTCTATCGATCGAAAGCTGCTTGGTACAATGGTTTTTATGGTATAGTAAGATAGTACTATAATGTTAGATGGTCTATCTATAGAAACATGATTGGTATAATTGCTTTTTATTGTGTAGTAAGATAGTATTATGATGTTAGATGTTCTATCTATTGAAACATGCTTGGTATAATTGGTTTTTATTGTGTAGTAAGATAGTAATATAATGTTAGATGGGCTAACTATTGAAACATGCTTGGTATAATTTGTTTTTATTGTGTAGTAAGATAGTACTATAATGTTAGATGTTTTATCTATTGAAACTTGCTAGGTATAATCGGTTTTTATTGCATGGTAAGATAGTACTATGATGTTAGTTGGTCTATCTATAGAAACATGCTTGGTATAATTGGTTTTTTTGTGTAGTCAGATAGTATTGTAATGTTGGATGTTCTATCTATTGAAACATGCTTGGTATAATTGTTTTTTGTGTGTAGTAAAATAGTACTATAATGTTAGATTGTGTATCTATTGAAACATGCTTGGTATAATTGTTTTTTTTATTGTGTAGTAAAATAGAACTATAATGTTAGATGTTCTTTCTATTGAAACATGTTTGGTATAATTGGGTTTTATTGCATAGTAAGATAGTACTATGATATTAGATGTTCTATCTTTTGAAACATGCTTGGTATAATTGGTTTTTATTGTGTAGTAAGATAGTACTATAATGTTAGATGGTCTATTTATAGAAACATGCTTGGTATTATTGGTTTTTATTGTGTAGTAAGATAGTACTATGATGTTAGATGTTCTATCTATTGAAACATGCTTGGTATAATTGGTTTTTATTGTGTAGAAAGATAGTACTATAATGTTAGAATGTCTATCTATTGAAACATGATTGGTATATTTTTTTTTATTGTGTAGTAAGATAGTTCTATAATGTTAGATGTTCTTTCTATTGAAACATGTTTGGTATAATTGGGTTTTATTGCATAGTAAGATAGTACTATGATATTAGATGTTCTATCTTTTGAAACATGCTTGGTATAATTGGTTTTTATTGTGTAGTAAGATAGTACTATAATGTTAGATGGTCTATTTATAGAAACATGCTTGGTATTATTGGTTTTTATTGTGTAGTAAGATAGTACTATGATGTTAGATGTTCTATCTATTGAAACATGCTTGGTATAATTGGTTTTTATTGTGTAGAAAGATAGTACTATAATGTTAGAATGTCTATCTATTGAAACATGATTGGTATATTTTTTTTTATTGTGTAGTAAGATAGTTCTATAATGTTAGATGTTCTATCTATTGAAACATGCTTGGTATAATTGTTTTTATTGCATAGTAAGATAGGTCTATGCTATTAGATGTTCTATCTATTGAAACATGCTTGGTATAATTGGTTTTTATTGTGTAGTAAGATAGTACTATAATGTTAGATGGTCTATCTATAGAAACATGATTGATATAATTGGTTTTTATTGTGTAGTAAGATAGTACTATGATGTTAGATGTTCTATCTATTGAAACATGCTTGATATAATTGGTTTTTATTGTGTAGTAAGATAGTACTATAATGTTAGATGTTCTATCTATTGAAACATGCTTGGTATAATTGGTTTTTATTGTGTAGTAAGATAGTACTATAATGTTAGATGTTCTATCTATTGAAACATGCTTCGTATAATTGGTTTTTATTGTGTAGTAAGTTAGTACTATAATGTTAGATGGTCTATCTATTGAAACATGTTTGGTATAATTGATTTTTATTGTGTAGTAAGATAGTACTGTGATGTTAGATGGTCTATCTATAGAAACATGCTTGGTATAATTAATTTTTAATGTGTAGTAAGATAGTACTATGATGTTATATGTTCTATCTATTGAAACATGCTTGGTATAATTGGTTTTTATTGTGTAGTAAGATAGTACTATACTATTAGATGTTCTATCTATTGAAACATGCTTGGTATAATTGTTTTTTTTTGTGTAGTAAGATAGTACTGTAATGTTAGATGGTGTATCCATTGAACAATGCTTGGTATTATTGGTTTTTATTGCATAGTAAAATAGTACTATAATGTTAAATGGTCTATCTATTGAAACATGCCTGGAATAATTGGTTTTTATTGTGTAGCAAGATAGTATTATGATGTTAGATGGTCTATCGATTGAAAGATGCTTGGTACAATGGTTTTTATGGTGTAGTAAGATAGTACTATGATGTGAAATTGTCTATCAATTAAAACATGTTTGGTATAATTGGTTTTTATTGCATAGTAAGATAGTACTATGATGTTAGATGATCTATAAATAGAAACATGCTTGGTATAAATAGTTTTTATGGTTTAGTTATATAGAACTTTAATGTTAGATGGTCTATCGATTGAAAGATACTTGTTGCAAAGGTTTTTAAGGTGTAGTAAGATGGTACTATGGTGTTTAATGGTCTATTTATTGAAACATTATTGATATAATTGTTTTTTATTGTGTAGTAAAAAATTCCAATGATGTTAGATGGTCTTTGAAAAGAAACATGCTTGGTAAAGTTAGTTGCTTGGTACAATGGTTTTATGGTGTAGTAAGATAGCACTATGATGTGAAATGGTCTCTCTTATAAAAAATGCTTGGTATAACTTGTTTTTATGGTATAGTAAGATAGTACTATGATGTTAGAGGGTCGATCTATTGAAACATGTTTGGTATATTTGACTTTTATGGTAAAGTAAGATAGTACTATGATGTTATATTGTCTACCTATTGAAACAAATTTGGTATAATTGGTTTTTATTGTGTTGAAAGATATTACTATGATGTCAGATGGTCTATCTATTGACACATGCTTGGTATTCTCGGGTTTTATGAAAGACTTGCAGTGTTTGACAGTAAAGGAAAATTCACCATCTTGAAAGCGGAACAATGAACCAAGATATTAGCCTCACGCCTTAACCTTTTAAGACGAAAGGTCATATGAAGGCAGTTGTCGAAAAAAAAGACACACAGTTCCCTTAAATAACTAGTGACAAATGAAGAACATATTATTGTCCTATCTTGATACATTACTAAAAATTTAATAGAATAATGGAAAGTTTTAACTCCGATGAAGAAACTGTTTTTTTTTTATTTTTGAATTTGCCCAAGGGTCCCATATTAACTTTTTTTATTCACCCAAAGGTCCCTGATATTTATAAAAAAAATTATCAACCGTAAGGTAAATATCAAGTTATGTTTATGAATTTAAGTTGCATGAATTTTAATCTTCGTTCGAATAAAACATAACGCTGCCATTAATGATAAGCATTTTACTTATACAATAGTGTATTGTATAGATAATTAATTACGTATACGCACTAGAATATATTTTCATATTGAAGCATAGACTGTTCTTAAGTTATTAACACAAAAATGTTTTATTTAAATACAAAGGTATATCCGATCAGAAATGGAAGACATGGAGAGTTTACTAATACAATGAATCAAGAAATGTGCCTCATTCCTTACCCTTTAAAGAAGAAAGTTCATATGAAGGTGGTGTTGGAAAAAATAAAGACACACAGTAACTTAAATAACAAGTGACAAATAAAGACCATATTATTGTCCTATCTTGATACATTACTAAAAATTTAATAGAATAATGGAAAGTTATAACTCCGATGAAGAAATTGGTTTTTTTTATTTTTGAATTCGCCCAAAGGTCCCATATTAACTTTTTTTATTCACCCAAAGGTCCCTTATATTTATATAAAAAAATTATCAACCGTAAGGTAGATATCAACTTATGTTTATGAATTTAAGTTGCATGAATTTTAATCTTCGTTCAAATAAAACATAACGCTGCCATTAATGATAAGCATTTTACTTATACAATAGTGTATTGTATAGATAAATAATTACTTATACGCATTAGAATATATTTTCATATTGAAGCAAAGATTGTTCTTAAGTTATTCACACACAAATGTTTTATTTAAATACAAAGGCATATCCGATAAGAAATGGAAAACATGAAGAGTTTGCTTATAAAAGAAAACTCACCATCTTGAAAGCGGAACAATAAATCAAGACATTTGCCTCACGCCTTACCCTTTTAAGACGAAAGTTTATATGAAGGTAGTGTTCGAAAAATAAAGACGCAAAGTTACCTTAAATAACAAACGACAAATGGAGTACATATCATTGTCCCTTTTTGATGCAATAACAATAATTGGAGAGAATATTGGAAAAAAAGAACTCCGATGAAGAAACTATTTTTTTCTTTTTTAATTCGCCCAAAGGTCCCATATTTACTTATTTTATTCGCCCAAAGATCCATTTTATTTATCAAAAAACTATCAACCTTAAGGCAGATACCAACTTATGTTTATGAATTTAAGTTGCATGAACTTTAACCTCATTTCAAATAAAACATAATGCTGTCATTAATGATAAGTATTTTACTAATATAATAGTGAAGTATATTGATAATTAATTGCTTTTACGCACTAGAATATATTTTCAT
This sequence comes from Mytilus trossulus, assembly GCF_036588685.1. Classification (NCBI taxonomy): domain Eukaryota; kingdom Metazoa; phylum Mollusca; class Bivalvia; order Mytilida; family Mytilidae; genus Mytilus; species Mytilus trossulus. The sequence continues at coordinate 1,702,943 of NW_026963340.1, read as the reverse complement.
ATTGATGCATATATTGTTCTTAAGTATTTCACACAAAAATGATTAATTGAAATAACAAGGCATATCCGACCAGTAATGAAAGACGTGCAGTGTTTGCCAATAAAAGAAAACTCACCATCTTGAAAGCGGAACAATGAATCAAGGCATTTGCCTCATGCCTTACCTTTTTAGGACGAAAGTTTATATGAAGGTAGTGTTCGAAAAATAAAGACACAAAGTTACCTTAAATAACAAACGACAAATGGAGTACATATTATTGTCCTTTCTTGATACAATAACAATAATTGGAGAGAATATTGGAAAAAAAGAACTCCGATGAAGAAACTATTTTTTTCTTTTTGAATTCGCCCAAAGGTCCCATATTTTCTTATTTTATTCGCCCAAAGATCCTTTATTTATCAAAAAACTATCAACTTTAAGGCAGATACCTACTTATTTTTATGAATTTAAGTTGCATGAACTTTATAACCTCATTAATGATAAGTATTTTACTAATATAATAGTGAAGTATATAGATAATTAATTGCTTTTACGCACTAGAATATATTTTCATATTGATGCATAAATTGTTCTTAAGTATTTCACACAAAAATGATTAATTGAAATAACAATAATTTGAAAATCAAATGGTTGCTGCCTAATTCTCCACAGTCGACAAAAGGGTTTGTATATTGGTAGGGTCATTCACTACCAGAGTAACATCATCTGCACAGGTTGGAATAGGACAGTGAATGTGTCCAATATGGGAACCCAGTGCACTGTCCTCTACTTGGTTTAGAACATCATGTATATCAAGTTTATATAAATCTGTGCTTAGTATTCCTCCCTGCCTAACTCCCTGCTTAATATCGAATGGTTCAGAGACCAGATTTCCCCATCGAACTGATGTCTGAGCACCAACACTTAGATCATGCAAGAGCAGCCATAATGAACCGGAAATCCCTGCTAGATATAACTTCCTATATAAACTACTATAGTTTACGACGTCAAAAGCAGATTTTGCTTCGAGCAATGCTACATATAAAGACGTTTTTTCTGTATACTGCATTGATATTCATAATGACTTCATTAAGTAGAAGAGCGCAAAATAATGGTGATATTTTAGACGTGAATCCTCTCTGAAATTGGTTTTGGATGGCAACGATTATTTGTCACAGGTGTTCCTTAAGGAGTATCTCTAGAAATTTACCAATAACAGTAAGAACTGTAACTCCTCTGTGGTTTTTCGGATCAGTTGGCAAACCTTTCTTTTTTTTTTAAAATTGGTGATAAAATTCCCATCTTGATATAATTTAGGATAATGCATGATATACATATTTTGTTAATTATCTTTGTCAATGCATCAGTCAGGTCGGGTCCACCATGGATGAAATGTTCTGCAGTTATTCCATAAATGTCCGGATATTTGTTTTGATTTAATTTGTTAATAGCATTCTGGACCTCTAAAACTGAAAAGGAAATTGGGATTGAGCTAATTAACTGCCCAAACATTTTGGTTTCAATGTTGTTTTTGACAGATAGTGAGATACGATTTTACTCGGATTTACACATTATTTATCGGCGATTTTATGTATAAAGCTAGCGGTTTAACAAATTGAACATCGCTGTAATGAATAGTAATGATGAAAATAAGTTTGAAATCGCTTTTTAGGAAACTTTGGTAAAAATGTTTGCAATGTTATTTTTTTTTATATTTTTCAAGGTCCGTCGGGCATGTCGTGCGTAGCTAGTAACCAAATAGAAAGTCCGACTGCAACAGTGGAAGGTCGCAGACCTCGGAACACCGCTAATTTGAACCCCTGCGTACAAATTGAAAAGATACAAACAGTTCGTCTTCTTTTAAATTCAAAATTGCCGCCAACAGAGTGATCAGTTGAACTTATATACGTAGTTGACTACGTATTGACGACAAACAATATTCCTAAGACTTTTTTTCAATTTGGGAAATCTTAACTACTTGCAATGTCTTTAGAGATTTTCGGCGATTAGATATTTCATACATTTGTTCTTTGACATCTTAGCCAAAAGCTCAGGGGATAAAACACTACTTAAAGGATTCCTAATGTGCTCTACTTCATATGTGCAACTTCAAAACTTTTGGGAAAATCGACGATCATTTAAGGTTTTTCTGGTCATATATTTTGTAATCCAGAATGAAAAGTATAAAAAAAAAACTGTCCAATAAGTAACAATTAATATAGTAGCCAGCTAGATGATAACAATGGCACGTATTTCAGTATTTATTTGGTAGCACACAAATCAAGGGTGCTCGCATAAGGCAGCTTAACTGCCTAAAAATGGAGTCACCGTTCATTTATACGCTTACAATCTGCTTCGAAAGAAGCATACATTTTTGTAAAAGGTACTTTTTTCTATTGAACTAATAAGAGCTAGTTTGTAAAAAATCAATCGGGTCCAGGACCAATCCAGTAAATCTTATCACAACCCTTCGTGTTTTTAATCATTTTCTATGTGCATACATTTAGAGTAATTAAGAGCTAGTAAACTCATTTTATACATGATAAATATCAGGCCGTAACTAGCCTCTTTTTATAATGAGGCAAAATATATTCGCCGAGGGTAGCGAGGAGAAAAAAAATTTGCGAAGTATCTGGGGGTTGCTTAAGGCCCCCCAGAGGCTTTGAGTAAAATAACGCAAAATCGTGCACTCAGAGCGTTCCACGGACTCTTTCTTACATTAAAACGCTAACAATCTTTAGCTATTTTTTCGACAATATTCTGGTCTCAATGCAAAAACATAGATTCATTATAATTTAAGACTTTTAGGGGCAATATTAAAAGACCGAGATAAAGTAAAATTCGTATTTCTAATAATCATTAATACCGGGTCTGTCTGTCTGCTCTTGTTTTGTATTGTGCTGACTTTGGTGGTTTTGTTTATGACTAGATTTAAATATAGTGACAGTGCAGTATTATACTTTAAGTACTAGTACTGCTTAATTCGACACTAGGGACCATCTTTCCCTTCGTTTACAGTATAAATGATTCTTTTATTATTGAGTACCCTCCAGCAACTATCAAGATGAAGAACAGGAATAAAAATTTTGACCATTGATCATTTGTATTTTGTCTATGCATTGACTTTGTGTGCGATAAGTTCCCGTGTATGTTTACCCCATATTCCTTTATTTTCTGTCTGAACACGACTTAATGCAAATTTAACCCTTCAATGTAAAAGGTCATATGGCAATACATTGTTGTTGTTTTTTTTCAAATGATTTGGTACCGGGAAATCGGTGGTCTTACTTAATTTAAACCATGTCAGCTATTTAGTTTTGTCCACAGGCGCTTGGGTATATGATACCAAGGATTTGTATAGTAAGACAAACTATTTAGTTAGTCTAACTAAACGACTCAGAGAAAATACCCAATTTTTCTTAGTAAGGATTGTAAAATTAGGTATTTTCTCTGAGACATGTACAAAAGTGATACATATGTATTATAAATATAGAAAATTTAATATCTTAATCAACGAGAAAAAAATATATTTGTATCATATGCCCAAGGCCTGTGGTTTAATATGTATTCTTTGATATCAAGTTCAATTATCGATGCAGAAAAGACAAGTTTTTCTGTGTCCAGTAGCATCGTAGAGCATATTCTTAAAATATTTTCCCGCACGATATCTGGACATTGGTGGACATGTAACATTGCGCACGTATAGAAATGAAAATCAACACTCAGACTATAGTCATGAAGTCGGAAAATAAAAGAACAAAAGACTGTGAACCCCCAGACACAGAAGTACAAACAATAGACCATCAACTCCGAAAACCAAAAGTAAAATAGAAACATGGATCACGAAAAAATGCAGGGGCGACATCAGGGAGTGAAGAGAACTTGCTTCTTGCACGACACTTTCCGGGAAAACAATTTAATATGAAGACAATCTTTTTTTTCAGTCTTTTATTTTTGAAATTTCCAGCATGAGGCATTTGCCTCAATGTAGTTACGTCCGAATAATAAAACATTTCCGGTTATGGATTACATTCTTCTACACTTGTTTCCATATTTTTCTAAAAAATTCACAATTTCATGTTTGTAGCATAATTTTTGTGTGTACTAAAAAAAAAGTGATTTGGTTATGGTCATGTAGACCTAGACTTATCCTAATCAGGTATCCCTAACCTATATGTTTCCTCTTTTGTAATATGTAGAATAGTTCAAATTTGATTTCCTGTTTACACCATATTTTTTTTTTTTTTTTTTAATCTTTTTTCTTCTTTCTGTTTTTTTTGTATTGTTTCCTCATTTTTATTAATAAACTCTTTTAGTCCCAATTCCTGAACCTTCGAGGTTATTACTCACAACTAATTCACAGCCTCCCCTTTGTGATATAGAACCTTGTGGTGCAATATTAGAAAGAACCATACACTCACAGTTATAGTCTGGAAACTAGAAAATGATTATTTTGATTCCCCTTTGGACCCAAAATTACTAATGATCACTAATCTGTTGGGACCATCACCCCTAAAATCAATCCTCAAATTCGTTTTGTGGTTTCAAAACTCATGTTTAAATTTCATAAAGATCCATTCATTTTAAATATATTTATTGTCCGGAAACCAAGTGTCTCCTGACAACTGAGTTACTCTGTGATACCAATATACGACAAAAATAAGTTGCAGTGTATAATAACTCAAAATTATATGTCAATTGACAATTTTGATAATTTTGACTTATTTGGAGATGTTTCTTTGCTTGATATTTTTGCTGTTTATTATATCTCAATCTATAATGATATTCAAGATTATAACAACAAACTGCAAACATTATTTTATCTATATTTTATTAATATATACTTTTACAAAATAGAAGTTATTTCTGAAGCTGATTGCACACTAAATACATTAATACATGATATAAAAAACACCATAAGTTATATACAATTTTCAGTGTATTGCATAACATAAGAAAAACAAGAATGTGTCCCCAGTACACAAATGGCCCTCTCGCACTATCATTTTCTATTTTCAGTGGACCGTGAAATTGGGGGTCAGAACTAATTTGGCATTAAAATTAGAAAGATCATATCTACAGGAACATGTATCCAAAGTTTTAGGTTCTGAAACAGGACAGACGAAAGAACGAACGGACGGACGATACCTATACAACCACAAAATTGTTTGGCTGCATAGTCGTATAAAAACTGCATTTGCAAGGCCATGTTGGTTGACAGGTGAGTTCATTGGACTCATTTTTAAAAATATATACCCTAATGATGAATAAGGTCAAATTTGGTTACAGTTGTTTACAGTAGTTTTAGAAAAAGTAAACAACGACATATATTGGACACCTAGTACTTGGCCCCTTTAGGGCAATGAAAGCTGAAAAATAAGGATATCAAGTTTTTGGAAGCTCTTTACAACAATATACATGGCAATAATTATATCATTTTCAAATGTTACAAATTCATTTATTTCAGTACAATACTAAATATATAACCAGATGCTCCGTAGGGCGCAGCTTTATATGACCACAGAGGTCGAACCCCAATAATTCAATTTTTGATGAAATCAAATTATGTTCATTTTTAGACCCTTTAGACCTCAATGTGGACGTATTTGATAACTAGGCCCAAATATTATTCAGATGCTCCACATGGCACAGCATACAACCGATGAGTTCGAACTCTGAACAGTTGGGGGCAAGTATGGACACAGCATTCAAGTTTGATACAGCTCTGAATTTGGATTGTGATTAAATAGTTGACACAACATAGGTTTTTGACACAGAATAAATGTGGTCTAAGAACTTAAACTTTAAAATTTTAAATTGCACATTTACCTTTTATGGTCCATTATCCAAAATCTAAACACATGGTTAGAATCAGCATATCAAAGAACCCGGACAATTAAATTTTTGATGAAATCAAAAAGAGTTCAATTTGGGACCCTTTAGACCTCAATGTGGACCAATTTAATAGCTGGGCCCAAATATCAAAAATCTACATACATGGTTAGATTCAGCATATATCAAATAAAGCCGTAAATTCAATTTTTGTTGAAATCAAACAAAGTTTAATTTTGGACCCTGATTTAATTTGACCAACTAGAAAACTGATACAGCTCATATGTTTTCTTGAGTTGCTAAATGCCTAACATAAAAAACTCTACCTAAAATGACAAAAAATAGTAGCTCTGATATAAATTACTTATTCAAACCAGATGCTCCACAGGCGCAGCTTTATACGACCGCAGAGGTTAAACCCTGAACAGTTTGGGAAAGAATGGACACAACATTTCTAACACAGAATGAATGTGGTCTAATGAACTTAAATTGTTTGCCTTTGAGCAATTAACTATGCTGTTGAATATTAATCCTCTCAAAAAATGTTTGAAGAAATTTTCTTTTTATTTATGAAATCTGAAATGAGAAAAATTGCCCCCCCCCTCAATTTTGTTTTCACATCCCCCTTTCCCTTATTCCAGAACTGATCTCAATTAAAATTTCTAATGGAGTTTGCAACAATAACTGCTCATTTAAATACATCATAAAATTTTAAAATGTAAAAAAAAGTGATTGCTATCACTGAATGGTAAAGATTGTTTTAATTTATCAGTTGGTAGTAAAAGTGAAAATACATTGTATATTGTATAAAAAAATTATTTAAATTGATTCAACAACTATTCTGGACAAAGAAAGACAACTCAAAATTTTCAAAGAATATTGAAAATATCTTGCTATTGTACAAATAACTATTCTGGACAAAGAAAGATAACTCCAATTGAAAATTGATTGCTACTGCACGATATTGTGTAATTAGATATTTCTTGCTGTTGTGCAATACTATCAATTGAAGATTTCTTGCTATTGAACAATACTGTGCAATTGAAAATTTCTTGCTATTGCTGAATACTGTGCAATTGAAAATTTCTTGCTATTGTACAATACTTAATATAATGATTTTGAATCCTGATTTGGACCAACTTGGAAAACTGGGCCCATAATCAAAAATCTAAGTACATGTTTGGATTCAGCATATCAAAGAACTCCAAGATTTCAATCTTTGTTAAAATCAAACTAAGTTTAATTTTGGACCCTTTGGACTTTAATGTAGACCAATTTGAAAACAGGACCAAAAATGAAGAATCTACATACACAGTTAGATTTGGCATATCAAAGAACCCCATTTATTCAATTTTTGATGAAATCAAACAAAGTTTAATTTTGGAACCCGATTTGGACCAACTTGAAAACAGGGCCTATAATCAAGAATCTAAGTACATTTTTAGATTCAGCATATCAAAGAACCCAACCCATTCATTTTTTGTCAAAATCAAACTAAGTTTAATTTTGGACCCTTTGCACCTTAATGTAGACCAATTTGAAAACGGGACCAAAAGTTAAGAATCTACATACACAGTTAGATTCGGCATATCAAAGAACCCCAATTATTCAATTTTGATGAAATCAAACAAAGTTTAATTTTGGACCCTTTGGGCCCCTTATTCTGATGGGACCAAAACTCCCAAAATCAATACCAACCTTCCTTTTATGGTCATAAACCTTGTGTTTAAATTTCATAGATTTCTATTTACTTATACTAACATTATGGTGCGAAAACCGCGAAAAATGCTTATTTGGGTCCCTTTTTGGCCCCTAATTCCTAAACTGTTGGGACCTAAACTCCAAAAATCAATACCAACCTTCCTGTTGTGATCATAAACATTGTGTTTAAATTTCATTGATTTCTATTTACTTAAACTAAAGTTATTGTGCAAAAACCAAGAATAATGCTCATTTGGGCCCTTTTTTGGCACCTAATTCCTAAACTGATGAAACCAAAACTCCCAAAATCAATCCCAACCTTTCTTTTGTGGTCATAAACCTTGTGTCAAAATTTCATAGATTTCTATTAACTTAAACTAAAGTTATAGTGCGAAAACCAAGAAAATGCTTATTTGGGCCCTTTTTGGCCCCTAATTCCTAAAATGTTGGGACCAAAACTCCCAAAATCAATACTAACCTTCATTTTGTGGTCATAAACCTTGTTTTAAAATTTCAAAGATTTCTATTCACTTTTACTAAAGTTAGAGTGCGAAAACTAAAAGTATTCGGACGAAGACGACGACGATGACGTGATAGCAATATACGACGAAATTTTTTTCAAATTTTGCGGTCGTATAAAAATCTAAGTACAATTTTATATTCAGCATATCAAAGAACCCCAAGGATTCAATTTTTGTTAAAATCAAGCTAAGTTTAATTTTGGACCCTTTGGACCTTAATGTAGACCAATTTGAAAACGGGACAAAAAATTAAAAATCTACAAACACAGTTATATATAGATTCGGCATATCAAAGAACCCCAATAATTCAATTTTTGATGAAATCAAACAAAGTTTAATTTTGGACCCTATGGGCCCCTTATTCCTAAACTGTTAGGACCAAAACTCCCAAAACCACTACTAACTTTTATGGTCATAAATCATGTGTTTCAAATTTTGCGGTCGTAAATGATTGCTTTACAAATCTTTTTAACATAACCCGTACCACTCCTTTTGTTGTTTCTGAAAACCAGCCAGTACTGGCTTCATGACATTTGAATTTGACTGTGTTCCTGAAAATTTGCTCCACATGATTTTTCACCCCCATAACAATTACCAATAAACAGCTGCGCCATGAGCCCATGATACGCGGACGTCTTGTGTGGAATAATCATAAAAAGTTTCTGAGAAAGTTTTTAGCAATAACCATATATTGTTTTTGAGACACAGCGGGACATGTGAAACCCTCAACCTTGTTTTTATAAAAAAACTAGAGGCTCTAAAGAGCCTGTGTCGCTCACCTTGGTCTATGTGCATATTAAACAAAGGACTCAAATGGATTCATGACAAAATTGTATTTTGGTGATGGTGATGTGTTTGAAGTTCTTACTTTACTGAACGATTTTGCTTCTTACAATTATATCTATCATGAACTTTGCCCATTAGTAACAGAGAACTATATTTGGTAAAAATTTACATAAATTTACCAAATTAATGAAAATTGTTAAAAATTGACTATAAAGGGCAATAACTCCTTAAGGGGTCAATTGACCATTTAGGTCATGTTGACTTATTTGTAGATCTTACTTTGCTGAACATTATTGCTGTTTACAGTTTATCACTATCTATAATAGTATTCAAGATAACCAAAAACGGCAAAATTTCTTTAAAAATTACCAATTGGAGGGCAGCAACCCAACAACCAGTTGTCCAATTCATCTGAAAAATTCAGGGCAGATAGATATTGACTTGATTAACAATTTAACTTCTTGTCAGATTTGCTCTAGATGCTTTGGTTTCATAGTTATAAGCAAAAAACTGCATTTTACCCCTATGTTCTATTTTTAGCCGTGGCGGCCATCTTGGTTGAATGGCCAGGTCATCGGACACATTTTTCAAACTAGATACCCCAAAGATGATTGTGGCTAGTAGTTTCAGTGGAGATTTTGTAAAAGATTACTTAGATTTATGAAAAATGGTTAAAGATTGACTATAAAGGGCAATAACTCCTAAAGGGGTCAACTGACCATTTTGGTCATGTTGACTTATTTGTAGATCTTACTTTGCTGAACATTATTGCTGTTTACAATTTATCTCTATCTATAATAATATTGAAGATAATAACCAAAAACAGCAAAATTTCCTCAAAATTACCAATTCAGGGGCAGCAACCCAACAACCGATTGACCGATTCATCTGAAAATTTCAGGGCAGATAGTTCTTGACCTGATAAACATTTTTATCCCATGTCAGATTTCCTCAAAATGCTTTGGTTTTTGAGTTATAAGCCAAAAACTGAATTTTACCCCTATGTTCTATTTTTAGCGGTGGCGGCCATCTTGGTTGGTTGACCAGGTCACGCCACACATTTTTTAAACTAGATACCCCAAAGATGATTGTGACCAAGTTTGGATTAATTTGGCCAAGTGGTTTCAGAGGAGAAGATTTTTGTAAAAGATTACTTTAATTTACGAAAAATGGTTAAAAATTGACTATAAAGGGCAATAATTCCTAAACGGGTCAACTGACCATTTTGGTCATGTTGACTTATTTGTAGATCTTACTTTGCTGAACATTATTGCTGTTTACAGTTTATCTCTATCTATAATAATATTCAAGATAATAACCAAAAACAGCAAAATTTCCTCAAAATTACCAATTCAGGGGCAGCAACCCAACAACCGATTGACCGATTCATCTGAAAATTTTAGGGCAGATAGATCTTGACCTGATAAACATTTTTATCCCATGTCAGATTTCCTCAAAATGCTTTGGTTTTTGAGTTATAAGCCAAAAACTGCATTTTACCCCTTTGTTCTATTTTTAGCCGTGGCGGCCATCTTGGTTGGTTGACCAGGTCACGCCACACATTTTTTAAACTAGATACCCCAAAGATGATTGTGGCCAAGTTTGGATTAATTTGGCCAAGCAGTTTCAGAGGAGAAGATTTTTGTAAAAGATAACTTTAATTTACGAAAAATGGTTAAAAATTGACTATAAAGGGCAATAACTCCTAAACGGGTCAACTGACCATTTTGGTCATGTTGACTTATTTGTAGATCTTACTTTGCTGAACATTATTGATGTTTACAGTTTATCTCTAACTATAATAATATTCAAGATAATAACCAAAAACAGCAAAATTTCTTCAAAATTACCAATTCAGGGGCAGCAACCCAACAACCGATTGACCGATTCATCTGAAAATTTCAGGGCAGATAGATCTTGACCTGATAAACATTTTTACCCCATGTCAGATTTGCTCTAAATGCTTTGGTTTTTGAGTTATAAGCCAAAAACTGCATTTTACCCCTATGTTCTATTTTTAGCCGTGGCGGCCATCTTGGTTGGTTGACCGGGTCACGCCACACATTTTTTAAACTAGATACCCCAATGATGATTGTGGCCAAGTTTGGTTTGATTTGGCCCAGTAGTTTCAGAGGAGAAGATTTTTGTAAAAGTTAACGACGACGGACGACGACGACGACGGACGACGGACGACGACGGACGACGACGGACGACGGACGACGGACGCCAAGTGATGAGAAAAGCTCACTTGGCCCTTCGGGCCAGGTGAGCTAAAAACTAAATATCACTAAAATAAAATTTTGAATCAAAACCAAAAAGTATAAAGATCTTTAGAATTGTTTTTGAGATACGGCGCGACATGTAAAAAAAAACTCCCCTGTTTAACAAAATACTCAATAACTCCAAAATAAAGTTTTGAATCATTACCAAAAAGAATAAAGATCTTTAGATTAATATGACAAAGAAGTGGGTAAATTTTTAAGCAATAATCATAAATTGTTTTTGAGATAAGGCACAACATGTAAAAAAAAACTCCCCCTTTTTTACAAAATACTCAATAACTCAAAAATGAAATTTAGAATCATCACCAAAAAGTATACAGATCTTTAGATTGATATAACAAAGACATGTGTAAAGTTTTAAGCAATAATCATAAATGGTTTTTGAGATATGGTGCGACATGTAAAAAAAAACTCCCTTTTTTTACAAAATACTCAATAACTCAAAAATAAAATTTTGAATCATCACCAAAAAGTATACAGATATTAAGATTAATATAACTAAGAAGTGTTTGAAGTTTTAAGCCATAATCAAGAATAATTTTTGAGGTACGGTGCGACATGTGAAAAAAACACACCCCTGTTTTAGTAACAAAGTGCCGTAACTCAAAAAGTTTTAATCTTATTTTCACCAAAAAATATACAGATCATTTGACCATCATAAGAAACAACTATATTAAGTTTCATGAAATTTGACTAAGTCGTTCTGAAGTTAAGTTGTGACATGTTTACCCCGGACAGACAGACGGACAAATAAACAGACAGACAGACTGACAGACGGATGGACGAACACCAGACATTTGAATACCATAATACATCCCATCAAAATTTTGACAGGCGTATAAAAAAAGAAAGAAAACTACATAGGGATCTTTGTGATAGCTATTGGTCATTCTCGACTAGGGGAAAGGCAGGGGGCATGAGGGCTTGGCCTTTGAAGGGTTACAAACAGCAATTATTGAAAATATATATATACTTCTATATAGTACTTATAATGAAAATTCAAATATCTATAATTAAAATAAGCAATTATTTAGCATGTTCATCTATCCTTATGTGGATGATGAAATACTTTAGATCGTGCTACACTGTATGGCACAAGTCATTTGACGATAGCGCAAGACAATTAAACGATTGCAGGTGCCATCTTTAAACAGGCCATTGAGATCCCTAGGCAAGAAATTATTAAACGTGTTGTTTTCAATATATCACCTTATATACATCCTTAAAACATATAAAATCTGACAACTTGTCCTTTGCAGGCTTTTTTGTAGTTACCGTTTTCAAGATGTCAACCAAAATTTGGAAAAAAAGCAAATAAGGGGCCAAAACTCGTAGAGCAGAAAATTTTATCTAAAATGTTCCAATGAATAGAAAGATTGTACCTAGATGCAATCTGTCGTAATTCTATGAACATAACAAGATCTATCAATTAAGTTTGATTTTTTTTTCATTTAGCAAAGGTTGTTGTTTTCTTCATGATCTTACAAGAAAGTGGAGTTAAGATTAGATTCAAGTGCACCCACACCAGCGGGTTGAAACTCACAACCTTAGTGTTGACTGGCTAATGATTACAGTAGTAACTAATTAGACTACTTGGCCAATAAGGCTCCAAGAAGATTTTTTTTAAATAAGTTAAAGAAAATTTGGAAAAAAATGAAAAATAAAGGGCATAACTGGATGATGGATTTTCTGATTAATCTGAAAATTTCAGCATAGTTAGATCTTGACATGCTGATAATTCTAACTCTCTGCCAGAATTTTGATAAGTTACCATTATTTTTTTTTTTTTTTTAGAGGAAACAAAAACATCGACATAATGTTCATAGTAGATACCCTAAGGAAGTCATGATCATCTTCAGTGGTTTCAGAGAAGAAGATCTCTGAAGAACACTAAAGCATGATGAATGCGAGTTGATAACAAAAGCTCACCCTGACTTTTAGTCATGCAGAAAAAAAGAAGGAGGAAAATAGTAGGAACCTCTATATATACATGATTTAGCTATTTAAAAGAAATGGTAATTTCAACCAAAATGACAACTTTCAGTCAACCTTTTTTGAAATGCATCTTGTTTTAAATGCCCACTTTAAAACAGAATTAATAAATGTATACAACTGATCAAGGCTATTCAGATCAAGTTTCCCTTTTCCATTATCATCCAAAAATACAAACTGAATTTCTGGTGAATCTAAATAATGTAGCTTATTTCCATGTTTTACAATAGCAGACATTTGATAACTTCTAGGTGTAACAACCAAACCAAATACAGCATCTTGGAAGAAAAGTCTTGAAAGCATTTGTGGTATATTCTGAATATAACCTTCCTTCTCACTATATGCTGGCTTCATTTCAACAACCAATGGAAAGGAACCTGGGTCATCAGCAATAGCAACACATAAATCTGGCACAACTTTGCATTTTGAAACTGTATTGCGTGCATTGCCAGTTTCAGCAGATGTGCTGGACAATGCAGAATAAGATTCAAGACTCAATGAAGATAAATTGGATGTCATTGAACCAACAGGAGTTTGTACAAAGGGTGCATTAAACTCCATCTGTGTCATTACATCTTCTAAATCACCACAAATGCTTTCAATAATAGTGTTGGTACTACAATGATTAGATGGTGCTATACAAGATACATCATCAATGTCATTACCAGTGGTCTGAACTATTTTCTGTACTAACTGTTCCATCCAAGCTTTTGCTGGGCCATTTTTCATATCACACTTCAAAGCAGCTCCAAAATGAGACAGATATTTTTGTTGGCCTGAAACAAATTAAGTGCATACAATTTATATTTGAAAAGTAAAACCTAAACAATACATGCAATAGCTGCTGTGGCACAGCAAATTTACAGAAAAATATATTTGAATCATCTACAGTAAACAAAATTATGTTTAAATAAACAACAATGACATGCATCATGTTTTCAACTACCATGCATTAAGGCCTAAATTAAAATATTGTTTGTTTGCCCTTTTCCGACCCTATGTTTTGAAACAGGGTAGGTAGGTAGGTAAAAAAGTTTATTTTTTTCCCCAAAAAAATAACTTTGGTCATTTGACTTATTTTTGAGTCTTAAATTGCTGTACATTATTGCTGTTTACAGTTTATCTCCATCTATAATAATATTCAAGATAATAACCAAAAACAGTAAAATTTCCTTAAAATTACCAATTTATGGGCAGCAACCTAACAATGGGTTGTCTGATTCATCTGAAAATTTCAGGGCAGATAGATCTTTACCGGATTAACAATTTTACCCCATGTCAGATTTGCTCTAAATGCTTTGGTTTTTGAGTTATAAGCCAAAAACTGCATTTTACCCCTATGTTCTATTTTTAGCCATGGCGGCCATCTTGCATGGTTGGCCGGGTAATTAAACACAAGCTTTAAACTAAATACATCAATGATGATTGTGGCCAAGTTTGGATTAATTTGGCCCGATAGTTTCAGAGGAGAAGATTTTTGTTAAAGATCATGGATATTTACAAAAAATGGTTAAAAATTGAATATAAAGGGCAATTACTCCTAAAGGGGTCAACTGACCATTTTGGTCATGTTGACTTATTTGTAAATCTTACTTTCCTGAACATTAATGCTGTTTACAGTTTATCTCTATCTATAATAATATTCAAGATAATAACCAACCAGATGCTCCGCAGGGCGTAGCTTTATACGACCGCAGAGGTTGAACCCTGAACGGTTGGGGCAAGTATGGACACAACATTCAAGCTGGATTCAGCTCTAAATTTGGATTGTGATTAAATAGTTGACACAGCATAGGTTTCTGACACAGAATGAATGTGTTCTAATGAACTTAAAATTTTGTTTTCTCTTAGAGCAATTCACTATGCTGTTGAATATTAATCCTCTCAAAAAAATGTTTGAAGAAATTTTCTTTTTATTTATGAAATTTCAAATGAGAAAAATTGAACCCAATTTTTTAATCACATCCCCCTTTTCCTTATTCCAAAACTAATCTCAAATAAAATATTCTAATGGAGTTTGCAACAATAACTGCTCATTTAAATACATCATAAAATATTAAGATGTAAAAAAACTGCTTGTTATCACTGAATGGTAAAGATTATTTAAATTTATCAGTTGGTAGTAAAAAGTGAATATACATTGTGTATTGTATATAACAAAGATTTAAGTTGATTCTGGACAAAGAAAGATAACTCCAATTAAAAAAAAATCTTGCAATAAGATATTTCTTGCTTACTATTTTGGACAAAGAAAGATAACTCTAATTAAAAAAAAAATTGCTATTTCACAACAATGTGAAATTAGATATTTCTTGCCATTGCACAATACTGTGCAATTGAAAAGACTTGCTATTGCACAATACTTAATATAATAATTTTAGATCCTGATTTGGACCAACTTGAAAACTGGGCCCATAATCAAAAATCTAAGTACATGTTTAGATTCAGCATATCAAATAGGCCCAAGAATTTCATTTTTGTTAAAATCAAACTTAGTTTCATTTTGGACCCTTTGGACCTTAATGTAGGCCAATTTGAAAACGGGACCAAAAATGAAGAATCTACATACACAGTTAGATTTGGCATATCAAAGAACCCCATTTATTCAATTTTTGATGAAATCAAATAAAGTTTAATTTTGGACCCAGATTTGGACCAACTTGAAAACTGGGCCAATAATCAAGAATCTAAGTACATTTTTAGATTCAACATATCAAAGAACCCAACCGATTCATTTTTTTTCAAAATCCAACTAAGTTTAATTTTGGACCCTTTGGACCTTAATGTAGACCAATTTGAAAACATGACCAAAAGTTAAGAATCTACATACACAGTTAGATTCGGCATATCAAAGAACCCAAATTATTCAATTTTGATGAAATCAAACAAAGTTTAATTTTGGACCCTTTGGGCCCCTTTTTCCTAAACTGTTGGGACCAAAACTCCCAAAATCAATACCAACCTTCCCTTTATGGTCATAAACCTTGTGTTTAAATTTCATAGATTTCTATTAACGTTATGTTGCGAAAACCAAGAAAAATGCTTATTTGGGTCCCTTTTTGACCCCTAATTCCTAAACTGTTGGGACCTAAACTCCCAAAATCAATACCAATCTTCCTTTTGTGGTCATAAACATTGTGTTTAAATTTCATTGATTTCTATTCACTTAAACTAAAGTTATAGTGCGAAAACCAAGAAAATGCTTATTTGGGCCCTTTTTGGCCCCTATTTCCTAAAATGTTGGGACCAAAACTCCCAAAATCAATACCAACCTTCCTTTTATGGTCATATACCTTGTGTTAAAATTTCATAGATTTCTATTCACTTTTACTAAAGTTAGAGTGCGAAAACTAAAAGTATTCGGACGCCGACGACGACGCAGACGACGACGCCAACGTGATAGCAATATACGACGAAAATTTTTTCAAAATTTGCGGTCGTATAAAAAGGAACCAAAGTTGGAATACCAAATTATGGTCCATATCTGACTGTTTACAACAATCAAACTTTAATTATAACTCAATTTTGACATAGTTGAATGTGTCTTGAAAAAATAACATACATCGGATGTTACCTATCAAATTAGGCTGAACTCGAGGAAATTGGCTAAAATATATTGTGGTAATGTCTACGGACAAGACAATTTCAGTTAAAAACAAAATCTGTTAGAATGAATTGAGACTATATTCATGTTGAAAATACTGAGTCTTAATTTGAATAGATAACTTTCTTCACCTAAAATAAGATTTAAGTTCTATAGCAGACAATTAATTGAATTTAATACTTGTTATGTACAAGTGTCTTGTCCGTAGACACTTCCTCATCTGCTGTTAATACTGAAATACAAAAGATAAAGTAAGAGAGAGAGAAATACTTTTTCTAAATATGATTTAGTTAACCTTTTAAGGTATGCAGCAACTGGAATAAACAGTATTGAAGTAAAATAAGGTATGCTTTTTATGACTGATGATCTGCCACTTTTTAAAATCCACAAGTTTCTGTAAAGTAATTTTTCAAAAATTGAGAACACTTAAATTACCATTTATTTATTAAAGGTAAGATATGTTTAAGTTTAAACAACACATAGGACTAATTTAGACCCATACAGCCAAGCAATATTGATAAAAAGACATGTCTATGGACAAGACATGTGTCTACGGACAAGACATTCTGACATATTTTTAAAAAATTTCCTCTATTAATAGATGGTAGAAAAAAATGTTAGTAGTGTTTTCATATCTACAACAGGAACTTAGCAATGCAACATTGAAGTTATTATACTTCCAGTTTATAACTAGGGAATGCATGTCTACAGACAAGACAATTTTTCACTTTATTTGTATATCCAACTTTGATGGCATATATCTCCAGATAGGGTACTGCAATTTTGATAAATGAGGTAGTTTTTGATAAAGTATATACTAAAAGAGAAAACAAACATGACAAAACACATAATAGTATAAATTTGATTCATTTTTCTCTTATATCACTACACTGAGCAGGCTAAAAACAAAAGTACAAAATTTCATAACAAACCCATAGTATTCAACTTTTGATCATACAATGTAACTTTGTAACCACTGGAGATTTTTTGTTGCAACAACCAGTAAAAGAAAGATGAATAAATTGTCTATAACAGTGAACCAAAAATGTAGTTCAAACTAATTTCACTTATTAACTATCAATTGTTAAAAACAGGGAAATTTTAAATGAAACAACATAACGTGAAATTTTGCCCATTTTCAGCGTGTATTTTAGTGTTTTATTTAAAAACGGTAACACCTATACATGATATTTGATATTCATTGTGAAGCCCTACATTCTCTCCTTCAGTTCAAACATGTATTACTTATGTAAACATTATCTTCTTGTCTTTACAAGCCTATAACATAGACCCACTATGAAATGCACATCTGATCTTGGCTAGGCCGATAAGTTTTCTGGGACTATTAGTTTTGAAAAAAAATATCACGTAGAATGTGAAGCTTATTCATATGCACTACTATTTTGTTTTCAAATATCAAAATATAGAGCTGTGACGCATAATGTCAACGTTTATATGCCTGGAACTTTGAAGAGTTTGAACTTGCACTTACATGACTTATATTCTGTACTACGTACCTTGTACGCTTTCCTTAAGGTTTTCTGTTAGAGATAACTTCGTACTGGTAAGATATGTCCGGGCAGACATACATTACTAGTAGAAAAGTCCCTAGAGTGTTAAAAATTTTATGTGTGCCTTCGTTTCCAATAAAAAATGCTACAAGACTTAAAACTTGTACAGGCAGACAGGGTTTTGTCAATTTGGGTTCATGTCAGATATAAATAATATACAATGATATAGCGGCATCGTTAACATAATCATCCTGATCTGCGGATCACAAAAGGCCATCCCTACATAGAATACAACGTCCGTTTACAAATTAGTTTGTACACACGTTAATAATTTTGAATCAAACAAACTTTTTTGTAAATGAACCCTGCTCTTTAAGTATAAAGGTACAGAGTAACGTAGTCTTATCATAATTTCGGGAAGCGTTCAACATCGATTTCAAACAAATGTTTTGAAACTTGAATTGCAAGTTTTCATGTCAAACGCTCAGGTGATACCAAACGGACTGGACCTTATACGTTAAAGATAAAACCCGAGGATTCCGGTCAAAAAGTTTTGAGCGGGAAATACAAATATAAGATTTTCGGTAGAAACCAAAAAATAAAATAAAATAAAATCTTACTGGTAAATACAATTAAAGGATTTTCAGGCAGAACGAATTTATAGGGTCAGTCGGTAAAGGGCAAACAAACAATATTTTAATTTAAGTCTAATGTATACTGTTGACCATGAACGTATAAATAATGTCCAGGTTTACGTCCTGTGTTGACTGAGTAAGGTACAAAATAAAAGTCTTGCATTTGTTTATTCAAAATAGGATTATATTTTAGATTCCGGTTAATCAATTGTAAAAGGACCTTCTCATGCTTCTAGCTATAGGGCCTCAATCATAAGACACACAAATGTCAATCATTACAAAGCAAATTTAAACCCTGAATAAATTTTAATTTATCAGAATTTTGTGGTCATATAAAAATGACCTTGTATTGTGTCAACAAATTTTCTAAAGGAATGTATGTATGCTTTGCCAAAACCACGAAATGAAATATCCAGGAATATGCAAGTTTCCCTTTAACCATGAAATTTGAAAAATAAATGAATCCACAGTACATGGTTAGATTCAGCGTATCTAAGAACCCCATTAATTCATTTTTTGTTGAAATCATTCATATTTTAATTTTGAACCCTGATTTGGATCAACACAAAACTGGGCCCACAGTCAAAAATTGAAGTATATGTTCAGATTCAGCATTTTAAAGAATCCCAAGGATTCAATGTTTGTTAAAATCAAACCAAGGTAAATTTTGGACCCTTTGGACCTTAATGTACAAGAAAAATCATAGACCCATTTGTGGACTTCGGATTTTGTGTGCTCTATGATCAGTTTGTTGTCTCTTTGACACATTCTGCATTTCCATTCTCAATTTTATTTCAATCTGTAAATTAGAAGAAAAAAAATTAAGAATCTCGATACATGGTTAAATTTGGCATATCAAACATGTCAAAGAAACCAAATAATTCCATTTTTTATGAAATCAAACAAAATTTAATTTTTGACCCTATAGTCCCTGAAATCCTAAACTGTCATGACTGTTGGGACCAAAACTCCCCAAATCAATCCTAACCTTCCTTTAGTGGTTGTAAACCTTGCATTACAATCTTATTGATTTCTATTTACTTGTACTTAAGTTATTATCAAGAAATCGTCTGTCTTTGGACGACGTTGACAACGACACATTGCGACATGCATGACATGATACCAATATACATGAAATACGACCAAATAAAATTTTAATTTTTGCAGTCATATAAAAAGTTGTGTTAATCTATCTAGCATGTCAGTGATACATCTTCACTGAATTGAAGTTTTGGACGTATCATAATGAGGGACCATCAAAATCCCAATTAATGTACATGTAATTAGATATAGGAACACTTTACAGCTTAAATATCTCCTACATCATGTACATGTCCTAGCTATTATGTAAGTCTCACCTGCTGAAAGCTTTATATCAGATGCTTTTTTTTTTAAGGCTTGAGCTGTCATTGTGGAATTAGTCACCCATTGTGTTACGGATCCAACCAATTCATACTTATAGTCTAAAAGCTCTATCCATTGTGATATTTTATTCCAGTATTCATCTTTTAATTCGGAAATCTCAAATCCCTCTAAATATCTTGCAAGCCATCCATAAAAATCCTTGTATGACCAAATGCCTGCTCCAATGTACTCATAGCCAGATCCCTCACAAGAGCTGTCTTCTCTTGTGATGAATTTAACATGCTTTGGCTTTCTAGCAATCTTATTCTTTACAACAGGTGACACAATTCTTACACAAACTGCTCTTTGATTATAAGATGCCATCCATCCCTGAAAGTTTTATGAGAATAATTATATTACATAAAATAATATGTTAGTCAAAGAGATACTTTATATAATTGTTTAAATAAACCAATTTTTCAAGACGTTTCGGCCAATGGCCTTCTTCAGTTCTTTATTTTTCCTCTCAACTACATGGCTGCCATTACATTCAATCATTGATAAGATCATGAAGATGTTATAGCTAAAATCTACATTACAGACAAAATATGTAGTTTTTCAGATAAAGAAATGCAATATATTTTATGTAATTATACTCAACCATTCAAACAATTTGGCATGACATGGGTTATGTTCTTCTCATGTATATATATATATGTCATGATGGTATGATACTAAACCAATAACAGGAGGGATCCTGCCTGATATTCATATGTCATAATGATGAAGACATAATCTTTCAAAAAGATTAATTGAAGTCTGAAGCTGACATATTAGTTAACTGCTAGTAGCCTGTTGCTATCTATTTATCATTGTCATTTTGTTTATTTTCTTTTGTTACATCTTCTGACATCAGATGCAGACTATTCTTGAAATGAATTTCATGTGGGTATTGTTGTGTGTTTACTTTTATACCTTGGCTAGAGGTATAGGCCTAAGGGGGAGGGTCAAGATCTCATAATTAAAATTGAGAATGGAAATGGGGAATGTACTCCTTAAAGAGTTCATTGACGATTTTGGTCATGTTGACTTATTTGTAACTCTTATTTTGCTGTGCATTATTGCTGTTTACAGTTTATCTCTATCTATAATAATATTCAAGATAATAACAAAATACGGCAAAATTTCCTTAAAATTACCGATTCAGGTGCAGTAACCTAACAAAGGGTTGTCTGATCTATTTGAAAATTTCAGGGCAGATAGATCTTGACCTGATAAACAATTTTACTTCAGTGAGATTTGCTCTAAATGCATTGTTTTTGAGTTATAAGCCAAAAACTGCATTCTTATATGACGTCCTTATTACGCTTTGTTAACAAAGCTGTGTTCTAATGAGCACAAAAAATATGATTTACACAAGCGCACTGACTTACTGTTTATATTAACGTTATTTCCATCATTATCGTTTTAAATATTTAAATTTAAGCAGCTCACATAAACTTTTATTATATATCTGTATCAAACAATATATATTTGCCCTGCTTGTAGTTTTTAAACTTATCAAAATATGAATGCAATATACAGACTCCTCGGGGAAGATACGGGAACAGCCAAACATTTTTACGGTATTTTTGTACGCTTAGACCTATATAAATATATTGTATTTGTCATATCAGAATCGAAATAATTCCTTCATGTCATGCTCTATGCTCATTTTAACATGGGTAGGCATTATATTTGACCACATTTTACACCTCGTCAATGCTCAGTGTAAACTATCGACAAATATAATGCCTACCCATGTTAAAATGAGCATAGAGCATGACATGAAGGATTTATTTCTTAATTTTACCGCCATGTTCAAATGCTTTTTAACTTGTACTTGTTTGCAGCTTTATAATTTTTCGATATGAGCATCACTGATGATTCTTATGTAGACAAAACGTGCATCTGACGTACTAAATTATTATCCTGGTACCTTTGATTACTATTTACACCACTAGGTCGATGCCACTGCTGGTTGACATTTTGTCCCAGAGGGTATCACCAGCCCAGTAGTCAACACTTACTTTAGTGTTGACATGAATATCAATAATTTGGTCATTTTAATAAGCACTGTTTTACATTTTAATATTTTATGATGTATTTAAATGAGTAATTATTGTTGCAAATTCCATAAGAAATTTAAATTGAGATCGGTTTTGAATTTTGGTCCCAACAGTTAAGGAATAAGGGGCCGAAAGGGTCAAAAATTAAACTTTGTTTGATTTCATCAAAAATTTAATAGCAAGAAATTTTCAATTGCACATTTTTGCGCAATAGCAAAAAATCCTCAATTGCACAGTATTGTGCATTAATAGCAAGTATTTTCAATTGCACAGAATTGCGCAATAGCAAGAAATATCTATGGTAATTGCACATACATGACATAAAACTGTCAGGACAAAAACTCCAAAAATCAATACCAACCTTAGTTGATACACAGTTAGATTTAGCATATATCAAAGAACCCCATTTGTTCAATTTTTGATGAAATCAAACAAAGTTTGATTTTGGAACCCGATTTGGACCAACTGGGCCAATAGTCAAAAATCTAAGTACATTTTTAGATGTAGCGTATCAAAGAACCCCAAGGATTCAATTTTTGTCAAAATCAAACTGAAGTTTAATTTTGGACTCTTTGGACCTTATATAATGTAGACCAATTTGAAAACGGGACCGAAAATTAAGAATCTACATACACAGTTAGATTCAGCTTATCAAAGAACCCCAAATATTTAATTTTTGATGAAATCAAACAAAAAGTTTAATTTTGGACACTTTGGGCCCCTTATTCCTAAACTGTTAGGACCAAAACTCCCAAAATCAATACCAACCTTCCTTTTGTGGTCATAAACCTTGTGTCGAAATTTCATAGATTTCTATTTTTTTCAACTAAAGTTACTGTGCAAAAAACAAGAAAAAGGCTTATTTGGGCCCTTTTTGGCCCCTAATTCCTAAAATGTTGGGATCAAAACTCCCAAAATCAATCCCAGCCTTCCTTTTATGCTTTAACCTTGTGTTAAATTTTCATAGATTTCTCTTCACTTTTACTTAAGTTAGAGTGCGAATACTAAAAGTATTCGGACGACGACGACGCAGACCCTTAATTAATGTGATAGCAATTTAACCAAAAACAGCAAAATTTCCTTAAAATTACCAATTCAGGGCCAGCAACCCAACAACAGGTTGTCGGATTCATCTTAAAATTTCAGGTCAAAGAACCCCAAGAATTCAGTTTTTGTTAAAAACAGGACCAAAAATTAAGAAACCAAATACACATTATTACACGGTTAGATTTGGAATATATCAAAGAACCCAAATGATTCATTGTTTGATGAAATTAAACAAATTAAACAAAGTTTAATTTCGGACACTTTTTGCCCCAAATTCCTAAACTGTTGGAACCAAAACTCCCAAAATCAATCCCAACCTTCCTTTTATCATGTTTATGGTCATAAACCTTGTGTTTTCATAAATTTCTTTAACTTATATACAAAAGTTAGTGCGAAAACCAAATGTCTTCAGACAAGGATGATGACACCAACTGCATACCAATATATACGACCAGAAAGTTTTCTATTTTTGTGGGGTATAAAAACTTACAAAATTTTCTTAAAATTACTTATTGGGGGGCTGTCCCCAACAACGAATTGTCCATTTGTCTGAACAATTTAGGGCAGATAGATCTTGACCTGATAAACAATTTTACTGCATGTCAGATTTGCTTTAAATGCTGTTTCAGAAATATTAGCCAAAATAGCCTAAATCTAGATTTGTACTCTATGTTCTATTTTTAGCCATGGCCCAGTCTGTGCCCAAAACGTTTTGAAGAACTAGCCCTATATATGGGCTAGTTACAAAAAAAATTTACTAGCCCAAATTTATATAAAATCTGTGTCACAGTTGAGGATCACGAAGTGATCGGAACCAGCTAGGAGGGTTGGGGGCATCCCCTCCCCAAAGAAAATTTTGGAATAATAGATATAAATTCATATCAGAACGTCCGTCCAATGAGTTATAAATTCTCGGACCCGTTTATCCTCGTATTGTTTTTAGCCTCCATAACTTGATCGGACTTGCGAGACGGCATTTTTGATGCCTTTCATGGTCCCGCACTTTCCGACAGTGAAGCCATTTATATCAAACGATGTTTGTGCAGCCTAAAATTATGTGTACACATGCGAAATGAAAACAAAACTGGTTCCAACTCTTCATAAAGAAATTTCATAATAAACTAACAGTAATTTTTTTCAAATCCTTTGAATATATATAATATCAATAATCCTGAACGTCAAGTATTTACTGGTGGACGATTTACATTTATAAATTTTTAGAGTGCGAAAACTAAAAGTATTCGGACGACGACAACAACGACGCCAAGGTGATAGCAATATACGACGAAAATTTTTTTCAAATTTTGCAGTCGTATAAAAATATTACGTTACTTGTGGTAAAAATTTGTAAAACACAAAAATTGAGATTGTGATAAACGTGTGTTTAAAGCCACTGGCTATATGGTTACATTGAAATGTAACAATAACAAAAATATTAGAGACTAATTGCTGGAATGCACAGTTGGGTACAAAGGACCTGATTAATTACGAATGTTACAATAATTATTTTATAGGCTACGGTTACATTGCGTTATTGTTACATGAAAAACAGCAATATACGCTGGATTTATTAAATTGAAATCTTCTATAGTTTTGTTGCTTAATTCTTTCCAAATAATACTTGTAATTATGACAAATAATAAATATAATTACAATGTATTATTCAACAAATTGTGTTTGAATAGTTTTACTTACATGTATTAATGGTTTTGATGTTCTTAAAGATACTGTCCCAAGTCAGGAGCCTCTGGCCTTTGTTAGTCTTGTATGATTCTTAATTTTAGTTTCTTGTGTAAAATCTCAGAGTTTAGAGTAGTGTCCATTATCACTGAACTAGTATACATAGATATAGGAAGATGTGGTGTGAGTGCCAATGAGACACTTACTCTCCATCCAAATAACAATTTAAAAAGTAAACCATTATAGGTTAAAGTACGGCCTTCAACACGGAGCCTTGGCTCACACCGAACAACAAGCTATAAAGGGCCCCAAAACTACTAGTGTAAAACCATTCAAACGGGAAAACCAACAGTCTAATCTATATAAACAAAACGAGAAACACGTCTATATTACATAAACAAACGACAACTACTGTACATCAGATTCCTGACTTAGGACAGGTGCAAACATTTGCAGCGGGATTAAACGTTTTAATGGATCCAAACCTTCTCCCATAGAAAAACATACGATAAAATATCGATTGGCAGACTTAACTCAATCAAAAAACGTATGATTACACAATGAATGAATAAATTTGATATTTGTTAATGGACTTGCTGAAGGACGCCTCCGGGTGCGGGAGTTTCTCGCTTCATCAATCGAAAACCCATTGTGGCCTTCGGCTGTTGTCTGCTCTACAGTCAGATTGTTGTCGCTTTTAAGTTGACACATTCCCCATTTTCACTCTCAATTTTACTTCAGATAAGTAGTGTCAAAGGCGAAAATTATAGTTCAATGGTTTGTTGTTGAGAACACTTTTCTCAATATTTAACTGCACAACTACTCT
This sequence comes from Mytilus trossulus, assembly GCF_036588685.1. Lineage (NCBI taxonomy): Eukaryota > Metazoa > Mollusca > Bivalvia > Mytilida > Mytilidae > Mytilus > Mytilus trossulus. The sequence continues at coordinate 1,677,095 of NW_026963340.1, read as the reverse complement.
CATAACTGTCATTATACTTTGAACAAAGGATGAAGAGATTCCTATTAGAGTGGGGCGCTCATATTCGCTGTGGACACAATTTCGCCGTTTTATGATTTTGAGGTGTAAAAACTTCAAAGGATGGTTAAAATGAAAGAAATATGCAGTTTAATTTTATTTTTATAACAAATTTGATTATTTTTGAAAATGAGACTAAATTTCAGCACTTACGGCAAAGGACCGAAAAATGGACAACGATTTTCAGCCCATTTCCTGAATGACAAAAACGATTTCAAAGAAGCATTCCTTAGTAATTCTTTGACTGGTTGCCCTAAATTTCAGTTTCCCACACCCTTCAAATGTCTGCTATTCGTTTATAATGAAATTTATTTTAATAAATATTGTTTAAAGCTGCAGTTATTTGGTTTGAAATAGATATGTAAAAACGGCGAATATGTGTCCCCCGTTGCAAAAAATTAGGAAATTTCAAACACCCTTTAATCCAACTTTTCAGAGGATTTTACTCAAAACAAACACGTTTTCAGGCTAAGAATATTATGCATTTGAAGTTATCTTCATATAGAAATATCAGTATACTTCAAAAACATAAAGACCTGAACATAAACGGAAGAAAACATGGAAAGATGTGGCGAAAATGAGCACCCCACTCTACCAATTTAGTTTTGAGTGAAAAATTTAAAACTTTGGATTGGTTTGAAACTTAACTGATTTAACTAACAAGACACAAATTTCATACAACTATACAAACGCAGTTCTAAAAAAAAATCTATATCAAAAGCAAAGTTTGCTAACTGTGAACTTGTGTATCCATGGTGGAGGTAATTTCGTTTCAAAGTCAGACGAAGCCTAAACCAAAGGTTACTTTTTTCCCTTTTTTGAAATCTATACCTATATACCTGTATAAAAATATTGTTTGGAGAGGTTTTACAAACAAAAATGTGTCGGACTTTAAAATGCTCCAAAAACCACTTACATGACTTACCATGCTTACTGGATATGTATTGTATATATATATATGTAATAATTGTATGTATTGTAAATATAAAATAAATGTTTTCAACTTTTATTATTTAATGCATATTACTATTTCCTTCATACATTGCCGTTTTTTCATGTAACATTAACGCAATATAACCGTAGCCTCAATAATTATTGTTTCACTCGTAATTAATCAGTTCCTTACCCAACTTTGCATTCCGGCAATTAGTCTCCAATGTAACATTTAAAGTTTTATTATTGTTACATTTCCATGTAACCATACCCAGTGCCTAGTTTAAATTTAACCAATATAACCCATACCTTGTATGGTCAGCTCAAACTGGACCATACACGTATACTCATACGGTTCGACCGTATGAGTATACGTGTACGGTCCTACGGTATGGACCATACGCGTACAGTTCAAATACTCATATGGTCTGGAACATAAACATAGACAAACATAAGCTCTAATGAGCTTTTCGCCAACATTTTTTAAAGTCTTGCTTTAGACATTGAACAAAAAAATAACAAATGTTTTTTCTTATATTCATGTAACTTAACCTTTGTAACTACAAACCTGATTTTAGACTAGTAATTTGCAAAATTATTTACCTTCAAACACTCTACTTTCGTTTCTTGCATTCGAAAACAAGTGAAACCCAAATTAACCAGGTGCTAATTTTACTACAAATACAAATGAATACAAATATTTTTATTGGCACAAACTCATTAACAATAAATGGTTAAGACCTATAAATACAACTATAATAATTGACATGGTAAAATGTAGTCCAAATAATTATGACGTCTTGAAAGGCTATTATAATTTTTTTCTTTGACGCCTTACGTCGAAGTAAGGCGTCAAAGAAAAAAATATAACAGGTTTCGAAATAAGCGCTATCCCGCTTGCCCGAGGCAAGTAAAATCTGCAGCGGGCAAGTGAATCTCATCACATAGTTGTCCGCCGGGCAAGTTGAAATTTTGTGTTTGTGTTTCATTCTATCATGTCATTTAATATAATAATATATGCAATAGGTCTTAACCATTTATTGTTAATGAATTTGTGCCAATAAAATATTTGTAAAACTATGTCAGACGTAATTTTGTACGATGTACAACTGTGTATTATTGTATTACTATTTTCGCCGTCTTTATTTATTTCATATGCGCATGCCGGGAAAATCGTAAACATCGTAGTTTGTCCCGAATAATTCTATTGGTCAATTCCTATGCGCAAGCCAATGAGCGTCGTCGTTTTAGAATGTTCAGTCGCACCTTCTCGGGGATTTCCCCTACTAATCGTGAAAGGAAGTCGATACAATGATCCAATCAGAACGCGTTTTGCAAACGACTTTAGAGTTGATTTAAAAATGAAAGTAGAAAGAAACAAATGGAAAACTTTTTAGTAAATTATGTCCCCCTTTAAAAAAACTTAAAGAATCCAACGTCAACAGGGTTGAGCAACAAAAAAATATGAAGAGAGAAATAGAAAACGTAAATTTTTGACAAAATGGCTGGATGAATTTAAATGGCTGAAAGACACAGAAAAGGGGATGACAAGCTCTTATAGTATTGCTGTAAAATGTAAAATAAATTATAATTGCATTGTTTAGAATGAAGCATATTTTTTACAGGAAATTTGACAATAGGGTCAGTTTCTACATGTACATCTGAAATTTGTTTGTCACTTTTTTTTGTAAAAGTAAAAGTTTTTGTTTAAAAAAGGGTGTATAGAAACTTGAAATCATCTGCCAGGAGAGGTCTAGAATGCAGGATTTGGCACCATTTACCCCAGAGCTTCTGGGGGCCTTAAGCGGCCCCCAGACCCCTCGCCGTAAGTGCGACGAGCTACGATTGTTGGCGCGGACGGCTTTGCCGTCCGCATTAGTCGGGCAAGTTAACAGATACAAGGGCAATTAATCTAGATATTGACTTGCCCTTTGGGCAAGTCAATGGTCTTTTCTTATTTCTACCCCTGATATAATAGCCTTTCAAGACGTCATAATTATTTGGACTAGGTAGAATGCCGTCCTAGCTATCACCTTCACGTTATACATGTTATATAGGAACTGGACCCCCCCCCCCTCCCCGCTGGAATTCGTAATTGACTTACAAAAGCTAAAGCTCTCTGTTCGTCGTCATCACATAGGTCCACGTTGTGTCTTTTGCCTTTCGTGGATTTTATGTTGGGCAAGCATGGATTGTAAGTCTGTGTCGCCATTTTGTCTATTTTGATATAATTCTGTAATCCTTTCTTCAAATATCATAAATAAACGTCCAAACTGTTGAACTGAGGTAGAAAAGTTAAACGTGAAACTCTAATAAGGTTAAAAGGAAGTAAATATAGATGACTGGCGCCACCTAGATTTTACATCCAAGATAACGCTGCTGGATAACTCGGACTAAAACAAAGTCGGACTATAACAAAATCGGACTATAACTAACTCGGACTATAACAAACTCGGCCTACCATTATTCATATGCAGAAATATATTGAACCAACTCGGACTACGATTAGAAAATTGTTTGTCTTACAAAATTTCATGATAAAATATTGTAAAACAAAAGAGATATCAACACTTGTCGTCGACCAGTTGAATATATATATAGCGTATATCGGTGAGGATGATCGAATACCGTCCGGTCAACTTTTTTTGCAGATTTTGTTTCTTTTTTACTTTAAAGTTTATATTTTCGTGTAATATATTATTCAATCTCACAGATTCCTGAGTTTCATGGACAAATATTGTAAAACAAGACTTAGAGAGATATTAGCACTTGTCGTCGACCAGTTGAATATATTATATAGCGTATATCGGCGAGGGTGAATACCGTCCGGTCAACTTTTTTTGGAGAAAACCACGTTTTTTTGCAATCAAGTTTATATTTTCGTATAATATATTTATAAATCCTACAGATTCCTGACTGAGTTTCGTGGACAAATATTGTAAAACAAAAGAGATATTAACACTTGTCGTCGACCAGTTGAATATATATATAGCGTATATTGGCAAGTGTGAATACCGTCCGGTCAACTTTTTTTGCTCAAAAATAATTATTTTCCCTCTTTTTATTTTATTTTCATAAAATATAGTTTAATATCTTTCAGGTTTACAAATATTAAACAAATCTATCGGATAACAAAATAGTTATGACTATTTATATGTCGTCCGGTCAACCGTCCTGTCACTATCCGGGCAATCATCCTGTCATTAGTGCAACCCCATATACAAAACAAAACAACAATAAAACATAACAGCCAACAATTTTGACACGTATAACAAGCAAGACACAGAACTCAAACTTCAATATTATGCAATTATTCCCACTGATGAATGTCTAATCAAAATACATTTGTCTATATATGAGGGGCTGGACAGGGTATTGGGAGCATGGGAGAGAGGGGGCGGGAGAAGGGAGAGAGGGGAGGGAGAAGGGAGAGCAGGGGCGGGAGAAGGGAGAGAAGGGGCTGGAGGAAGGAGAGAAGGGGCAGGAGAAAGGAGAAAAGGGTATATAAAGGAGATAAAGATGTTTATTAAAATTATCAAAATTTAGCAGGAAAACAATTACTTGATAAATGAGTGAATCAAAAGATTCAAGAAAATGGTATTAAAAAGTAAAACGACAAAAAAACCCCAAAAAAAACCCGACTCCGACGAAATCTCAAAAAGGAAAGCCCTTAATCTAACTGCAAAATCAAACAAAAGGATAACAACTGTTATATTCCCAATTGGTTCAGCTATAGGCATTACCTTATGCTGAAAATTGTGGATTGGACCTGGTTTTATGGTTAGCCAAAACTCTCACTTGTATGACAGTCACAGAAAATTGCGCATAGTAATGAAAAACCTTTTCACTAATTCATTACAATCTCTTATATATAGAGAAAGAATAAAAAAACTAACAATTTCCAGGATTTTATTGTGAGCCCGTGCATGTATAGCGACACATGTCACCATCCTTATTTTTTTTTAGATAAATTGCTTCAAAGTTGACCGATATGCATAGAATTTGGCCGAAAAAGGATGACATTACTTACTATAGAGTAACGTTTTTTTTTTTATTTCCCCTGTTTGGTTTCATAAATTTCCGATTAATTCTAACTGATTTAGTTTTATTTCCAACTAACAGGGTGGAGTCTGAGATTCAGCTTTCAAAATGTCCTTGGGTGAACAGTGATTTTCAAAAATAATTGGAATTGATTGATTTGAGGTTGCAAAATGTCCGTTGGCAAATATTTCAGGCATGTTCAGGACCATACAATACATTTTGAAATTGTTCTGTCTTTCGTGAAAAATGATATAATAAAAAAAAATCTGAGAACATACATGCATCATCTATAGGTAAAACACTTGGTGCATTATAAAAGTTCCACCTTGCAATTGTACATTGCTGAAGTAGTCAGACTCTGTGCTCTGAATATGCGCACTTTTGGTTCATATACATATTTATATTAAAGATCATAGTGGAATATAGTTGGGAATCTCAATTTTAAATCATTCCAAATTCAATAACAAAACACACCAATCCCTGTACACCCAAGTGTAAATTAACATGAACCAAAATGATATAAAAATGTTTACGTGATTTCAGTTTGTTTCTGCATTTGAAGAAATATATCAAACAAACATATCTCTTTTATCTGCTTTGGCGTTCCGAGCGCTTTTCTTGGTTTATTTTCGACAATTATTTTAATAATTAATTAAACGATTATTCGTTTATTGTTGGCCACTGGGTTTTATTTTAATGAATTGTGTGATTGTAAATATCAGGAAATAATTTTTGAAATACTGAATTGAAAGAAAAAATATGTAACCGGGGGTCTGATAGATATAATTTTATTTTGTTCAAACAGATGCGCATTAATTTTTGACATCCCAACATGACAGGCCTGTGTTAACTTTGTCCTCATTTCGATGTTGCTGTCCTGTGTATACTGTATTTATAAGTTTACAGTATCGGCAATCTACTTTTAAAAGCTTCCGGAACCATATTATCTGTACAGTCCAATCATATTCCAAAACTGGTAACACTTGGAACATATAGGAAAAGTTGTGTGCCAAAATAACCAAGTTCCAGGACAATTGTATTATTCTTCTTTGTTAATTCTGATTTTCAAAGACTGCTTGTACTATGTATTTTCAACAAATCATATTCCGAATTATTTTCCACAAGAATTTTATTTTTCTATTTTGCAAGAAGCTTTTTTTGGCAACCAATTTAACACGAATTGGTTTCTTACGAAATTGCACAAATAGTGTCACAAAAATTCCCCGTATTTTTACCAATTAAACAAATAACCTGCGTTTCTATAGTTTGGATTTACAGGGGCGTAGCAGCCTGTTGTCGTACTTTTTTTTAATAATTTATTGAAAAAACTAGTTTTTTCACCGGATTAAAGAAAACAAGGTTTTTACAGGAAAAAACAAAGACAGAAAATCCCATTTATGAGTCATAGGCAATATAAACGGTATATACATTTATTAATACTTGTTCAATAGAAATAAAGGGATGTGGTAGATTAGTAGCCAATTAATGAGACGAGTTGAAATATTAATCCAGGTTTCATAATGTGTTAAAAGTAAACAATTATTTTAAGTCAAACTGAGTACGGCATTCAGCAAGCTAGATAAAAATGGGCACCAAAATGAAAAAAAAAATTATTGATTCTTTTTTAAATACAAAGGCATATCCGATCAGAAATAGAAGACCTGGAGAATTTGCTATTAAAGGAAAACTCACCATCTTGAAAGCGGAACAATGAATCAAGAAATTTGCATTACGCCTTACCCTTTTAAAAAAGAAAGAAAATATGAAGGTGGTGTTCGAAAAATAAAGACACAACGTTACCTTAAATAACAAGTGACAAATGAAGAACATATTATTGTCCATTTTTGAAACAATACTAATAATTAAATAGAATATTGGAAAGAAATAGTTCCGATGAAGAAACTATTTTTTATTTTTGAATTCGCCCAAAGGTCCCATATTTACTTATTTTATTCACCCAAAGGTCCTTTTTGTTTATCAAAAAATTACCAACCTTAAGGCAAAGACCAACTTATGTATATCAATTTTAGTTGCATTAATTTTAACCTTCTTTAGATAAAGCATAATGCTGCCATTAATGATAAGCATTTTACTAATATTATAGTGTAGTATATAGATAATTAATTGCTTATACGCACTAGAATATATTTTCATATTGAAGCACAGATTGTTCTTAAGTTGTTTACACCAAAATGTTTTTATTTAAATACAAAGGCATATCCGATCAGAAATGGAAGACCTGGAGAATTTGCTAATAAAGGAAAACTCACCATCTTGAAAGCGGAACAATGAATCAAGAAATTTGCATTACGCCTTACCCTTTTAAAAAAGAAAGAAAATATGAAGGTGGTGTTCGAAAAATAAAGACACAACGTTACCTTAAATAACAAGTGACAAATGAAGAACATATTATTGTCCATTTTTGAAACAATACTAATAATTAAATAGAATATTGGAAAGAAATAGTTCCGATGAAGAAACTATTTTTTATTTTTGAATTCGCCCAAAGGTCCCATATTTACTTATTTTATTCACCCAAAGGTCCCTTTTATTTATCAAAAAATTATCAACCTTAAGGCAAAGACCAACTTATGTATATCAATTTTAGTTGCATTAATTTTAACCTTCTTTAGATAAAGCATAATGCTGCCATTAATGATAAGCATTTTACTAATATTATAGTGTAGTATATAGATAATTAATTGCTTATACGCACTAGAATATATTTTCATATTGAAGCACATATTGTTCTTAAGTTGTTTACACCAAAATGTTTTTATTTAAATACAAAGGCATATCCGATCAGAAATGGAAGACCTGGAGAATTTGCTAATAAAGGAAAACTCACCATCTTGAAAGCGGAACAATGAATCAAGAAATTTGCATTACGCCTTACCCTTTTAAAAAAAAAGAAAATATGAAGGTGGTGTTCGAAAAATAAAGACGCAACGTTACCTTAAATAACAAGTGACAAATGAAGAACATATTATTGTCCATTTTTGAAACAATACTAATAATTAAATTAGTCCAGTCAAACTAAGATTTAACCTCAAACTAATTGCAACAGAAAATATTTTAGTTCTAATCTATAGTATTATGTCCTTTATATACACAGAAAAAAGTCCCATAAAATCTAACTTGAGGAAAACTCAAAATCAGCATTTTAAATTTCCTATGGAAATTAACATTGGGAGGGGAGATAACTCTTGCAAAAATTAGTCTTTTTTGGTCAGTTTTTGGTTGTTTTTCTTGAAATTTATGTATAGTATGATACTTTGATGGGGTTTTAAGTTTGTATTTGACTAAATTATATAATCTTCTGCTCATGAAATGTACAAAACAGAAGTGCTATGGGTAGTTTTATTTTTTTCGTACATTTTTCATTAAAGAAATTGCAAATTTGAAGCTTTGTAACCATTTAAAAAAAAATAATGTGAAACTTTGGTATTGTTTATATCTGTATATTATGTTTTTTCAGCAACTTACTTATCTAAAGAAACTTTAAACCACAAAAAGAAGAATACATGCTTAATAATTTTTATCAAATTTGAGATTCTTTACCTTGACATGTTGAAAAATTCATAAAATGGTCAACTAATAAATTACGAAATCTAGATTATAGCTTGAGAAAATATATGAAAACACCTTTAGAGTTGTTTGTTATACTCTAAAGACCGCTTAAAAATCAAGAATAAATACATTCTGATGAATAGAAGCGGTAAAGTTATAATTTTGTATCAATTTTTATAGATATTTCTGCCTTTTTTGCAAGAGTTATTTCCCTTTTCAATGCAAATCTCCATAGGAATTTTAAATGGTGATTTTTTTAGTTTTCCTCAAGTTAGATTTAATGGGACTTTTTTCTGTGTATATTTGGGGTATAATGCTAAAGATTAAAACTTAAAAATCTTCTGTTGCAATTACTTTCAGGTTAGGGTCAAATTTTTGCTAGATTGACTGGACTAAATAGAATATTGGAAAGAAATAACTCCGATGAAGAAACTATTTTTTATTTTTGAATTCGCCCAAAGGTCCCATATTTACTTATTTTATTCACCCAAAGTTCCCTTTTATTATAGAATATTGGAAAGAAATAACTCCGATGAAGAAACGATTTTTTATTTTTGAATTCGCCCAAAGGTCCCATATTTACTTATTTTATTCACCCAAAGTTCCCTTTTATTATAGAATATTGGAAAGAAATAACTCCGATGAAGAAACGATTTTTTATTTTTGAATTCGCCCAAAGGTCCCATATTTACTTATTTTATTCACCCAAAGGTCCCTTTTGTTTATCAAAAAATTATCAACCTTAAGGCAAAGACCAACTTATGTATATCAATTTTAGTTGCATTAATTTTAACCTTCTTTAGATAAAGCATAATGCTGCCATTAATGATAAGCATTTTACTAATATTATAGTGTAGTATATAGATAATTAATTGCTTATACGCACTAGAATATATTTTCATATTGAAGCACAGATTGTTCTTAAGTTGTTTACACCAAAATGTTTTTATTTAAATACAAAGGCATATCCGATCAGAAATGGAAGACCTGGAGAATTTGCTAATAAAGGAAAACTCACCATCTTGAAAGCGGAACAATGAATTAAGAAATTTGCATTACGCCTTACCCTTTTAAAAAAAAAGAAAATATGAAGGTGGTGTTCGAAAAATAAAGACACAACGTTACCTTAAATAACAAGTGACAAATAAAGAACATATTATTGTCCATTTTTGAAACAATACTAATAATTAAATAGAATATTGGAAAGAAATAGTTCCGATGAAGAAACTATTTTTTATTTTTGAATTCGCCCAAAGGTCCCATATTTACTTATTTTATTCACCCAAAGGTCCCTTTTATTTATCAAAAAATTATCAACCTTAAGGCAAAGACCAACTTATGTTTATCAATTTTAGTTGCATGAATTTTAACCTTCTTTCATATAAAGCATAATGCTGCCATTAATGATAAGGATTTTACTAATATAATAGTGTAGTATATAGATAATAAATTGCTTATACGCACTAGAATATATTTTCATATTGAAGCATAGATTGTTCTTTAGTTATTTACACAAAAATGTTTATTTGAATAACAAGGCATTTCCAATCAGTAATGAAAGACATGCAGAGTTTGCTAATAAAGGAAAACTCACCATCTTGAAAGCGGAACAATGAATCAAGAAATTTGCCTTACGCCTTACCCTTTTAAGAAGAAAGGTCATATGAAAGTGGTGTTCGAAAAATAAAGACACAAAGTTACCTTAAATAACAAGTGACAAATGAAGAACATATTATTGTCCTTTTTTGATACAATACTAATAATTAAATAGAATATTGGAAAGAAATAACTCCGATGAAGAAACGATTTTTTATTTTTGAATTCGCCCAAAGGTCCCATATTTACTTATTTTATTCACCCAAAGATCCCTTTTATTTATCAAAAAATTATCAACCTTAAGGCAAAGACCAACTTATGTTTATCAATTTTAGTTGCATGAATTTTAACCTTCTTTCATATAAAGCATAATGCTGCCATTAATGATAAGCATTTTACTAATATTATAGTGTAGTATATAGATAATTAATTGCTTATACGCACTAGAATATATTTTCATATTGAAGCACAGATTGTTCTTAAGTTGTTTACACCAAAATGTTTTTATTTAAATACAAAGGCATATCCGATCAGAAATGGAAGACCTGGAGAATTTGCTAATAAAGGAAAACTCACCATCTTGAAAGCGGAACAATGAATCAAGAAATTTGCATTACGCCTTACCCTTTTAAAACAAAAGAAAATATGAAGGTGGTGTTCGAAAAATAAAGACGCAACGTTACCTTAAATAACAAGTGACAAATGAAGAACATATTATTGTCCATTTTTGAAACAATACTAATAATTAAATAGAATATTGGAAAGAAATAACTCCGATGAAGAAACTATTTTTTATTTTTGAATTCGCCCAAAGGTCCCATATTTACTTATTTTATTCACCCAAAGGTCCCTTTTATTATAGAATATTGGAAAGAAATAACTCCGATGAAGAAACGATTTTTTATTTTTGAATTCGCCCAAAGGTCCCATATTTACTTATTTTATTCACCCAAAGGTCCCTTTTGTTTATCAAAAAATTATCAACCTTAAGGCAAAGACCAACTTATGTATATCAATTTTAGTTGCATTAATTTTAACCTTCTTTAGATAAAGCATAATGCTGCCATTAATGATAAGCATTTTACTAATATTATAGTGTAGTATATAGATAATTAATTGCTTATACGCACTAGAATATATTTTCATATTGAAGCACAGATTGTTCTTAAGTTGTTTACACCAAAATGTTTTTATTTAAATACAAAGGCATATCCGATCAGAAATGGAAGACCTGGAGAATTTGCTAGGAAACTCACCATCTTGAAAGCGGAACAATGAATCAAGAAATTTGCATTACGCCTTACCCTTTTAAAAAAGAAAGAAAATATGAAGGTGGTGTTCGAAAAATAAAGACACAACGTTACCTTAAATAACAAGTGACAAATGAAGAACATATTATTGTCCATTTTTGAAACAATACTAATAATTAAATAGAATATTGGAAAGAAATAGTTCCGATGAAGAAACTATTTTTTATTTTTGAATTCGCCCAAAGGTCCCATATTTACTTATTTTATTCACCCAAAGGTCCCTTTTATTTATCAAAAAATTATCAACCTTAAGGCAAAGACCAACTTATGTTTATCAATTTTAGTTGCATGAAATTTAACCTTCTTTCATATAAAGCATAATGCTGCCATTAATGATAAGGATTTTACTAATATAATAGTGTAGTATATAAATAATTAATTGCTTATACGCACTAGAATATATTTTCATATTGAAGCATAGATTGTTCTTTAGTTATTTACACAAAAATGTTTATTTGAATAACAAGGCATATCCAATCAGTAATGAAAGACATGCAGAGTTTGCTAATAAAGGAAAACTCACCATCCTGAAAGCGGAACAATGAATCAAGACATTTGCCTCACGCCTTACCCTTTTGAGAAGAAAGGTCATATGAAAGTGGTGTTAAAAAAATAAAGACACAAAGTTACCTTAAATAACAAGTGACAAATGAAGAACATATTATTGTCCTTTTTTGATACAATACTAATAATTAAATAGAATATTGGAAAGAAATAACTCTGAGGAAGAAACTACTTTTATTATTGACTTCGGCCGAAGGTCCCATATCAAACCCGGATTTTTTCACCCTAGGGACCAAACTCAGCATATCATTGGTCTATACAAGGTGTCATTTTCATCGTAAAGGCCTTGGCAGACTTTGAGATGTGTTTTCCAACATAAAAAGGTTCCTCATTAAGCGGAAAACACGATAAAACATCATAAAAGCCTAGAAAACCAACATAAAGGCAAATATCCATAAGAGTAAAAATTTCCCCCCAGCACCGCCAAGGCATGATATTGGATTAATTTATAGCTCAAAATAATGCTTAGGGTGTTTATTACATGCCTGGATCTTTACTTATACTAAAATATGTGAACGTAAGCCAAAAATATATTTAATCGACCCCTACCGCCAATTTGGATAGCCAGACGCCAATATTGACCATACCTACCCCGGATCTTTTCACCCTAGGGACCAAACTGAGCATATCATTGGTCTATACAAGGTATCATTTTCACCGTAAAGGCCTTGGCTAACTTTAAGATGTGTTTTCCTACATAAATAGGTGCCTCATTAAGCGTAAAACAGGATAAACCATCATAAAAGCCTCGAAAACCAACATAAAGGCAAAGATCAATAAGAGTGAAAATCTTCCCTCAGCACCGCCCAGGCATGCCATTGGGTTATAGTATAGCTCAAACTAAAGCAAAGGGTTTTTACTACATGCCTGAATCTTTACTTATACTAAAATATGTGAACATAAGCCAAACAAATATTTAATCGACCCCACCCCCAATTTGGATAGCCAGACGCCAATATTGACCATACCTACCCGGGATCTTTTCATCTTAGGGACCAAACTGAGCATATCAATGGTCGATACAAGGTGCCATTTTCACCGTAAAGGCCTTGGCTAAATTTAAGATGTGTTTTCCAACATAAATAGGTTCCTCATTAGGCGGAAAACACGATAAACCATCATATAAGCCTCGAAAACCAACATAAAGGCAAAGATCCATAAGAGTGAAAATTTTCCCCCAGCACCGCCCAGACATGCCATTGGGTTATATTATAGCACAAAATAATGCTAAGGGTGTTTACTACATGTTTGAATCTTTACTTATACTAAAACATGTGAACGTAAGCCAAACAAATATTTAATCGACCCCTACCGTCAATTTGGATAACCAGACGCCAATATTGACCATACATACCCGGATCTTTTCACCCTAGGGACCAAACTGAGCATATCATTGGTCTATACATGGTGTCATTTTCATCGTAAAGGCCTTGGCTAACTTTAAGATGTGTTTTCCAACATAAATAGGTTCCTCATTAAGCGGAAAACATGATAAAACATCATAAAAGCCTAGAAAACCAACATGAAGGCAAAGATCCATAAGAGTGAAAATCTCCCCCCACCACCGCCCAGGCATGCCATTGGGTTATGTTATAGCTCAAAATAATGCTAATGGTGTTTACTACATGCCCGAATCTTTACTTATACTAAAATATGTGAACGTAAGCCAAGAAAATATTTAATCGACCCCTTCCCCCAATTTGGATAGCCATACTTCCAATATTGAGCATACCTACCCCAGATCTTTTCACCCTAGGGACCAAACTGAGCATATCATTGGTCTATACAAGGTGTCATTTTCACCTTTAAGGCCTTGGCTAACTTTAAGATGTGTTTTCCAACATAAATAGGCTCCTCATTAAGCGGAAAACACGATAAATCATCTTAAAAGCCTAGAAAACCAACATCAATGCAAATATCCATAAGAGTGAAAATCTTTCCCAAGCACCGCCCAGGCATGCCATTGGGTCATATTATAGCTCAAAATAATGCTAAGGGTGTTTACTACATTTCTGAATCTATACTTATACTAAAATATGTGAACGTAAGCCAAAAATATATTTAATCGACCCCTACCGCCAATTTGGATAGCCAGACGCCAATATTGACCATACCTACCCCGGATCTTTTCACCCTAGGGACCAAACTGAGCATATCATTGGTCTATACAAGGTATCATTTTCAGCGTAAAGGTCTTGGCTAACTTTAAGATGTGTTTTCCAACATAAATAGGTGCCTCATTAAGTGGAAAACACGATAAACCATCATAAAAGCCTAGAAAACCAACATAAAGGCAAATATCCATTAGAGTGAAAATCTTCCCCCAGCACCACACAGGCATGCCATTGGGTTATATTATAGCTCAAAATAATGCTAAGGGTGTTTACTACATGCCTGAATCTTTACTTATACTAAAATATGTGAACGTAAGCCAACAAAATATTTAATCGACCCCTACCGCCAATTTGGATAGCCAGACGCCAATATTGACCATACCTACCCGGGATCTTTTCACCTTAGGGACCAAACTGAGCATATCAATGGTCTATACAAGGTGCCATTTCCACCCTTAAGGCCTTGGCTAACTTTAAGATGTGTTTTTCAACATAAATAGGTGCCTTATTAAGCGGAAAACTCGATAAACCATCATATAAGCCTCGAAAACCAACATAAAGGCAAATATCCATAAGAGTGAAAATCTTCCCCCAGCACCGCCTAGGCATGCCATTGGGTTATATTATAGCTCAAACTAAAGCTAAGGGTGTTTACTACATACCTGAATCTTTACTTATACTAAAATATGTGAACGTAAGCCAAAAAAATATTTAATCGACCCCACCCCCAATTTGGATAGCCAGACGCCAATATTGACCATACCTACCCCGGATCTTTTCACCCTAGGGACCAATTTGAGCATATCATTGGTCTATACAAGGTGTAATTTTCACCGTAAAGGCCTTGGCTAACTTTAAGATGTGTTTTCCAACATAAATATGTTTCTCATTAAGCGGAAAACACGATAAATCATCATAAAAGCCTCAAAAACCAACATAAATGCAATTATACATAAGAGTGAAAATCTTCCCAAAGCACCGCCCAGGCATGCCATTGGGTCATATTATAGCTCAAACTAAAGGTGAGGGTGTTAACTACATGACTGAATCTTTACTTATACTAACATATGTGAACGTAAGCCAATAAAATATTTAATCGACCCCTACCGCCAACTTGGATAACCAGACGCCAATATTGACCATACCTACCCCGGATCTTTTCACCTTAGGGACCAAACTGAGCATATCATTGGTCTATACAAGGTATCATTTTCAGCGTAAAGGTCTTGGCTAAATTAAAGATGTGTTTTCCAACATAAATAGGTGCCTCATTAAGCGGAAAACTCGATAAACCTTCATTTAAGCATCGAAAACAAACATAAAGGCAAATATCCATAAGAGTGAAAATCTTCCCCAAGCACCGCCCATGCATGTCATAGGGTCATATAATAGCTCAAACTAAAGCTAAGGGTGTTTACTACATGCCTGAATCTTTACTTATACTAAAACATGTGAACGTAAGCCAAAAAATATTTAATCGACCCCTACCGCCAATTTGGATGGCCAGACGCCAATATTGACCATACCTACCCCGGATCTTTTCGCCTTAGGGACCAAACTGAGCATATCAATGGTCTATACAAGGTGCCATTTCCACCGTAAAGGCCTTGGCTAACTTTAAGATGTGTTTTCCAACATAAATAGGTGCCTCATTAGGCGGAAAACACGAAATACCATAAAAAAGGCAAGAAAACCAACATAAAGGCAAATATCCATTAGAGTGAAAATCTTCCCCCAGCACCGCCCAGGCACGCCATTGGGTTATATTATAGCTCAAAATAATGCTAAGGGTGTTAACTACATGCCTGAATCTTTACTTATACTAAAATATGTGAACGTAAGCCAAAAATATATTTAATCGACCCCTACCGCCAATTTGGATAGCCAGACGCCAATATTGACCATACCTACCCCGGATCTTTTCACCCTAGGGACTTAACTGAGCATATCATTGGTCTATACAAGGTATCATTTTCACCGTAAAGGCTTTGGCTAATTTTAAGATGTGTTTTCCAACATAAATAGGTTCCTCATTAAGCGGAAAACATGATAAACCATAAAAAATGCAAGAAAACCAACATAAAGGCAAATATCCATAAGAGTGAAAATCTTCCCCCAGCACCGCCCAGGCATGTCATTGGGTTATATTATAGCTGAAAATAATGCTAAGGGTGTTAACTACATGCCTGAATCTTTACTTATACTAAAATATGTGAACGTAAGCCAAAAATATATTTAATCGACCCCTACCGCCAATTTGGATAGCCAGACGCCAATATTGACCATACCTACCCCGGATCTTTTCACCCTAGGGACCAAACTGAGCATATCATTGGTCTATACAAGGTATCATTTTCAGCGTAAAGGTCTTGGCTAACTTTAAGATGTGTTTTCCAACATAAATAGGTGCCTCATTAAGTGGAAAACACGATAAACCATCATAAAAGCCTAGAAAACCAACATAAAGGCAAATATCCATTAGAGTGAAAATCTTCCCCCAGCACCACACAGGCATGCCATTGGGTTATATTATAGCTCAAAATAATGCTAAGGGTGTTTACTACATGCCTGAATCTTTACTTATACTAAAATATGTGAACGTAAGCCAACAAAATATTTAATCGACCCCTACCGCCAATTTGGATAGCCAGACGCCAATATTGACCATACCTACCCGGGATCTTTTCACCTTAGGGACCAAACTGAGCATATCAATGGTCTATACAAGGTGCCATTTCCACCCTTAAGGCCTTGGCTAACTTTAAGATGTGTTTTTCAACATAAATAGGTGCCTTATTAAGCGGAAAACTCGATAAACCATCATATAAGCCTCGAAAACCAACATAAAGGCAAATATCCATAAGAGTGAAAATCTTCCCCCAGCACCGCCTAGGCATGCCATTGGGTTATATTATAGCTCAAACTAAAGCTAAGGGTGTTTACTACATACCTGAATCTTTACTTATACTAAAATATGTGAACGTAAGCCAAAAAAATATTTAATCGACCCCACCCCCAATTTGGATAGCCAGACGCCAATATTGACCATACCTACCCCGGATCTTTTCACCCTAGGGACCAATTTGAGCATATCATTGGTCTATACAAGGTGTAATTTTCACCGTAAAGGCCTTGGCTAACTTTAAGATGTGTTTTCCAACATAAATATGTTTCTCATTAAGCGGAAAACACGATAAATCATCATAAAAGCCTCAAAAACCAACATAAATGCAATTATACATAAGAGTGAAAATCTTCCCAAAGCACCGCCCAGGCATGCCATTGGGTCATATTATAGCTCAAACTAAAGGTGAGGGTGTTAACTACATGACTGAATCTTTACTTATACTAACATATGTGAACGTAAGCCAATAAAATATTTAATCGACCCCTACCGCCAACTTGGATAACCAGACGCCAATATTGACCATACCTACCCCGGATCTTTTCACCTTAGAGACCAAACTGAGCATATCATTGGTCTATACAAGGTGCCATTTTCACCGTAAAGGCCTTGGCTAACTTTAAGATGTGTTTTCCAACATAAATAGGTGCATTATTAAGCGGAAAACTCGATAAACCATCATATAAGCCTCGAAAACCAACATAAAGGCAAATATCCATAAGAGTGAAAATCTTCCCTCAGCACCGCAGAGGCATGCCATTGGGTTATTTTATAGCTCAAACTAAAGCTAAGGGTGTTTACTACATGCCTGAATCTTTACTTATACTAAAATATGTGAACGTAAGCCAAAAATATATTTAATCGACCCCTACCCCCAATTTGGATAGTCAAACGCCAATATTGACCATACCTACCCCGGATCTTTTCACCCTAGGGACCAAACTGAGCATATCATTGGTCTATACAAGGTATCATTTTCAGCGTAAAGGTCTTGGCTAAATTAAAGATGTGTTTTCCAACATAAATAGGTGCCTCATTAAGCGGAAAACTCGATAAACCTTCATTTAAGCATCGAAAACAAACATAAAGGCAAATATCCATAAGAGTGAAAATCTTCCCCAAGCACCGCCCATGCATGTCATAGGGTCATATAATAGCTCAAACTAAAGCTAAGGGTGTTTACTACATGCCTGAATCTTTACTTATACTAAAACATGTGAACGTAAGCCAAAAAATATTTAATCGACCCCTACCGCCAATTTGGATGGCCAGACGCCAATATTGACCATACCTACCCCGGATCTTTTCGCCTTAGGGACCAAACTGAGCATATCAATGGTCTATACAAGGTGCCATTTCCACCGTAAAGGCCTTGGCTAACTTTAAGATGTGTTTTTCAACATAAATAGGTGCTTCATTAAGCGGAAAACTCGATAAACCATCATATAAGCCTCGAAAACCAACATAAAGGCAAATATCCATAAGAGTGAAAATCTTCCCCCAGCACCGCCTAGGCATGCCATTGGGTTATTTTATAGCTCAAACTAAAGCTAAGGGTGTTTACTACATACCTGAATCTTTACTTCTACTAAAATATGTGAACGTAAGCCAAAAAAATATTTAATCGACCCCACCCCCAATTTGGATAGCCAGACTTCAATATTGACCATACCTACCCCGGATCTTTTCACCCTAGGGACCACTTTGAGCATATCATTGGTCTATACAAGGTGTAATTTTCACTTTTAAGGCCTTGGCTAACTTTAAGATGTGTTTTCCAACATAAATAGGTTTCTCATTAAGCGGAAAACACGATAAATCATCATAAAAGCCTCAAAAACCAACATAAATGCAAATATCCATAAGAGTAAAAATCTTCCCAAAACACCGCCCAGGCATGCCATTGGGTCATATTATAGCTCAAACTAAAGCTAAGGGTGTTTACTACATGCCTGAATCTTTACTTATACTAACATATGTGAACGTAAGCCAATAAAATATTTAATCGACCCTTACCGCCAACTTGGATAACCAGACGCCAATATTGACCATACCTACCCCGGATCTTTTCACCTTAGGGACCAAACTGAGCATTTCATTGGTCTATACAAGGTGCCATTTTCACCGTAAAGGCCTTGGCTAACTTTAAGATGTGTTTTCCAACATAAATAGGTGCATTATTAAGCGGAAAACAAGATAAACCATCATATAAGCCTCGAAAACCAACATAAAGGCAAATATCCATAAGAGTAAAAAGCTTCCCCCAGCACCGCAGAGGCATGCCATTGGGTCATATAATAGCTCAAACTAAAGCTAAGGGTGTTTACTACATGCCTGAATCTTTACTTATACTAAAACATGTGAACGTAAGCCAAAAAATATATTTAATCGACCCCTACCCCCAATTTGGATAGTCAGACGCCAATATTGACCATACCTACCCCGGATCTTTTCACCCTAGGGACCAAACTGAGCATATCATTGGTCTATACAAGGTATCATTTTCAGCGTAAAGGTCTTGGCTAAATTAAAGATGTGTTTTCCAACATAAATAGGTGCCTCATTAAGCGGAAAACTCGATAAACCTTCATTTAAGCATCGAAAACAAACATAAAGGCAAATATCCATAAGAGTGAAAATCTTCCCCAAGCACCGCCCATGCATGTCATAGGGTCATATAATAGCTCAAACTAAAGCTAAGGGTGTTTACTACATGCTTGAATCTTTACTTATACTAAAACATGTGAACGTAAGCCAAAAAATATTTAATCGACCCCTACCGCCAATTTGGATGGCCAGACGCCAATATTGACCATACCTACCCCGGATCTTTTCGCCTTAGGGACCAAACTGAGCATATCAATGGTCTATACAAGGTGCCATTTCCACCGTAAAGGCCTTGGCTAACTTTAAGATGTGTTTTTCAACATAAATAGGTGCTTCATTAAGCGGAAAACTCGATAAACCATCATATAAGCCTCGAAAACCAACATAAAGGCAAATATCCATAAGAGTGAAAATCTTCCCCCAGCACCGCCTAGGCATGCCATTGGGTTATTTTATAGCTCAAACTAAAGCTAAGGGTGTTTACTACATACCTGAATCTTTACTTCTACTAAAATATGTGAACGTAAGCCAAAAAAATATTTAATCGACCCCACCCCCAATTTGGATAGCCAGACTTCAATATTGACCATACCTACCCCGGATCTTTTCACCCTAGGGACCACTTTGAGCATATCATTGGTCTATACAAGGTGTAATTTTCACCTTTTAGGCCTTGGCTAACTTTAAGATGTGTTTTCCAACATAAATAGGTTTCTCATTAAGCGGAAAACACGATAAATCATCATAAAAGCCTCAAAAACCAACATAAATGCAAATATCCATAAGAGTAAAAATCTTCCCAAAACACCGCCCAGGCATGCCATTGGGTCATATTATAGCTCAAACTAAAGCTAAGGGTGTTTACTACATGCCTGAATCTTTACTTATACTAACATATGTGAACGTAAGCCAATAAAATATTTAATCGACCCTTACCGCCAACTTGGATAACCAGACGCCAATATTGACCATACCTACCCCGGATCTTTTCACCTTAGGGACCAAACTGAGCATTTCATTGGTCTATACAAGGTGCCATTTTCACCGTAAAGGCCTTGGCTAACTTTAAGATGTGTTTTCCAACATAAATAGGTGCATTATTAAGCGGAAAACAAGATAAACCATCATATAAGCCTCGAAAACCAACATAAAGGCAAATATCCATAAGAGTAAAAAGCTTCCCCCAGCACCGCAGAGGCATGCCATTGGGTCATATAATAGCTCAAACTAAAGCTAAGGGTGTTTACTACATGCCTGAATCTTTACTTATACTAAAACATGTGAACGTAAGCCAAAAAATATATTTAATCGACCCCTACCCCCAATTTGGATAGTCAGACGCCAATATTGACCATACCTACCCCGGATCTTTTCACCCTAGGGACCAAACTGAGCATATCATTGGTCTATACAAGGTATCATTTTCAGCGTAAAGGTCTTGGCTAAATTAAAGATGTGTTTTCCAACATAAATAGGTGCCTCATTAAGCGGAAAACTCGATAAACCTTCATTTAAGCATCGAAAACAAACATAAAGGCAAATATCCATAAGAGTGAAAATCTTCCCCAAGCACCGCCCATGCATGTCATAGGGTCATATAATAGCTCAAACTAAAGCTAAGGGTGTTTACTACATGCTTGAATCTTTACTTATACTAATACATGTGAACGTAAGCCAAAAAATATTTAATCGACCCCTACCGCCAATTTGGATGGCCAGACGCCAATATTGACCATACCTACCCCGGATCTTTTCGCCTTAGGGACCAAACTGAGCATATCAATGGTCTATACAAGGTGCCATTTCCACCGTAAAGGCCTTGGCTAACTTTAAGATGTGTTTTTCAACATAAATAGGTGCTTCATTAAGCGGAAAACTCGATAAACCATCATATAAGCCTCGAAAACCAACATAAAGGCAAATATCCATAAGAGTGAAAATCTTCCCCCAGCACCGCCTAGGCATGCCATTGGGTTATTTTATAGCTCAAACTAAAGCTAAGGGTGTTTACTACATACCTGAATCTTTACTTCTACTAAAATATGTGAACGTAAGCCAAAAAAATATTTAATCGACCCCACCCCCAATTTGGATAGCCAGACTTCAATATTGACCATACCTACCCCGGATCTTTTCACCCTAGGGACCACTTTGAGCATATCATTGGTCTATACAAGGTGTAATTTTCACCTTTAAGGCCTTGGCTAACTTTAAGATGTGTTTTCCAACATAAATAGGTTTCTCATTAAGCGGAAAACACGATAAATCATCATAAAAGCCTCAAAAACCAACATAAATGCAAATATCCATAAGAGTAAAAATCTTCCCAAAACACCGCCCAGGCATGCCATTGGGTCATATTATAGCTCAAACTAAAGCTAAGGGTGTTTACTACATGCCTGAATCTTTACTTATACTAACATATGTGAACGTAAGCCAATAAAATATTTAATCGACCCTTACCGCCAACTTGGATAACCAGACGCCAATATTGACCATACCTACCCCGGATCTTTTCACCTTAGGGACCAAACTGAGCATTTCATTGGTCTATACAAGGTGCCATTTTCACCGTAAAGGCCTTGGCTAACTTTAAGATGTGTTTTCCAACATAAATAGGTGCATTATTAAGCGGAAAACAAGATAAACCATCATATAAGCCTCGAAAACCAACATAAAGGCAAATATCCATAAGAGTAAAAAGCTTCCCCCAGCACCGCAGAGGCATGCCATTGGGTCATATAATAGCTCAAACTAAAGCTAAGGGTGTTTACTACATGCCTGAATCTTTACTTATACTAAAACATGTGAACGTAAGCCAAAAAATATTTAATCGACCCCTACCGCCAATTTGGATGGCCAGACGCCAATATTGACCATACCTACCCCGGATCTTTTCGCCTTAGGGACCAAACTGAGCATATCAATGGTCTATACAAGGTGCCATTTCCACCGTAAAGGCCTTGGCTAACTTTAAGATGTGTTTTTCAACATAAATAGGTGCTTCATTAAGCGGAAAACTCGATAAACCATCATATAAGCCTCGAAAACCAACATAAAGGCAAATATCCATAAGAGTGAAAATCTTCCCCCAGCACCGCCTAGGCATGCCATTGGGTTATTTTATAGCTCAAACTAAAGCTAAGGGTGTTTACTACATACCTGAATCTTTACTTCTACTAAAATATGTGAACGTAAGCCATAAATATATTTAATCGACCCCACCCCCAATTTGGATAGCCAGACGCCAATATTGACCATACCTACCCCGGATCTTTTCACCCTAGGGACCACTTTGAGCATATCATTGGTCTATACAAGGTGTAATTTTCACCTTTAAGGCCTTGGCTAACTTTAAGATGTGTTTTCCAAAATAAATAGGTTTCTCATTAAGCGGAAAACACGATAAATCATCATAAAAGCCTCAAAAACCAACATAAATGCAAATATCCATAAGAGTAAAAATCTTCCCCAAACACCGCCCAGGCATGCCATTGGGTCATATTATAGCTCAAACTAAAGCTAAGGGTGTTTACTACATGCCTGAATCTTTACTTATACTAACATATGTGAACGTAAGCCAATAAAATATTTAATCGACCCCTACCGCCAACTTGGATAACCAGACGCCAATATTGACCATACCTACCCCGGATCTTTTCACCTTAGGGACCAAACTGAGCATATCATTGGTCTATACAACGTGCCATTTTCACCGTAAAGGCCTTGGCTAACTTTAAGATGTGTTTTCCAACATAAATAGGTGCATTATTAAGCGGAAAACTCGATAAACCATCATATAAGCCTCGAAAACCAACATAAAGGCAAATATCCATAAGAGTGAAAAGCTTCCCCCAGCACCGCAGAGGCATGCCATTGGGTTATTTTATAGCTCAAACTAAAGCTAAGGGTGTTTACTACATGCCTGAATCTTTACTTATACTAAAATATGTGAACGTAAGCCAAAAATATATTTAATCGACCCCTACCCCCAATTTAGATAGTCAGACGCCAATATTGACCATACTTACCCCGGATCTTTTCACCCTAGGGACCAAACTGAGCATATCATTGGTCTATACAAGGTATCATTATCAGCGTAAAGGTCTTGGCTAAATTAAAGATGTGTTTTCCAACATAAATAGGTGCCTCATTAAGCGGAAAACTCGATAAACCATCATATAAGCCTCGAAAACAAACATAAAGGCAAATATCCATAAGAGTGAAAATCTTCCCCAAGCACCGTCCAGGCATGCCATAGGGTCATATAATAGCTCAAAATAAAGCTAAGGGTGTTTACTACATGCCTGAATCTTTACTTATATTAAAACATGTGAACGTAAGCCAAAAATTATTTAATCGACCCCTAACGCCAATTTGGATAGCCAGACGCCAATATTGACCATACCTACCCCGGATCTTTTCACCTTAGTCACCAAACTGAGCATATCATTGGTCTATACAAGGTGTCATTTTCACCATAAAGGCCTTGGCTAACTTTAAGATGTGTTTTCCAACATAAATAGGTTCCTCATTAAGCGGAAAACACGATAAACCATCATAAAAGCCTAGAAAACCAACATCAAGTCAAATATCCATAAGAGTGAAAATCTTCCCCCAGCACCGCCCAGGCATACCATTGGGTTATATTATAGCTAAAAATAATGCTAAGGGTGTTTACTACATGCCTGAATCTATACTTATACTAAAACATGTGAACGTAAGCTAAACAAATATTTAATCGACCCCAACACCCAATTTGGATAATTCACTATAATTGATATTTGCCTTTATGTTGGTTTTCTTGGCTTTTATGATGGTTTTTCGTGTTTCCCGCTAAATGAGGCACCTATTTATGTTGGAAAGCACATGTTAAAGTTAGCTAAGGCCATTAAGGTAACTTGTATTTTTGCATTATACAAGTTATAACATGTACAATATTTTTGTACACGTTATAACCTGTACAAAATCGCAACTTGTTCACGACATATAGACCAATGACATGTTCAGTTTTGTCTTTAGGGTGAAAAGATCCGGGGTAGGTATGCTCAATATTGGCGTCTGGCGAATCAAATTGGGAGTAGGGGTCGATTAAATAATTTTTTGGCTTACGTTCACATATTTCAGTAGAAATAAAGATTCAGGCATGTAGTAGACACCCTTAGCATTAGTTTGAGCTATAATATACCTCAATGGCATGTCTGGGCGGTGCTGGGGTAATATTTTCACTATAATTGATATTTGCTTTTATGTTGGTTTTCTTGGCTTTTATGATGGGTTTTCGTGTTTCCCGCTTAATGAGGCACCTATTTATGTTGGAAAACACATGTTAAAGTTAGCCAAGGCCTTTACGGTAAAAATGACACCTTGTATAGACCAATGACATGCTCAGTTTGGTCTTTAGGGTGAAAAGATCCAGGGAAGGTATGCTCAATATTGGCGTCTGGCGATTTAAATTGGGAGTAGGGGTCGATTAAATAATTTTTGGCTTACGTTCACATATTTCAGTATAAATAAAGATCCAGGCATGTATTAAACACCCTTAGCATTAGTTTGAGCTATAATATACCTCAATGGCATGTCTGGGCGGTGCTGAGGGAAGATTTTCACTATAATTGATATTTGCCTTTATGTTGATTTTCTAGGCTTTTATGATAGTTTTTCGTGTTTTCCGCTTAATGAGGCACCTAATTAAGTTGGAAGACACATGTTAAAGTTAGACAAGGCCTTTACGGTAACAAATGACACCTTGTAAAGACCAATGATATTCTCAGTTTTGTCTCTAGGGTGAAAAGATCCGGGTTAGGTCTGGTCAATATTAGCGTCTGGCGATCCAAATTGGGGGTAGGGGTCAATTTAATATAGTCTTGGCTTACATTCACATATTTCAGTAGAAATTAAGGTTCAGGCATGTAGTAGACATCCTACGCATTTGTTTGAGCTATAATATACCTCAATGGCATGTATAGGCGGTGCTGGGGGAAGATTTTCATTATAATTGATATTTGCCTTTATGTTGGTTTTCTTAGCTTTTATGATGGTTTTTCGTGTTTTCCGCTTAATGAGGCACCTATTTATGTTGGAAAACACATGTTAAAGTTAGCCAAGGCCTTTAAGGTAAAAATGACATCTTTTATAGACCAATGACATGCTTAGTTTTGTCTCTAAGGTGAAACGATCCGGGGTAGGTATGCTCAATATTGGCGTCTGGCGATTCATATTGAGAGTAGGGGTCGATTAAATATTTTTTTGGCTTACGTTCACATATTTCAGTATAAATAAAGATCCAGGCATGTATTAAACACCCTTAGCATTAGTTTGAGCTATAATATACCTCAATGGCATGTCTGTGCGGTGCTGGGGTAAGATTTTCACTATAATTGATATTTGCCTTTATGTTGGTTTTCTTGGCTTTTATGACGTTTTTTCGTGTTTCCCGCTTAATGAGGCACCTTATTAAGTTGGAAAACACATGTTAAAGTTAGCCAAGGCCTTCACGGTAAAAATGACACCTTGTATATACCAATCACATGCTCAGTTTGGTCTCTAGGGGGAAAAGATCCGGGGTAGGTATGGTCAATATTGGCGTCTGGCCATCCAAATTGGGGGTATGGGTCGATTAAATATTTTCTTGGGTTACGTTCACATATTTCAGTATAAATAAAGATTCAGGCATGTAGTAGACACCCTAGGCATTAGATTGAGCTATAATATACCTCAATGGCATGTCTGGGCGGTGCTGGGGGAAGATTTTCACTATAATTGATATTTGCCTTTATGCTGGCTTTCTTGGCTTTTATGATGGTTTTTCGTGTTTTCCGCTTTATGAGGCACCTTTTTATGTTGGAAAACACATGTTAAAGTTAGCCAAGGCCTTTGAGGTAAAAATGACACCTTGTTTAGACCAATGACATGCTCAGTTTTGTCTCTAGGGTGAAAAGATCTGGGGTAGGTATGCTTAATATTGGCGTCTGGCGATTCAAATTGGGGGTAGGGGTCGATTTAATATTTTTTTGGATTATATTCACATATTTTAGTATAAATAAAGATCCAGGCATGTTGTAAACACCCTTAGCATTAGTTTGAGCTATAATAAACCTCAATGGCATGTCTGGGCGGTGCTGGGGGAAGATTTTCACTATAATTGATATTTGCCTTTATGTTGATTTTCTAGGCTTTTATGATGGTTTTTCGTGTTTTCCGCTTAATGAGGCACCTATTTATGTTGGAAAACACATGTTAAAGTTAGCCAAGGCCTTTAAGGTAAAAATGACACCTTGTATTGACCAATGACATGCTCAGTTTTGTCTCTAGGGTGAAAAGATCCGGGGTAGGTATGGTCAATATTGGCGTCTGGCTATCCAAATTGGGAGTAGGGGTCGCTTAAATATTTTTTTGGCTTACGATCACATATTTCACTTTAAATAAAAATTCAGGCATGTAGTAGACACCCTAAGCATTAGTTTGAGCTATACTATACCTCAATGGCATGTCTGGGCGGTGCTGGGGGACGATTTTCACTATAATTGATATTTGCCTTTATGTTGGTTTTCTTGGCTTTTATGATGGGTTTTCGTGTTTCGCTTAATGAGGCACCTTTTTATGTTGGAAAACACATGTTAAAGTTAGCCAAGGCCTTTAAGGTAAAAATGACACCTTGTATAGACCAATGACATGCTCAGTTTTGTCTCTAGGGTGAAAAGATCTGGGGTAGGTATGCTCAATATTGGCGTATGTCGATTCAAATTGGGGGTAGGGGTCGATTAAATATTTTTTTGGCTTACATTCACATATTTTAGTATAAATAAAGATCCAGGCATGTAGTCAACACCCTTAGCATTAGTTTGAGCTATAATATACCTCAATGGCATGTCTGGGCGGTGCTGGGGGAAGATTTTCACTATAATTGATATTTGCCTTTATGTTGATTTTCTAGGCTTTTATGATGGTTTTTCGTGTTTTCCGCTTAATGAGGCACCTCTTTATGTTGGAAAACACATGTTTAAGTTAGCCAAGGCCTTTAAGGTAAAAATGTTAGCTTGTATTGACCAATGACATGCTCAGTTTTGTCTCTAGGGTGAAAAGATCCGGGGTAGGTGTGGTCAATATTGGCGTCTGGCGATCCAAATTGGGAGTAGGGGTCGCTTAAATATTTTATTTGGCTTACGATCACATATTTCACTTGAAATAAAAATTCAGGCATGTAGTAGACACCCTAAGCATTAGTTTGAGCGATAATATACCTCAATGGCATGTCTGGGTGGTGCTTGGGGAAGATTTTCACTATAATTGATATTTGCCTTTATGTTGGTTTTCATGCCTTTTTTTATGGTATTTCATGTTTTCCGCCTAATAAGGCACTTATTTATGTTGGAAAACACATGTTGCAAAGTTAGCCAAGGCCTTTACGGTAAAAATGACACCTTGTATAGACCAATGACATGCTCAGTTTTGTCTCTAGGGTGAAAAGAACCGCGGTAGGTACGGTCAATATTGGCGTCTGGCTACCCCAATTGGGGGTAGGGGTCGATGAAATATTTGTTTGCCTTACATTCACATATTTCAGTATAAATAAAGATCCAGGCATGTAGTAGACACCCTTAGCATTAGTTTGAGCTATAATATACCTCAATGGCATGTCTGGGCGGTGCTGGGGGAAGATTTTCATTATAATTGATATTTGCCTTTATGTTGGTTTTCTTGGCTTTTATGATGGTTTTTCGTGTTTCCCGCTTAATGAGGCACCTATTTACGTTGGAAAACACATGTTAAAGTTAGCCAAGGCCTTTACGGTAAAAATGACACCTTGTATAGACCAATGACATGCTCAGTTTGGTCTCTAGGGGGAAAAGATCCGGGGTAGGTTTGGTCAATATTGGCATCTGGCGATCCAAATTGGGAGTAGGGGTCGATGAAATATTTTTTTGGCTTACGTTCACATGTTTCAGTGTAAATAAAGATTCAAGCATGTAGTAGACACCCTAAGCATTAGTTTCAGCTATAATATACTAGTACCTCAATGGCATGTCTGGGCGGTGCTGGGGGAAGATTTTCACTATAATTGATATATGCCTTTATGTTGTTTTCTTGGCTTTTCAGACGGTTTTTATTATTTTCCGCTTAATAAGGCACCTATTTATGTTGGAAAACACATGTTAAAGTTAGCCAATGCCTTTACGGTTAAAATGACACCTTGTATAGACCAAAGACATGCTCACTTTGGTCTCTAGGTCGAAAAGGTCCGGGGGTAGGTATGGTAAATATTGGCGTCTGGCGATCTAAATATGGAGTAGGGGTCGATGAAATATTTGTTTGGCTTACGTTCACATGTTTCAGTATAAATAAAAAATCAGGCATGTAGAAGACACCCTAAAGATTGGTTTGAGCTATAACATACCTCAATGGCATGTCTGGGCGGTGCTGGGGGAAGATTTTCACTATAATTGATATTTGCCTTTATGTTGGTTT
Source organism: Mytilus trossulus (assembly GCF_036588685.1). NCBI lineage: Eukaryota > Metazoa > Mollusca > Bivalvia > Mytilida > Mytilidae > Mytilus > Mytilus trossulus. The sequence goes on along the minus strand of NW_026963340.1, from coordinate 1,647,930 downwards.
TCTTGCCTTTTTATGGTTTTTCGTGTTTCCCGCCTAATGAGGCACATATTTATGTTGGAAAACACATGTTAAAGTTAGCCAAGGCCTTAACGATAAAAATGACACCTTGTATAGACCAATGACATGCTCAGTTTTGTCTCTAGGGTGAAATGATCAGGAGTTGGTATGTAAATATTGGCGTCTGGCTATCCAAATTTGGGGTAGGGGTCGATGAAATATTTTTTTGGCTTACATTCACATATTTCAGTATAAATAAAGATCCAGGCATGTAGTAGACACCCTTAGCATTAGTTTGAGCTATAATATACCTCAATGGCATGTCTGGGCGGTGCTGGGGGAAGATTTTCATTATAATTGATATTTGCCTTTATGTTGGTTTTCTTGGCTTTTATGATGGTTTTTCGTGTTTCCCGCTTAATGAGGCACATATTTACGTTGGAAAACACATGTTAAAGTTAGCCAAGGCCTTTACGGTAAAAATGACACCTTGTATAGACCAATGACATGCTCAGTTTGGTCTCTAGGGTGAAAAGATCCGGGATAGGTATGGTCAATATTTGCGTCTGGCTATCCAAATTGGGAGTATGGGTAGATGAAATATTTTTTGGCTTACGTTCACATGTTTCATTGTTAATAAAGATTCAAGCATGTAGTAGACACCCTAAGCATTAGTTTGAGCTATAATATACCTCAATGGCATGTCTTGGCGGTGCTGGGGGAAGATTTTCACTATAATTGATATTTGCCTTTATGTTGGTTTTCTTGGCTTTTATAATGGTTTTTCGTGTTTTCCGCCTAATGAGGCACCTAGTTATGTTGGAAAACACATGTTTAAGTTAGTCAAGGCCTTTACGGTAAAAATGACACATTGTATAGACAAAAGACATGGTCAGTTTGGTCTCTAGGGGGAAAAGATCCGGGGTAGGTTTGGTCAATATTGGCATCTGGCGATCCAAATTGGGAGTAGGGGTCGATGAAATATTTTTTTGGCTTACGTTCACATGTTTCAGTGTAAATAAAGATTCAAGCATGTAGTAGACACCCTAAGCATTAGTTTCAGCTATAATATACTAGTACCTCAATGGCATGTCTGGGCGGTGCTGGGGGAAGATTTTCACTATAATTGATATATGCCTTTATGTTGTTTTCTTGGCTTTTCAGACGGTTTTTATTATTTTCCGCTTAATAAGGCACCTATTTATGTTGGAAAACACATGTTAAAGTTAGCCAATGCCTTTACGGTTAAAATGACACCTTGTATAGACCAAAGACATGCTCACTTTGGTCTCTAGGTCGAAAAGGTCCGGGGGTAGGTATGGCATGTAGTCAACACCCTTAGCATTAGTTTGAGCTATAATATACCTCAATGGCATGTCTGGGCGGTGCTGGGGGAAGATTTTCACTTTAATTGATATTTGCCTTTATGTTGATTTTCTAGGCTTGTATGATGGTTTTTCGTGTTTTCCGCTTAATGAGGCACCTCTTTATGTTGGAAAACACATGTCAAAGTTAGCCAAGGCCTTTAAGGTAAAAATGACACCTTTTGTTGACCAATGACATGCTCAGTTTTGTCTCTAGGATGAAAAGATCCGGGGTAGGTGTGGTCAATATTGGCGTCTGGCGATCCAAATTGGGAGTAGGGGTCGATTAAATATTTTTTTGGCTTACGATCACATATTACACTTGAAATAAAAATTCAGGCATGTAGTAGACACCCTAAGAATTAGTTTGAGCTATAATATACCTCAATGGCATGTCTGGGCGGTGCTGGAGTAATATGTTCACTATAATTGATATTTGCCTTTATGTTGGTTTTCTTGGCTTTTATGATGGTTTTTCGTGTTTCCCGCTTAATGAGGCACCTATTTATGTTGGAAAACACATGTTAAAGTAAGCCAAGGCCTTTAAGGTAAAAATGACACCTTGTATAGACCAATGACATACTCAATTTGGTCTCTAGGGTGAAAAGATCCGGGGTAGGTATGGTCAATATTGGCGTATGGCGATCCAAATTTGGAGTAGATGTCGCTTAAATATTTTTTTGGCTTACGATCACATATTTCACTTTAAATAAAATTTCAGGCATGTAGTAGACACCCTTAGCATTAGTTTGAGCTATAATATATCTCAATGGTATGTCTGGGCGGTGCTGGAGGATGATTTTCACTATAATTGATATTTGCCTTTATGTTGGTTTTCATGCCTTTTTTATGGTATTTCGTGTTTTCCGCCTAATGAGGCACTTATTTATGTTGGAAAACACATGTTAAAGTTAGCCAAGGCCTTTACGGTAAAAATGACACCTTGTATAGACCAATGACATGCTCAGTTTGGTCTCTAGGGTGAAAAGATCCGGGGTAGGTATGGTCAATATTGGCGTCTGGCTATCCAAATTGGGGGTATGGGTCGAGTAAATATTTCCTTGGCGTACGTTCACATATTTTAGTATAAATAAAGATTCAAGCATGTAGTAGACACCCTAAGCATTAGTTTGAGCTATAATATACCTTAATGGCATGTCTGGGCGGTGCTGGAGGAAGATTTTCACTATAATTGATATTTGCCTTTATGTTGGTTTTCTTGCCTTTTTTTATGGTATTTCGTGTTTTCCGCCTAATGAGGCACTTATTTATGTTGGAAAACACATGTTGAAGTTAGCCAATGCCTTTACGGTAAAAATTACACCTTGTATATACCAATGACATGCTCAGTTTGGTCTCTAGGGTGAAAAGATCCGGGGTAGGTATGGTCAATATTGGCGTCTGGCTATCCAAATTGGGGGTATTGGTCGATTAAATATTTTCTTGGCTTACGTTCACATATTTTAGTATAGATAAAGATTCAGGCATGTAGTAGACACCCTAAGAATTAGTTTAAGCTATAATATACCTCAATGGCATGTCTGGGCGGTGCTAAGGGAAGTTTGTCACTATACTAATTAATATTTGCCTTTATGTTGGTTTTCTTGGCTTTTATGATGGTTTTTCGTGTTTTCCGCTTAATGAAGCACCTATTTATGTTGGAAAACACATGTTAAAGTTAGGCAAGGCCGTTAAGGTAAAAATGACACCTTGTATAGACCAATGACATGCTCAGTTTTGTCTCTAGGGTGAAAAGATCCGGGGTAGGAATGCTCAATATTGGCGTCTGTGGATCCAAATTGGGAGTAGGGGTCGATTAAATTTTTTTGGGCTTACGTTCACATATTTCAGTATAAATAAAGATCCCAGCATGTAGTAAACACCCTTAGCATTAGTTTGAGCTATAATATACCTCAATGGCATGTCTGGGCGGTGCTGGGGGAAGATTTTCACTATAATTGATATTTGCCTTTATGTTGGTTTTCTTGGCTTTTATGATGGTTTTTCGTGTTTCCCGCTTAATGAGGCACCTATTTATGTTGGAAAACACATGTTTAAGTTAGCCAAGGTCTTTAAGGTAAAAATGACACATTGTATAGACCAATGACATGCTCAGTTTTGTCTCTAGGCTGAAAAGATCCGGGGTAGGTATGCTCAATATTGGCGCCTGGCGATTCTAATTGGGAATAGGGGTCGATTAAATATTTTTTTGGCTTACGTTCACATATTTCAGTATAAATAAAGATCCAGGCATGTAGTAAACACCCTTAGCATTAGTTTGAGCTATAATATACCTCAATGGCATGTCTAGGCGGTGCTGGGGGAAGATTTTCACTATAATTGATATTTGCCTTGATGTTGGTTTTCTTGGTTTTTATATGATGGTTTTTCGTGTTTTCCGCCTAATGAGGCACTTATTTATGTTGGAAAACATATGTTTAAGTTAGCCAAGGCCTTTACGGTAAAATGACACCTTGTATAGACCAATGACATGCTCAGTTTTGTCCCTAGGGTGAATAGATCCGGGGTAGGTATGGTCAATATTGTCGTCTGGCTATCCAAATTGGGGTAGGGGTCGATTAATTATTTTCTTGGCTTACGTTCACATATTTTTAGTATACATAAAGATTCAGGCATGTAGTAGACACCCTAAGCATTAGTTTGAGCTATAATATACATCAATGGCATTTCTGGGCGGTGCTGGGGGAAGATTTTCAATATAATTGATATTTGCCTTTATGAATGTTTTCTTGGCTTTTATGATGGTTTTTCGTGTTTCCCGCTTAATGAGGCACTTATTTATGTTGGAAAACACATGTTAAAGTTAGTCAAGGCCTTCACGGTAAAAATGACACCTTGTATAGACCAATGACATGCTCAATTTGGTCTCTAGGGTGAAAAGATCCGGGGTAGGTATGGTCAATATTGGCGTCTGGCTATCCAAAGGAGTAGGTCCGATAAGACCCCTTTTTGGCCCCAAAATATGGCAGTTTTACAAAATTTGTAAAAATGTAAACTTTTAGTTATTTATTGGACAGTTGAATACTTCTGCTACATAAATATGAGCTGTTTTTGACAATACAATGCAAATATATCGGGTTGTAGCACCATTAAGTCATGCTAAATTACTGAAATCTTGAAAATTCTATCATTTTAGTTAAATTTTAGACGGTTTCTGTGTAAAACGAAAGTGGCTGCATTCGTGTTCATCCTTAATATTGAAATGTAAGTTGTATTTTATAATAATACATAACATATATAAAGGTTATTGATGAACACGGTTGCGGCCACTTTCATTTTTGACAAGAACCATCTGAAAAGTGACGTGTTTTGACATTTTGAGAGATTTCTCATATTTGAGCTTGAATCGGATCGTTTTTAATGACTAAATTAATTAAAATCTCTCACAAAAACTAATTGATAGATTTACTCTGACGCCATTTCTTTTGGTCAAGGTATCATTATTGTTACAGGAAAAATCATCTGACTGTGATAGATTGACTCTGACACCATGTCTATAGGTCACAGTATCATTATTGTTACGGGATAAATCATCTGACTGTGATAGATTGACTCTGACATCATGTCTATAGGTGACAGTATCATTATTGTTACAGGATAAATCATCTGACTGTGATGGATTGACTCTGACACTATGTCTATTGACCACAGTACCACTAGTGGTACAGGATAAATCATCTGACTGTGATAGATTTACTCTGACGCCATTTCTATTGGTCATGGTATCATTATTGTTACAGGATAAATCATCTGACTGTGATAGATTGACTCTGACACCATGTCTATAGGTCACAGTATCATTATTGTTACGGATAAATAATCTGACTGTGATAGATTGACTCTGACACCATGTCTATAGGTCACAGTATCATTATTATTACGGGATAAATCAACTGACAGATATAGATTGACTTTGACACCACGTCTTTAGGCCACAGTGACACTATGTCTACAGGTCACAGTATCATTAATGCTATAGGATTAACCATCTGACTGTGATAGATTGTCTCTGACATCATGTCTATAGGTGACAGTATCATTATTGTTACAAGATAAATCATCTGACTGTGATAGATTAATTCTGACATCATGTTTATAAGTCACAGTATCATTATTATTACAGGATATATCATCTGACTGTGATAGATTGACTCTGACACTATGTCTATTGGCCACAGTACCACTAGTGGTACAGGATAAATCATCTGACTGTGATAGATTTACTCTGAATCCATTTCTTTTGGTCAAGGTATCATAATGGTTACAGGAAAAATCATCTGATTGTGATAGATTGACTCTGACACCATGTCTATAGTTCACAGTATCATTATTGGTACGAGATAAATGATCTGACTGTGATAGATTGACTCTGACATCATGTCTATAATTCACAGTATCATTATTGTTACAGGATAAATCATATGACTGTGATATATTGACTCTGACATCATGTCTATAGGTGACAGTATCATTATTGTTACAGGATAAATCATCTGACTGTGATGGATTGACTCTGATACTATGTCTATTGGCCACAGTACAATTAGTGGTACAGGATAAATCATTTGACTGTGATAGATTTACTCTGACGCCATTTCTATTGGTCAAGGTATCATTATTGTTACAGGATAAATCATCTGACTGTGATAGATTGACTCTGACACCATGTCTATAGGTCACAGTATCATTATTGTTACGCGATAAATAATCTGACTGTGATAGATTCACTCTGACACCATGTCTATAGGTCACAGTATCATTATTGTTACAGGATAAATTTTCTGATGGTGATAGATTGACTATGACACCATGTCTATAGGCCACAGTACCATTTTTGTTACAGGATAAATCCTCTGACTGTGATAGATTGATTCTGACACTATGTCTATAGGTCAAAGTATCATTATTGTTACAGGATAAATCATCTGACTGTGATAGATTGATTCTGACACTATGTCTATAGCTCACAGTATCATTATTGTTATAGGATAAACCATCTGACTGTGATAGATTGTCTCTGACATCATGTCTATAGGTGACAGTATCATTATTGTTCCAAGATAAATCATCTGACTGTGATAGATTAACTCTGACACCATGTTTATAAGTCACAGTATCATTATTATTACAGGATATATCATCTGACTGTGATAGATTGACTCTGACACTATGTCTATTGGCCACAGTACCACTAGTGGTACAGGATAAATCATCTGACTGTGATAGATTTACTCTGACGCCATTTCTTTTGGTCAAGGTATCATAATGGTTACAGGAAAAATCATCTGACTGTGATAGATTGACTCTGACACCATGTCTATAGGTCACAGTATCATTATTGTTACGGGATAAATCATCTGACTGTGATAGATTGACTCTGACATCATGTCTATAGGTGACAGTATCATTATTGTAACAGGATAAATCATCTGACTGTGATAGATTGACTCTGACACTATGTCTATTGGCCACAGTACAACTAGTGGTACAGGATAAATCATCTGACTGTGATAGATTTACTCTGACGCCATTTCTATTGGTCAAGGTATCATTATTGTTACAGGATAAATCATCTAACTGTGATAGATTGACTCTAACACCATGTCTATTGGTCACAGTATCATTATTGTTACGCGATAAATAATCTGACTGTGATAGATTCACTCTGAAACCATGTCTATAGGTCACAGTATCATTATTATTACGGGATAAATCAACTGACAGTGATAGATTGACTCAGACACTACGTCTATAGGCCACAGTACCATTTTTGTTACAGGATAAATCATCTGACTGTGATAGATGGACTCTGATACTATGTCTATACGTCAAAGTATCTTATTGTTACAGGATAAATCATCTGGCTGTGATAGATTGATTCTGACACTATGTCTATAGCTCACAGTATTGTGATATGTTTACTCTGACGCCATTTCTTTTGGTCAAGATATCATTATTGTTACAGGATAATTCATCGGACTGTGATAGATTGTCTCTGACACCATGTCTATAGGTCACAGTATCATTATTGTTACGGGATAAATCATCTGACTGTGATAGATTGACTCTTACACGATGTCTATAGGTCACAGTATCATTATTATTACGGGATAAATCATCTGTATGATAAATTGATTCTGACACTATGTCTATAGGCCACAGTACCAGTATTGCTAGAGAATAAATCACCTGACTGTGATAGATTGACTCTGACACCACGTCTATATGCCACAGTGCCATTTTTGTAACAGGATAAATCATCTGACTGTGATAGATTGACTATGACACCATGTCTATAGGCCACAGTACCGTTTTTGTTACAGGATAAATCATCTGACTGTGATAGATTGACTCTAACACTATGTCTATAGGTCAAAGTATCATTATTGTTACAGGATAAATCATCTGACTGTGATAGATTGATTCTGACACTATGTCTATAGGTCACAGTATCATTATTGTTACAGGATAAATCATCTGACTTGTGATAGATTGACTCTGACACCATGTCTATAGGTCATAGTATCATTATTGTTACGGGATAAATAATCTGACTGTGATAGATTGACTGTGACACCATGTCTATAGGTCACAGTATCGTTATTATTACGGGATAAATCATCTGACTGTGATAGATTGACTCTGACACCATTTCTATTGGTCACAGTATCATTATTGTTATAGGATAAATCATCTGACTGTGATAGATTAACTCTGACATCATGTCCATAGCTGACAGTATCATTATTGTTACAAGATAAATCATCTGACTGTGATAGATTGACTCTGACACCATGTTTATAGGTCACAGTATCATTATTGTTACAGGATATATCATTTGACTGTGATAGATTGACTCTGACACTATGTCTATAGGCCACAGTATCATTATTGTTACAGGATAAATCATCTGACTGTGATAGATTGTCTCTGACATTATGTCTATAGGTGACAGTATCATTATTGTTACAGGATAAATCATATGACTGTGATAGATTGACTCTGACACTATGTCTATTGGCCACAGTACCACTAGTGGTACAGGATAAATCATCTGACTGAGATAGATTTACTCTGACGCCATTTCTATTGGTCAAGGTATCATTATTGTTACAGGATAAATCATCTGACTGTGACAGATTGACTCTGACACCACGTCCATAGGTCAGAGTATCATTATTGTTACGGGATAAATAAACTGACTGTGATAGATTGACTCTGACACCATGTCTATAGGTCAGAGTATCATTATTATTACGGGATAAATCATCTGACAGTGATAGATTGACTCTGACACCATGTTTATAGGTCACAGTATCATTATTGTTACGGGATAAATCATCTGACTGTCATAGATTGACTCTTACACCATGTCTATAGGCCACAGTATCATTATTATTACGGGATAAATCATCTGACTGTGATAAATTGACACTGACACTATGTCTATAGGCCACAGTAGCATTATTGCTACAGGATAAATCACCTGATTGTGATAGATTGACTCTGACACCACGTCTGTAGGCAACAGTGCCATTTTTGTTACAGGATAAATCATCTGACTGTGATAGATTGACTATGACACCATGTTTATAGGCCACAGTATCCTGATTGTTACAGGATAAATCATCTGACTGTGATAGATTGACTCTGACACTATGTCTATTGGCCACAGTACCACTAGTAGTACAGGATAAATCATCTGACTGTGATAGATTTACTCTGACGCCATTTCTTTTGGTCAAGGTATCATTATTGTTACAGGAAAAATCATCTGACTGTGATAGATTGACTCTGACACCATGTCTATAGTTCACAGTATCATTATTGTTACGGGATAAATCATCTGACTGTGATAGATTGACTCTGACATCATGTTTATAGGTGACGGTATCATTATTGTTACAGGATAAATCATCTGACTGTCATGGGATGACTCTGACACTATGTCTATTGGCCACAGTACCACTAGTGGTACAGGATAAATCATCTGACTGTGATAGATTTACTCTGACGCCATTTTCTATTGGTCAAGGTATCATTATTGTTACAGGATAAATCATCTGACTGTGATAGATTGACTCTGACACCATGTCTATAGGTCACAGTATCATTATTGTTACGCGATAAATAATCTGACTGTGATAGATTCACTCTGACACAATGTCTATAGGTCACAGTATCATTATTATTACGGGATAAATCACCTGACAGTGATAGATTGACTCTGACACCACGTCTATAGGCCACAGTGCCATTTTTGTTACAGGATAAATCATCTGACTGTGATAGATTGACTATGGCACGATGTCTATAGGCCACAGTACCATTTTTGTTACAGGATAAATCATCTGACTGTGATAGATGGACTCTGACACTATGTCTATACGTCAAAGTATCTTATTGTTACAGGATAAATCATCTGACTGTTATAGATTGACTCTGACACTGTGTCTATAGGTCACATTATCCTTATTGTTACAGGATAAATCATCTGGCTGTGATAGATTGATTCTGACACTATGTCTATAGCTCACAGTATTGTGATATGTTTACTCTGACGCCATTTCTTTTGGTCAAGGTATCATTATTGTTACAGGATAATTCATCGGACTGTGATAGATTAACTCTGACACCATGTCTATAGGTCACAGTATCATTATTGTTACGGGATAAATCATCTGACTGTGATAGATTGACTCTTACACCATGTCTATAGGTCACAGTATCATTATTATTACGGGATTAATCATCTGTCTGTGATAAATTGACTCTGACACTATATCTATAGGCCACAGTACCATTATTGCTACAGAATAAATCACCTGACTGTGATAGATTGACTCTGACACCACGTGTATAGGCCACAGTGCCATTTTTGTTACAGGATAAATTTTCTGATGGTGATAGATTGACTATGACACCATGTCTATAGGCCACAGTACCATTTTTGTTACAGGATAAATCCTCTGACTGTGATAGATTGACTCTGACACTATGTCTATAGGTCAAAGTATCATTATTGTTACAGGATAAATCATCTGACTGTGATAGATTGATTCTGACACTATGTCTATAGGTCACAGTATCATTATTGTTACAGGATAAATCATCTGACTGTGATAGATTGACTCTGACACCATGTCTATAGGTCACAGTATCATTATTGTTACGGGATAAATAATCTGACTGTGATATATTGACTCTGACACCATGTCTATAGGTCACAGTATCGTTATTATTACGGGATAAATCATCTGACTGTGATAGATTGACTCTGACACCATTTCTATTGGTCACAGTATCATTATTGTTATAGGATAAATCATCTGACTGTGATAAATTGTTTCTGACATCATGTCTATAGGTGACAGTATCATTATTGTTACAAGATAAATCATATGACTGTGATAGATTGACTCTGACACTGTGTCTATTGGCCACAGTACAACTAGTGGTACAGGATAAATCATCTTAATGTGATAGATTTACTCTGACGCCATTTCTATTGGTCAAGGTATCATTATTGTTACAGGATAAATCATCTGACTGTGATAGACTGACTCTGACACCATGTCCATAGGTCAGAGTATCATTATTGTTACGGGATAAATAATCTGACTGTGATAGATTGACTCTGACACAATGTCTATAGGTCACAGTATGATTATTATTACGGGATAAATCATATGACAGTGATAGATTGACTCTGACACCATGTTTATAGGTCACAGTATCATTATTGTTACGGGATAAATCATCTGACTGTGATAGATTGACTCTGACACTATGTCTATTGGCCAAAGTACCACTAGTGGTACAGGATAAATCATCTGACTGTGACATATTTACTCTGACGCCATTTCTATTGGTCAAGGTATCATTATTGTTATAGGATAAATCATCTGACTGTGATAGATTGACTCTGACACCATGTCTATAGGTCACAGTATCATTATTGTTACGGGATAAATAATCTGACTGATAGATCGACTCTGACACCATGTCTATAGGTCACAGTGTCATTATTATTACGGGATAAATCATCTGACTGTGATAGATTGACTCTGACACCATTTCTTTTGGTCAAGGTATCACTATTGTTACAGGATAAATCATCGGACTGTGATAGATTGATTCTGACAATATGTCTACAGGTCACAGTATCATTATTGTTATAGGATAAATCATCTGACTGTGATATATTGACTCTGACACTATGTCTATATGTCACATTATCATTATTGTTACAGGATAAATCATCTGACTGTGATAGATTGACTCTGACACCATGTCTATAGGTCACAGTATCATTATTGTTACGGGATAAATAATCTGACTGTGATAGATTGACTCTGACACCATGTCTATAGGTCACAGTATCGTTATTATTACGGGATAAATCATCTGACTGTGATAGATTGACTCTGACACCATTTCTATTGGTCACAGTATCATTATTGTTATAGGATAAATCATCTGGCTGTGATAGATTGTTTCTGACATCATGTCTATAGGTGACAGTATCATTATTGTTACAAGATAAATCATATTACTGTGATAGATTGACTCTGACACTGTGTCTATTGGCCACAGTACAACTAGTGGTACAGGATAAATCATCTGACTGTGATAGATTTACTCTGACGCCATTTCTATTGGTCAAGGTATCATTATTGTTCCAGGATAAATCATCTGACTGTGATAGATTGACTCTGACACCATGTCCATAGGTCAGAGTATCATTATTGTTACGGGATAAATAATCTGACTGTGATAGAATGACTCTGACACAATGTCTATAGGTCACAGTATGATTATTATTACGGGATAAATCATCTGACTGTGATAGATTGACTCTGACACCATGTTTATAGGTCACAGTATCATTATTGTTACGGGATAAATCATCTGACTGTGATAGATTGACTCTGACACTATGTCTATTGGCCACAGTACATTTAGTGGTACAGGATAAATCATCTGACTGTGATAGATTTACTCTGACGCCATTTCTATTGGTCAAGGTATCATTATTGTTACAGGATAAATCATCTGACTGTGATAGATTCACTCTGAAACCATGTCTATAGGTCACAGTATCATTATTATTACGGGATAAATCAACTGACAGTGATAGATTGACTCAGACACCACGTCTATAGGCCACAGTACCATTTTTGTTACAGGATAAATCATCTGACTGTGATAGATGGACTCTCATACTATGTCTATACGTCAAAGTATCTTATTGTTACAGGATAAATCATCTGGCTGTGATAGATTGATTCTGACACTATGTCTATAGCTCACAGTATTGTGATATGTTTACTCTGACGCCATTTCTTTTGGTCAAGATATCATTATTGTTACAGGATAATTCATCGGACTGTGATAGATTGACTCTTACACGATGTCTATAGGTCACAGTATCATTATTATTACGGGATAAATCATCTGACTGTGATAAATTGATTCTGACACTATGTCTATAGGCCACAGTACCAGTATTGCTAGAGAATAAATCACCTGACTGTGATAGATTGACTCTGACACCACGTCTATATGCCACAGTGCCATTTTTGTAACAAGATAAATCATCTGACTGTGATAGATTGACTATGACACCATGTCTATAGGCCACAGTACCGTTTTTGTTACAGGATAAATCATCTGACTGTGATAGATTGACTCTAACACTATGTCTATAGGTCAAAGTATCATTATTGTTACAGGATAAATCATCTGACTGTGATAGATTGACTCTGACACCATGTCTATAGGTGACAGTATCATTATTGTTACGGGATAAATAATCTGACTGTGAAAAATTGACTCTGACACCATGTCTATAGGTCACAGTATCGTTATTATTACGGAATAAATCATCTGACTGTGATAGATTGACTCTGACACCATTTCTATTGGTCACAGTATCATTATTGTTATAGGATAAATCATCTGGCTGTGATAGATTGTTTCTGACATCGTGTCTATAGGTGACAGTATGATTATTGTTACAAGATAAATCATATGACTGTGATAGATTGACTCTGACACTGTGTCTATTGGCCACAGTACAACTAGTGGTACAGGATGAATCATCTGACTGTGATAGATTTACTCTGACGCCATTTCTATTGGTCAAGGTGTCATTATTGTTACAGGAAAAATCATCTGACTGTGATAGATTGACTCTGACACCATGTCTATAGTTCACAGTATCATTATTGTTATGGGATAAATCATCTGACTGTGATAGATTGACTCTGACATCATGTTTATAGGTGACGGTATCATTATTGTTACAGGATAAATCATCTGACTGTCATGGAATGACTCTGACACTATGTCTATTGGCCACAGTACCACTAGTGGTACAGGATAAATCATCTGACTGTGATAGATTTACTCTGACGCAATTTTCTATTGGTCAAGGTATCATTATTGTTACAGGATAAATCATCTGACTGTGATAGATTGACTCTGACACCATGTCTATAGGTCACAGTATCATTATTGTTACGCGATAAATAATCTGACTGTGATAGATTCACTCTGACACAATGTCTATAGGTCACAGTATCATTATTATTACGGGATAAATCACCTGACAGTGATAGATTGACTCTGAAACCACGTCTATAGGCCACAGTGCCATTTTTGTTACAGGATAAATCATCTGACTGTGATAGATTGACTATGGCACGATGGCTATAGGCCACAGTATCATTATTGTTACGGGATAAATCATCTGACTGTGATAGATGGACTCTGACACCATGTCTATAGGTCACAGTATCATTATTGTTACGCGATAAATAATCTGACTGTGATAGATTCACTCTGACACAATGTCTATAGGTAACAGTATCATTATTATTACGGGATAAATCACCTGACAGTGATAGATTGACTCTGACACCATGTCTATAGTTCACAGTATCATTATTGTTATGGGATAAATCATCTGACTGTGATAGATTGACTCTGACATCATGTTTATAGGTGACGGTATCATTATTGTTACAGGATAAATCATCTGACTGTCATGGAATGACTCTGACACTATGTCTATTGGCCACAGTACCACTAGTGGTACAGGATAAATCATCTGACTGTGATAGATTTACTCTGACGCAATTTTCTATTGGTCAAGGTATCATTATTGTTACAGGATAAATCATCTGACTGTGATAAATTGACTCTGACACCATGTCTATAGGTCACAGTATCATTATTGTTACGCGATAAATAATCTGACTGTGATAGATTCACTCTGACACAATGTCTATAGGTCACAGTATCATTATTATTACGGGATAAATCACCTGACAGTGATAGATTGACTCTGAAACCACGTCTATAGGCCACAGTGCCATTTTTGTTACAGGATAAATCATCTGACTGTGATAGATTGACTATGGCACGATGGCTATAGGCCACAGTACCATTTTTGTTACAGGATAAATCATCTGACTGTGATAGATGGACTCTGACACTATGTCTATACGTCAAAGTATCTTATTGTTACAGGATAAATCATCTGACTGTTATAGATTGACTCTGACACTGTGTCTATAGGTCACATTATCCTTATTGTTACAGGATAAATCATCTGGCTGTGATAGATTGATTCTGACACTATGTCTATAGCTCACAGTATTGTGATATGTTTACTCTGACGCCATTTCTTTTGGTCAAGGTATCATTATTGTTACAGGATAATTCATCGGACTGTGATAGATTGACTCTGACACCATGTCTATAGGTCACAGTATCATTATTGTTACGGGATAAATCATCTGACTGTGATAGATGGACTCTGACACCATGTCTATAGGTCACAGTATCATTATTGTTACGCGATAAATAATCTGACTGTGATAGATTCACTCTGACACAATGTCTATAGGTAACAGTATCATTATTATTACGGGATAAATCACCTGACAGTGATAGATTGACTCTGACACCACGTCTATAGGGCACAGTGCCATTTTTGTTACAAGATAAATCATCTGACTGTGATAGATTGACTATGGCACGATGTCTATAGGCCACAGTACCATTTTTGTTACAGGATAAATCATCTGACTGTGATAGATGGACTCTGCCACTATGTCTATACGTCAAAGTATCTTATTGTTACAGGATAAATCATCTGACTGTTATAGATTGACTCTGACACTGTGTCTATAGGTCACATTATCCTTATTGTTACAGGATAAATCATCTGGCTGTGATAGATTGATTCTGACACTATGTCTATAGCTCACAGTATTGTGATATGTTTACTCTGACGCCATTTCTTTTGGTCAAGGTATCATTATTGTTACAGGATAATTCATCGGACTGTGATAGATTGACTCTGACACCATGTCTATAGGTCACAGTATCATTATTGTTACGGGATAAATCATCTGACTGTGATAGATTGACTCTTACACCATGTCTATAGGTCACAGTATCATTATTATTACGGGATTAATCATCTGTCTGTGATAAATTGACTCTGACACTATATCTATAGGCCACAGTACCATTATTGCTACAGAATAAATCACCTGACTGTGATAGATTGACTCTGACACCACGTGTATAGGCCACAGTGCCATTTTTGTTACAGGATAAATTTTCTGATGGTGATAGATTGACTATGACACCATGTCTATAGGCCACAGTACCATTTTTGTTACAGGATAAATCCTCTGACTGTGATAGATTGACTCTGACACTATGTCTATAGGTCAAAGTATCATTATTGTTACAGGATAAATCATCTGACTGTGATAGATTGATTCTGACACTATGTCTATAGGTCACAGTATCATTATTGTTACAGAATAAATCATCTGACTGTGATAGATTGACTCTGACACCATGTCTATAGGTCACAGTATCATTATTGTTACGGGATAAATAATCTGACTGTGATATATTGACTCTGACACCATGTCTATAGGTCACAGTATCGTTATTATTACGGGATAAATCATCTGACTGTGATAGATTGACTCTGACACCATTTCTATTGGTCACAGTATCATTATTGTTATAGGATAAATCATCTGACTGTGATAGATTGTTTCTGACATCATGTCTATAGGTGACAGTATCATTATTGTTACAAGATAAATCATATGACTGTGATAGATTGACTCTGACACTGTGTCTATTGGCCACAGTACAACTAGTGGTACAGGATAAATCATCTTACTGTGATAGATTTACTCTGACGCCATTTCTATTGGTCAAGGTATCATTATTGTTACAGGATAAATCATCTGACTGTGATAGACTGACTCTGACACCATGTCCATAGGTCAGAGTATCATTATTGTTACGGGATAAATAATCTGACTGTGATAGATTGACTCTGACACAATGTCTATTGGCCAAAGTACCACTAGTGGTACAGGATAAATCATCTGACTGTGACATATTTACTCTGACGCCATTTCTATTGGTCAAGGTATCATTATTGTTATAGGATAAATCATCTGACTGTGATAGATTGACTCTGACACCATGTCTATAGGTCACAGTATCATTATTGTTACGGGATAAATAATCTGACTGATAGATCGACTCTGACACCATGTCTATAGGTCACAGTGTCATTATTATTACGGGATAAATCATCTGACTGTGATAGATTGACTCTGACACCATTTCTTTTGGTCAAGGTATCACTATTGTTACAGGATAAATCATCGGACTGTGATAGATTGATTCTGACACTATGTCTACAGGTCACAGTATCATTATTGTGATAGGATAAATCATCTGACTGTGATAGATTGATTCTGACACTATGTCTATATGTCACATTATCATTATTGTTACAGGATAAATCATCTGACTGTGATAGATTGACTCTGACACCATGTCTATAGGTCACAGTATCATTATTGTTACGGGATAAATAATCTGACTGTGATAGATTGACTCTGACACCATGTCTATAGGTCACAGTATCGTTATTATTACGGGATAAATCATCTGACTGTGATAGATTGACTCTGACACCATTTCTATTGGTCACAGTATCATTATTGTTATAGGATAAATCATCTGGCTGTGATAGATTGTTTCTGATATCATGTCTATAGGTGACAGTATCATTATTGTTACAAGATAAATCATATGACTGTGATAGATTGACTCTGACACTGTGTCTATTGGCCACAGTACAACTAGTGGTACAGGATAAATCATCTGACTGTGATAGATTTACTCTGACGCCATTTCTATTGGTCAAGGTATCATTATTGTTACAGGATAAATCATCTGACTGTGATAGATTGACTCTGACACAATGTCTATAGGTCACAGTATGATTATTATTACGGGATAAATCATCTGACTGTCATGGGATGACTCTGACACTATGTCTATTGGCCACAGTACCACTAGTGGTACAGGATAAATCATCTGACTGTGATAGATTTACTCTGACGCCATTTTCTATTGGTCAAGGTATCATTATTGTTACAGGATAAATCATCTGACTGTGATAGATTGACTCTGACACCATGTCTATAGGTCACAGTATCATTATTGTTACAAGATAAATCATATGACTGTGATAGATTGACTCTGACACTGTGTCTATTGGCCACAGTACAACTAGTGGTACAGGATGAATCATCTGACTGTGATAGATTTACTCGGACGCCATTTCTATTGGTCAAGGTGTCATTATTGTTACAGGAAAAATCATCTGACTGTGATAGATTGACTCTGACACCATGTCTATAGTTCACAGTATCATTATTGTTACGGGATAAATCATCTGACTGTGATAGATTGATTCTGACACTATGTCTATAGGTCACATTATCATTATTGTTACAGGATAAATCATCTGACTGTGATAGATTGACTCTGACACCATGTCTATAGGTGACAGTATCATTATTGTTACGGGATAAATAATCTGACTGTGAAAGATTGACTCTGACACCATGCATGTCTATAGGTAACAGTATCGTTATTATTACGGAATAAATCATCTGACTGTGATAGATTGACTCTGACACCATTTCTATTGGTCACAGTATCATTATTGTTATAGGATAAATCATCTGGCTGTGATATATTGTTTCTGACATCGTGTCTATAGGTGACAGTATCATTATTGTTACAAGATAAATCATATGACTGTGATAGATTGACTCTGACGCCATTTCTTTTGGTCAAGGTGTCATTATTGTTACAGGAAAAATCATCTGACTGTGATAGATTGACTCTGACACCATGTCTATAGTTCACAGTATCATTATTGTTACGGGATAAATCATCTGACTGTGATAGATTGACTCTGACATCATGTTTATAGGTGACGGTATCATTATTGTTACAGGATAAATCATCTGACTGTCATGGGATGACTCTGACACTATGTCTATTGGCCACAGTACCACTAGTGGTACAGGATAAATCATCTGACTGTTATAGATTTACTCTGACGCCATTTTCTATTGGTCAAGGTATCATTATTGTTACAGGATAAATCATCTGACTGTGATAGATTGACTCTGACACCATGTCTATAGGTCACAGTTTCATTATTGTCACGCGATAAATAATCTGACTGTGATAGATTCACTCTGACACAATGTCTATAGGTCACAGTATCATTATTATTACGGGATAAATCACCTGACAGTGATAGATTGACTCTGACACCACGTCTATAGGCCACAGTGCCATTTTTGTTACAGGATAAATCATCTGACTGTGATAGATTGACTATGGCACGATGTCTATAGGCCACAGTACCATTTTTGTTACAGGATAAATCATCTGACTGTGATAGATGGACTCTGACACTATGTCTATACGTCAAAGTATCTTATTGTTACAGGATAAATCATCTGACTGTTATAGATTGACTCTGACACTGTGTCTATAGGTCACATTATCCTTATTGTTACAGGATAAATCATCTGGCTGTGATAGATTGATTCTGACACTATGTCTATAGCTCACAGTATTGTGATATGTTTACTCTGACGCCATTTCTTTTGGTCAAGGTATCATTATTGTTACAGGATAATTCATCGGACTGTGATAGATTGACTCTGACACCATGTCTATAGGTCACAGTATCATTATTGTTACGGGATAAATCATCTGACTGTGATAGATGGACTCTGACACCATGTCTATAGGTCACAGTATCATTATTGTTACGCGATAAATAATCTGACTGTGATAGATTCACTCTGACACAATGTCTATAGGTCACAGTATCATTATTATTACGGGATAAATCACCTGACAGTGATAGATTGACTCTGACACCACGTCTATAGGCCACAGTGCCATTTTTGTTACAGGATAAATCATCTGACTGTGATAGATTGACTATGGCACGATGTCTATAGGCCACAGTACCATTTTTGTTACAGGATAAATCATCTGACTGTGATAGATGGACTCTGACACTATGTCTATACGTCAAAGTATCTTATTGTTACAGGATAAATTATCTGACTGTTATAGATTGACTCTGACACTGTGTCTATAGGTCACATTATCCTTATTGTTACAGGATAAATCATCTGGCTGTGATAGATTGATTCTGACACTATGTCTATAGCTCACAGTATTGTGATATGTTTACTCTGACGCCATTTCTTTTGGTAAAGGTATCATTATTGTTACAGGATAATTCATCGGACTGTGATAGATTGACTCTGACACCATGTCTATAGGTCACAGTATCATTATTGTTACGGGATAAATCATCTGACTGTGATAGATTGACTCTTACACCATGTCTATAGGTCACAGTATCATTATTATTACGGGATTAATCATCTGTCTGTGATAAATTGACTCTGACACTATATCTATAGGACACAGTACCATTATTGCTACAGAATAAATCACCTGACTGTGATAGATTGACTCTGACACCACGTGTATAGGCCACAGTGCCATTTTTGTTACAGGATAAATCATCTGACTGTGATAGATGGACTCTGACACTATGTCTATACGTCAAAGTATCTTATTGTTACAGGATAAATCATCTGACTGTTATAGATTGACTCTGACACTGTGTCTATAGGTCACATTATCCTTATTGTTACAGGATAAATCATCTGGCTGTGATAGATTGATTCTGACACTATGTCTATAGCTCACAGTATTGTGATATGTTTACTCTGACGCCATTTCTTTTGGTAAAGGTATCATTATTGTTACAGGATAATTCATCGGACTGTGATAGATTGACTCTGACACCATGTCTATAGGTCACAGTATCATTATTGTTACGGGATAAATCATCTGACTGTGATAGATTGACTCTTACACCATGTCTATAGGTCACATTATCATTATTGTTACAGGATAAATCATCTGACTGTGATAGATTGACTCTGACACCATGTCTATAGGTGACAGTATCATTATTGTTACGGGATAAATAATCTGACTGTGAAAGATTGACTCTGACACCATGTCTATAGGTCACAGTATCATTATTATTACGGAATAAATCATCTGACTGGTATAGATTGACTCTGACACCATTTCTATTGGTCACAGTATCATTATTGTTATAGGATAAATCATCTGGCTGTGATAGATTGTTTCTGACATCGTGTCTATAGGTGACAGTATCATTATTGTTACAAGATAAATCATATGACTGTGATAGATTGACTCTGACGCCATTTCTATTGGTCAAGGTGTCATTATTGTTACAGGAAAAATCATCTGACTGTGATAGATTGACTCTGACACCATGTCTATAGTTCACAGTATCATTATTGTTACGGGATAAATCATCTGACTGTGATAGATTGACTCTGACATCATGTTTATAGGTGACGGTATCATTATTGTTACAGGATAAATCATCTGACTGTCATGGGATGACTCTGACACTATGTCTATTGGCCACAGTACCACTAGTGGTACAGGATAAATCATCTGACTGTTATACATTTACTCTGACGCCATTTTCTATTGGTCAAGGTATCATTATTGTTACAGGATAAATCATCTGACTGTGATAGATTGACTCTGACACCATGTCTATAGGTCACATTATCATTATTGTTACAGGATAAATCATCTGACTGTGATAGATTGACTCTGACACCATGTCTATAGGTGACAGTATCATTATTGTTACGGGATAAATAATCTGACTGTGAAAGATTGACTCTGACACCATGTCTATAGGTCACAGTATCGTTATTATTACGGAATAAATCATCTGACTGTGATAGATTGACTCTGACACCATTTCTATTGGTCACAGTATCATTATTGTTATAGGATAAATCATCTGGCTGTGATAGATTGTTTCTGACATCGTGTCTATAGGTGACAGTATCATTATTGTTACAAGATAAATCATATGACTGTGATAGATTGACTCTGACGCCATTTCTATTGGTCAAGGTGTCATTATTGTTACAGGAAAAATCATCTGACTGTGATAGATTGACTCTGACACCATGTCTATAGTTCACAGTATCATTATTGTTACGGGATAAATCATCTGACTGTGATAGATTGACTCTGACATCATGTTTATAGGTGACGGTATCATTATTGTTACAGGATAAATCATCTGACTGTCATGGGATGACTCTGACACTATGTCTATTGGCCACAGTACCACTAGTGGTACAGGATAAATCATCTGACTGTTATACATTTACTCTGACGCCATTTTCTATTGGTCAAGGTATCATTATTGTTACAGGATAAATCATCTGACTGTGATAGATTGACTCTGACACCATGTCTATAGGTCACAGTATCATTATTATTACGGGATAAATCACCTGACAGTGATAGATTGACTCTGACACCACGTCTATAGGCCACAGTGCCATTTTTGTTACAGGATAAATCATCTGACTGTGATAGATTGACTATGGCACGATGTCTATAGGCCACAGTACCATTTTTGTTACAGGATAAATCATCTGACTGTGATAGATGGACTCTGACACTATGTCTATACGTCAAAGTATCTTATTGTTACAGGATAAATCATCTGACTGTTATAGATTGACTCTGACACTGTGTCTATAGGTCACATTATCCTTATTGTTACAGGATAAATCATCTGGCTGTGATAGATTGATTCTGACACTATGTCTATAGCTCACAGTATTGTGATATGTTTACTCTGACGCCATTTCTTTTGGTCAAGGTATCATTATTGTTACAGGATAATTCATCGGACTGTGATAGATTGACTCTGACACCATGTCTATAGGTCACAGTATCATTATTGTTACGGGATAAATCATCTGACTGTGATAGATGGACTCTGACACCATGTCTATAGGTCACAGTATCATTATTGTTACGCGATAAATAATCTGACTGTGATAGATTCACTCTGACACAATGTCTATAGGTCACAGTATCATTATTATTACGGGATAAATCACCTGACAGTGATAGATTGACTCTGACACCACGTCTATAGGCCACAGTGCCATTTTTGTTACAGGATAAATCATCTGACTGTGATAGATTGACTATGGCACGATGTCTATAGGCCACAGTACCATTTTTGTTACAGGATAAATCATCTGACTGTGATAGATGGACTCTGACACTATGTCTATACGTCAAAGTATCTTATTGTTACAGGATAAATCATCTGACTGTTATAGATTGACTCTGACACTGTGTCTATAGGTCACATTATCCTTATTGTTACAGGATAAATCATCTGGCTGTGATAGATTGATTCTGACACTATGTCTATAGCTCACAGTATTGTGATATGTTTACTCTGACGCCATTTCTTTTGGTAAAGGTATCATTATTGTTACAGGATAATTCATCGGACTGTGATAGATTGACTCTGACACCATGTCTATAGGTCACAGTATCATTATTGTTACGGGATAAATCATCTGACTGTGATAGATTGACTCTTACACCATGTCTATAGGTCACAGTATCATTATTATTACGGGATTAATCATCTGTCTGTGATAAATTGACTCTGACACTATATCTATAGGCCACAGTACCATTATTGCTACAGAATAAATCACCTGACTGTGATAGATTGACTCTGACACCACGTGTATAGGCCACAGTGCCATTTTTGTTACAGGATAAATTTTCTGATGGTGATAGATTGACTATGACACCATGTCTATAGGCCACAGTACCATTTTTGTTACAGGATAAATCCTCTGACTGTGATAGATTGACTCTGACACTATGTCTATAGGTCAAAGTATCATTATTGTTACAGGATAAATCATCTGACTGTGATAGATTGACTCTGACACTATGTCTATAGGTCACAGTATCATTATTGTTACAGGATAAATCATCTGACTGTGATAGATTGACTCTGACACCATGTCTATAGGTCACAGTATCATTATTGTTACGGGATAAATAATCTGACTGTGATATATTGACTCTGACACCATGTCTATAGGTCACAGTATCGTTATTATTACGGGATAAATCATCTGACTGTGATAGATTGACTCTGACACCATTTCTATTGGTCACAGTATCATTATTGTTATAGGATAAATCATCTGACTGTGATAGATTGTTTCTGACATCATGTCTATAGGTGACAGTATCATTATTGTTACAAAATAAATCATATGACTGTGATAGATTGACTCTGACACTGTGTCTATTGGCCACAGTACAACTAGTGGTACAGGATAAATCATCTTACTGTGATAGATTTACTCTGACGCAATTTTCTATTGGTCAAGGTATCATTATTGTTACAGGATAAATCATCTGACTGTGATAGACTGACTCTGACACCATGTCCATAGGTCAGAGTATCATTATTGTTACGGGATAAATAATCTGACTGTGATAGATTGACTCTGACACAATGTCTATAGGTCACAGTATGATTATTATTACGGGATAAATCATATGACAGTGATAGATTGACTCTGACACCATGTTTATAGGTCACAGTATCATTATTGTTACGGGATAAATCATCTGACTGTGATAGATTGACTCTGACACTATGTCTATTGGCCAAAGTACCACTAGTGGTACAGGATAAATCATCTGACTGTGACATATTTACTCTGACGCCATTTCTATTGGTCAAGGTATCATTATTGTTATAGGATAAATCATCTGACTGTGATAGATTGACTCTGACACCATGTCTATAGGTCACAGTATCATTATTGTTACGGGATAAATAATCTGACTGATAGATCGACTCTGACACCATGTCTATAGGTCACAGTGTCATTATTATTACGGGATAAATCATCTGACTGTGATAGATTGACTCTGACACCATTTCTTTTGGTCAAGGTATCACTATTGTTACAGGATAAATCATCGGACTGTGATAGATTGATTCTGACAATATGTCTACAGGTCACAGTATCATTATTGTTATAGGATAAATCATCTGACTGTGATAGATTGATTCTGACACTATGTCTATATGTCACATTATCATTATTGTTACAGGATAAATCATCTGACTGTGATAGATTGACTCTGACACCATGTCTATAGGTCACAGTATCATTAGTGTTACGGGATAAATAATCTGACTGTGATAGATTGACTCTGACACCATGTCTATAGGTCACAGTATCGTTATTATTACGGGATAAATCATATGACTGTGATAGATTGACTCTGACACCATTTCTATTGGTCACAGTATCATTATTGTTATAGGATAAATCATCTGGCTGTGATAGATTGTTTCTGACATCATGTCTATAGTGACAGTATCATTATTGTTACAAGATAAATCATATGACTGTGATAGATTGACTCTGACACTGTGTCTATTGGCCACAGTACAACTAGTGGTACAGGATAAATCATCTGACTGTGATAGATTTACTCTGACGCCATTTCTATTGGTCAAGGTATCATTATTGTTACAGGATAAATCATCTGACTGTGATAGATTGACTTTGACACCATGTCCATAGGTCAGAGTATCATTATTGTTACGGGATAAATAATCTGACTGTGATAGATTGACTCTGACACAATGTCTATAGGTCACAGTATGATTATTATTACGGGATAAATCATCTGACAGTGATAGATTGACCCTGACACCATGTTTATAGGTCACAGTATCATTATTGTTACGGGATAAATCATCTGACTGTGATAGATTGACTCTGACACTATGTCTATTGGCCACAGTACAACTAGTGGTACAGGATAAATCATCTGACTGTGATAGATTTACTCTGACGCCATTTCTATTGGTCAAGGTATCATTATTGTTACAGGATAAATCATCTAACTGTGATAGATTGACTCTAACACCATGTCTATTGGTCACAGTATCATTATTGTTACGCGATAAATAATCTGACTGTGATAGATTCACTCTGAAACCATGTCTATAGGTCACAGTATCATTATTATTACGGGATAAATCAACTGACAGTGATAGATTGACTCAGACACCACGTCTTTAGGCCACAGTACCATTTTTGTTACAGGATAAATCATCTGACTGTGATAGATGGACTCTGATACTATGTCTATACGTCAAAGTATCTTATTGTTACAGGATTAATCATCTGGCTGTGATAGATTGATTCTGACACTATGTCTATAGCTCACAGTATTGTGATATGTTTACTCTGACGCCATTTCTTTTGGTCAAGATATCATTATTGTTACAGGATAATTCATCGGACTGTGATAGATTGACTCTTACACGATGTCTATAGGT
Organism: Mytilus trossulus; assembly: GCF_036588685.1. NCBI lineage: Eukaryota > Metazoa > Mollusca > Bivalvia > Mytilida > Mytilidae > Mytilus > Mytilus trossulus. The sequence goes on along the minus strand of NW_026963340.1, from coordinate 1,621,821 downwards.
CACAGTATCATTATTATTACGGGATAAATCATCTGACTGTGATAAATTGATTCTGACACTATGTCTATAGGCCACAGTACCAGTATTGCTAGAGAATAAATCACCTGACTGTGATAGATTGACTCTGACACCACGTCTATATGCCACAGTGCCATTTTTGTAACAAGATAAATCATCTGACTGTGATAGATTGACTATGACACCATGTCTATAGGCCACAGTACCGTTTTTGTTACAGGATAAATCATCTGACTGTGATAGATTGACTCTAACACTATGTCTATAGGTCAAAGTATCATTATTGTTACAGGATAAATCATCTGACTGTGATAGATTGATTCTGACACTATGTCTATAGGTCACAGTATCATTATTGTTACAGGATAAATCATCTGACTTGTGATAGATTGACTCTGACACCATGTCTATAGGTCATAGTATCATTATTGTTACGGGATAAATAATCTGACTGTGATAGATTGACTGTGACACCATGTCTATAGGTCACAGTATCGTTATTATTACGGGATAAATCATCTGACTGTGATATATTGACTCTGACACCATTTCTATTGGTCACAGTATCATTATTGTTATAGGATAAATCATCTGACTGTGATAGATTAACTCTGACATCATGTCCATAGGTGACAGTATCATCATTGTTACAAGATAAATCATCTGACTGTGATAGATTGACTCTGACACCATGTTTATAGGTCACAGTATCATTATTGTTACAGGATATATCATTTGACTGTGATAGATTGACTCTGACACTATGTCTATAGGCCACAGTATCATTATTGTTACAGGATAAATCATCTGACTGTGATAGATTGTCTCTGACATTATGTCTATAGGTGACAGTATCATTATTGTTACAGGATAAATCATATGACTGTGATAGATTAACTCTGACACTATGTCTAATGGCCACAGTACCACTAGTGGTACAAGATAAATCATCTGACTGAGATAGATTTACTCTGACGCCATTTCTATTGGTCAAGGTATCATTATTGTTACAGGATAAATCATCTGACTGTGACAGATTGACTCTGACACCACGTCCATAGGTCAGAGTATCATTATTGTTACGGGATAAATAAACTGACTGTCATAGATTGACTCTTACACCATGTCTATAGGCCACAGTATCATTATTATTACGGGATAAATCATCTGACTGTGATAAATTGACACTGACACTATGTCTATAGGCCACAGTAGCATTATTGCTACAGGATAAATCACCTGATTGTGATAGATTGACTCTGACACCACGTCTGTAGGCAACAGTGCCATTTTTGTTACAGGATAAATCATCTGACTGTGAGAGATTGACTATGACACCATGTTTATAGGCCACAGTATCCTGATTGTTACAGGATAAATCATCTGACTGTGATAGATTGACTCTGACACTATGTCTATTGGCCACAGTACCACTAGTGGTACAGGATAAATCATCTGACTGTGATAGATTTACTCTGACGCCATTTCTTTTGGTCAAGGTATCATTATTGTTACAGGAAAAATCATCTGACTGTGCTAGATTGACTCTGACACCATGTCTATAGTTCACAGTATCATTATTGTTACGGGATAAATCATCTGACTGTGATAGATTGACTCTGACATCATGTTTATAGGTGACGGTATCATTATTGTTACAGGATAAATCATCTGACTGTCATGGGATGACTCTGACACTATGTCTATTGGCCACAGTACCACTAGTGGTACAGGATAAATCATCTGACTGTGATAGATTTACTCTGACGCCATTTTCTATTGGTCAAGGTATCATTATTGTTACAGGATAAATCATCTGACTGTGATAGATTGACTCTGACACCATGTCTATAGGTCACAGTATCATTATTGTTACGCGATAAATAATCTGACTGTGATAGATTCACTCTGACACAATGTCTATATGTCACAGTATCATTATTATTACGGGATAAATCACCTGACAGTGATAGATTGACTCTGACACCACGTCTATAGGCCACAGTGCCATTTTTGTTACAGGATAAATCATCTGACTGTGATAGATTGACTATGGCACGATGTCTATAGGCCACAGTACCATTTTTGTTACAGGATAAATCATCTGACTGTGATAGATGGACTCTGACACTATGTCTATACGTCAAAGTATCTTATTGTTACAGGATAAATCATCTGACTGTTATAGATTGACTCTGACACTGTGTCTATAGGTCACATTATCATTATTGTTACAGGATAAATCATCTGGCTGTGATAGATTGATTCTGACACTATGTCTTTAGCTCACAGTATTGTGATATGTTTACTCTGACGCCATTTCTTTTGGTCAAGGTATCATTATTGTTACAGGATAATTCATCGGACTGTGATAGATTGACTCTGACACCATGTCTATAGGTCACAGTATCATTATTGTTACGGGATAAATCATCTGACTGTGATAGAATGACTCTTACACCATGTCTATAGGTCACAGTATCATTATTATTACGGTATTAATCATCTGTCTGTGATAAATTGACTCTGACACTATATCTATAGGCCACAGTACCATTATTGCTACAGAATAAATCACCTGACTGTGATAGATTGACTCTGACACCACATGTATAGGCCACAGTGCCATTTTTGTTACAGGATAAATTTTCTGATGGTGATAGATTGACTATGACACCATGTCTATAGGCCACAGTACCATTTTTGTTACAGTATAAATCCTCTGACTGTGATAGATTGACTCTGACACTATGTCTATAGGTCAAAGTATCATTATTGTTACAGGATAAATCATCTGACTGTGATAGATTGATTCTGACACTATGTCTATAGGTCACAGTATCATTATTGTTACAGGATAAATCATCTGACTGTGATAGATTGACTCTGACACCATGTCTATAGGTCACAGTATCATTATTGTTACGGGATAAATAATCTGACTGTGATATATTGACTCTGACACCATGTCTATAGGTCACAGTATCGTTATTATTACGGGATAAATCATCTGACTGTGATAGATTGACTCTGACACCATTTCTATTGGTCACAGTATCATTATTGTTATAGGATAAATCATCTGACTGTGATAGATTGTTTCTGACATCATGTCTATAGGTGACAGTATCATTATTGTTACAAGATAAATCATATGACTGTGATAGATTGACTCTGACACTGTGTCTATTGGCCACAGTACAACTAGTGGTACAGGATAAATCATCTTACTGTGATTATTGTTACAAGATAAATCATATGACTGTGATAGATTGACTCTGACACTGTGTCTATTGGCCACAGTACAACTAGTGGTACAGGATAAATCATCTTACTGTGATAGATTTACTCTGACGCCATTTCTATTGGTCAAGGTATCATTATTGTTACAGGATAAATAATCTGACTGTGATAGACTGACTCTGACACCATGTCCATAGGTCAGAGTATCATTATTGTTACGGGATAAATAATCTGACTGTGATAGATTGACTCTGACACAATGTCTATAGGTCACAGTATGATTATTATTACGGGATAAATCATATGACAGTGATAGATTGACTCTGACACCATGTTTATAGGTCACAGTATCATTATTGTTACGGGACAAATCATCTGACTGTGATATATTGACTCTGACACTATGTCTATTGGCCAAAGTACCACTAGTGGTACAGGATAAATCATCTGACTGTGACATATTTACTCTGACGCCATTTCTATTGGTCAAGGTATCATTATTGTTATAGGATAAATCATCTGACTGTGATAGATTGACTCTGACACCATGTCTATAGGTCACAGTATCATTATTGTTACGGGATAAATAATCTGACTGATAGATCGACTCTGACACCATGTCTATAGGTCACAGTGTCATTATTATTACGGGATAAATCATCTGACTGTGATAGATTGACTCTGACACTATTTCTTTTGGTCAAGGTATTACTATTGTTACAGGATAAATCATCGGACTGTGATAGATTGATTCTGACACTATGTCTACAGGTCACAGTATCATTATTGTTATAGGATAAATCATCTGACTGTGATAGATTGATTCTGACACTATGTCTATAGGTCACATTATCATTATTGTTACAGGATAAATCATCTGACTGTGATAGATTGACTCTGACACCATGTCTATAGGTGACAGTATCATTATTGTTACGGGATAAATAATCTGACTGTGAAAGATTGACTCTGACACCATGTCTATAGGTCACAGTATCGTTATTATTACGGAATAAATCATCTGACTGTGATAGATTGACTCTGACACCATTTCTATTGGTCACAGTATCATTATTGTTATAGGATAAATCATCTGGCTGTGATAGATTGTTTCTGACATCGTGTCTATAGGTGACAGTATCATTATTGTTACAAGATAAATCATATGACTGTGATAGATTGACTCTGACACTGTGTCTATTGGCCACAGTACAACTAGTGGTACAGGATGAATCATCTGACTGTGATAGATTTACTCTGACGCCATTTCTATTGGTCAAGGTGTCATTATTGTTACAGGATAAATCATCTGACTGTGATAGATTGACTCTGACACCATGTCCATAGGTCAGAGTATCATTATTGTTACGGGATAAATAATCTGACTGTGATAGATTGACTCTGACACAATGTCTATAGGTCACAGTATGATTATTATTACGGGATAAATCATCTGACAGTGATAGATTGACTCTGACACCATGTTTATAGGTCACAGTGTCATTATTGTTACAGGATAAATCATCTGGCTGTGATAGATTGATTCTGACACTATGTCTTTAGCTCACAGTATTGTGATATGTTTACTCTGACGCCATTTCTTTTGGTCAAGGTATCATTATTGTTACAGGATAATTCATCGGACTGTGATAGATTGACTCTGACACCATGTCTATAGGTCACAGTATCATTATTGTTACGGGATAAATCATCTGACTGTGATAGAATGACTCTTACACCATGTCTATAGGTCACAGTATCATTATTATTACGGTATTAATCATCTGTCTGTGATAAATTGACTCTGACACTATATCTATAGGCCACAGTACCATTATTGCTACAGAATAAATCACCTGACTGTGATAGATTGACTCTGACACCACTTGTATAGGCCACAGTGCCATTTTTGTTACAGGATAAATTTTCTGATGGTGATAGATTGACTATGACACCATGTCTATAGGCCACAGTACCATTTTTGTTACAGTATAAATCCTCTGACTGTGATATATTGACTCTGACACTATGTCTATAGGTCAAAGTATCATTATTGTTACAGGATAAATCATCTGACTGTGATAGATTGATTCTGACACTATGTCTATAGGTCACAGTATCATTATTGTTACAGGATAAATCATCTGACTGTGATAGATTGACTCTGACACCATGTCTATAGGTCACAGTATCATTATTGTTACGGGATAAATAATCTGACTGTGATATATTGACTCTGACACCATGTCTATAGGTCACAGTATCGTTATTATTACGGGATAAATCATCTGACTGTGATAGATTGACTCTGACACCATTTCTATTGGTCAGAGTATCATTATTGTTATAGGATAAATCATCTGACTGTGATAGATTGTTTCTGACATCATGTCTATAGGTGACAGTATCATTATTGTTACAAGATAAATCATATGACTGTGATAGATTGACTCTGACACTGTGTCTATTGGCCACAGTACAACTAGTGGTACAGGATAAATCATCTTACTGTGATAGATTTACTCTGACGCCATTTCTATTGGTCAAGGTATCATTATTGTTACAGGATAAATCATCTGACTGTGATAGACTGACTCTGACACCATGTCCATAGGTCAGAGTATCATTATTGTTACGGGATAAATAATCTGACTGTGATAGATTGACTCTGACACAATGTCTATAGGTCACAGTATGATTATTATTACGGGATAAATCATATGACAGTGATAGATTGACTCTGACACCATGTTTATAGGTCACAGTATCATTATTGTTACGGGATAAATCATCTGACTGTGATATATTGACTCTGACACTATGTCTATTGGCCAAAGTACCACTAGTGGTACAGGATAAATCATCTGACTGTGACATATTTACTCTGACGCCATTTCTATTGGTCAAGGTATCATTATTGTTATAGGATAAATCATCTGACTGTGATAGATTGACTCTGACACCATGTCTATAGGTCACAGTATCATTATTGTTACGGGATAAATAATCTGACTGATAGATCGACTCTGACACCATGTCTATAGGTCACAGTGTCATTATTATTACGGGATAAATCATCTGACTGTGATAGATTGACTCTGACACTATTTCTTTTGGTCAAGGTATCACTATTGTTACAGGATAAATCATCGGACTGTGATAGATTGATTCTGACACTATGTCTACAGGTCACAGTATCATTATTGTTATAGGATAAATCATCTGACTGTGATAGATTGATTCTGACACTATGTCTATAGGTCACATTATCATTATTGTTACAGGATAAGTCATCTGACTGTGATAGATTGACTCTGACACCATGTCTATAGGTCACAGTATCATTATTGTTACGGGATAAATAATCTGACTGTGAAAGATTGACTCTGACACCATGTCTATAGGTCACAGTATCGTTATTATTACGGAATAAATCATCTGACTGTGATAGATTGACTCTGACACCATTTCTATTGGTCACAGTATCATTATTGTTATAGGATAAATCATCTGGCTGTGATAGATTGTTTCTGACATCGTGTCTATAGGTGACAGTATCATTATTGTTACAAGATAAATCATATGACTGTGATAGATTGACTCTGACACTGTGTCTATTGGCCACAGTACAACTAGTGGTACAGGATGAATCATCTGACTGTGATAGATTTACTCTGACGCCATTTCTATTGGTCAAGGTGTCATTATTGTTACAGGATAAATCATCTGACTGTGATAGATTGACTCTGACACCATGTCCATAGGTCAGAGTATCATTATTGTTACGGGATAAATAATCTGACTGTGATAGATTGACTCTGACACAATGTCTATAGGTCACAGTATGATTATTATTACGGGATAAATCATCTGACAGTGATAGATTGACTCTGACACCATGTTTATAGGTCACAGTGTCATTATTGTTACGGGATAAATCATCTGACTGTGATAGATTGACTCTGACACTATGTCTATTGGCCAAAGTACCACTAGTGGTACAGGATAAATCATCTGACTGTGACATATTTACTCTGACGCCATTTCTATTGGTCAAGGTATCATTATTGTTATAGGATAAATCATCTGACTGTGATAGATTGACTCTGACACCATGTCTATAGGTCACAGTATCATTATTGTTACGGGATAAATAAACTGACTGATAGATCGACTCTGACACCATGTCTATAGGTCACAGTGTCATTATTATTACGGGATAAATCATCTGACTGTGATAGATTGACTCTGACACCATTTCTTTTGGTCAAGGTATCACTATTGTTACAGGATAAATCATCGGACTGTGATAGATTGATTCTGACTGTGATATATTGATTCTGACACTATGTCTTTTGGCCACAGTATCACTAGTGGTACAGGATAAATCATCTGACTGTGATAGATTGACTCTGACGCCATTTCTATTGGTCACAGTATCATTATTGTTACAGGATAAATCATCTGACTGTGATAGATTGACTCTGACACCATGTCTATAGGTCACAGTATTATTATTGTTACGGGATAAATAATGCATTTACGTTGGATAACTGTATATTGATTTGGGGTATGATCTACATATCATATAAGAATAAGAATAAGAATAAGAATAATTTTATTGCATCATACACCCAAAAGAGGGTCAACGCAAAACAAACAAGTTCACAACATAAAGAACATAGACAATTATAGTCCAATGATAATCACAAGATAACAAAACAAATACAAATATTGAATAAAATTGAAAATCTTACATTATTAATGGTCAATTATTATATTAAATTTAATCAATTCATTCAGATTCTTGAAAAAAAAACTAATTTGTCCAGACAACGGCGACGACAAAGTATTTTTAAGTATCCTATATGACTGTCCATTTTCAATGGATAGTAACATGTAAAATTTAAAAGAAAATATATTTTTGAGATCTGAAAAATAAACCAGTTAAGACTTTTGTCGTGTTCTAAAAAAATGGTATTGCTAAAAGTTACTAGGAAAATGAGAAGGCTTTCTTCATATGTAATCCCCGTTTCAGAATCCTTGGAATTGACCCAAAAGGGGTAAGAGAAACAAAATTCAAAATCATGCAGTTCAAAAGAAGGCTCGCAATATATTTGTTTAAATCTAATGAAGTGTACATTACATTTATGGATTTTTAGGGTCATCGGACGCAAAAATGAAAATTGAAATGTCAAAAATTCATACGCATTTAAACAACAAGCGTGTTAAATATAATGACTCCTAAAGGACACCGTAATTAACACCCCTGAAGAAATCAGTAGAGGACTTTGCTATGCACTTCACGTTACCCGTAGCAAAATACTGAACATCCATTTTAAGTGAACTAAGATGATCATATTCTGTGAACTATAGACATTTTGGTATTAAATGAGACTCTAGTAGGGATCATCCTGCTTGCCCTACATTCTCAGTTTTAGATTTTAATAGATAGTGGCCAAATTTTATGCAGTGTTTCTCCAGCCAGTGGAGGAATTTACAGAACAACAACACCCCCAGAAAGGATACGTTACAGGTCAGACATTTTAAAAGTTTTTGTTGTCTTATTTTGGTTTTCATTTTTTTTTTTTATTAAATTTGACTATATACTGCACAATTATTGTAAAAAAAAACACAGCAAAAGCGTACTTGGTATGTCCTACGTGGTGATTGTAAGTTCTCGTTGATGTTACAAGAAACAGTAAAATCATAAAAAAAACTTCAGATCATAGATTTATTATCTATGTTCAGATTTACTGATTACTCGAATTCATGTCAATTTTTTCATGCAAGTGGCTCCCCGTACGAACAATTCGTACAGCGAGTCCCAGGGCTCCTAGTACGAACTGCCATATAGATGAAACGGATACGAATTTCCAAATTTCGGTCTTGGAATAAATCCCATGAATGGTGCATTGACTTTGACCCAAAAAAATCATTATGTCGAAATATAAAATCATTCAATTGATAGACTAGCCTGATGTTTAGTGACTATATGGACATGTATCCTACAAAATTTTAGATGAAAATGCCAAACACACTAAGAATACGCAAACATCTTAACTGACGATGGCTGGTTATTGTTAAAAGAATTGATGATTCAGAATAAGGAGCATCATGAATGGGATTGTTTTGCTTGTAAACAAAAACTTGGTGTTAAGGAAACTCTGGCATGTGATTGCTGTCTAGAGTGGCACCATCTGCAAATGTGTCCATCTGAAATGTGTGCCCAAACAAACGTATTGGATCTGTAAATCTTGTAAGTAGTTTCATGCGTTTAAGGCAAAATACAGATTTGAACTTAATATATTTAAATGTAAATTATATGTCTATTGTAACATTGAAATTAAATTTCCTACTTCCATGAACCCCATAGTACGTAAGTTAAATGATGGCTGATAATTATTTTAAGTAATTTATATTTCTTATTTGATATGAGCATGTTTATATTGATTCTATATTCATTATGTTTCCTTCTATTTCTCTCATTGCATGAATTTGTTTTCATTTTAAGTCATGTTTAAAATTTATTGACTGTTTTACATTTTATTTAAATTGTTAAAGACATTTTAATCTGTGGCTCTATGTGGATTCTGCATATTTTAAGTATTTGATTTTAACTGGGATCAATATAAAACGATTGGGATTTGAATCTCTCAGTATTTCTATGATACAACAGTAAATTTTCTACGTCGTGTCTCAAACTTTCACCTATAACTTTTGATTTACTCATCATAAAATTATTCTAAAAATTTTGCAGGGAAGCTGATTTATTACTGATTTGCAAGATTAAATTTTCTTTCGCATAACAATAAAATCCTAATTTTAGAAAAAATATAAAGGCATGAGGGGTAGTTTTCTTGTGAAAAGAGGTCGTAAAAATGTCAAGAAACCTTCCAATAAACAATTGAAGTTATCGATGATTAACGAGCGGCGGAATACTAGAAATCAAGAAAATTGCGTAACTTTAACTGGTTAGTTTACCTGTTAAATTCCACACTACTATTATGAAATTTAACCTGGATAAAGCTCTTAATATTGGCTTTGTAACCATATACAATTTATGCAGGTGAGAATATTTACAGTGTGATTTTAGTTTTACTGACGTGACCCCACTAACGGAAATTTACATCAAATTTTTGGGGTTCAAAAACTGAACTTTTCATCATATATTTTTGAACTAAATATTCAACTAAATTTAAAGAAAAATATATCATAGGATGCCTCGAAGTTTCCTCTTTTCAGTCATATAATTTTAAAGTATGAAATATTTTTGGGAAAAATAGAGAGTGTTCCCAAATTCACGCCAACCAATCTCTCTCATTCACCACCAAATGTGATGCAAAGAAATTAATGAGAGAGACACCCGGTGCTGAATGAGAGAGATAAATTTTAGATCAATTAGAGGTAAGTACGTAAATTAAGACCCCTTATTCAATTTGTTTTAAAAATCAGAGAATGCTATTCTGTGGCAAATTCATTTCTCTATACGTTGGTATTCATTGCTTGCATGTAAACACAAAACTGACAACGTAAGACGTTTTCTCCTACAAACATGTCAATGGAAATACAAGAAAAAAAGTCAAACAATTGTCCAGAAATCAATGTTAATCTAATCTTATCTTACCAATTTCACTGTTGTAGAAAGTTTACCAGCAAGGTATCACTACCATGTCATATCAAGTGTCAGACTCTATCCGTTTTCTCTCAATCATTCTTTGAAGTTAGTGGTGATGCATGAGAACTAGTGGTGATGCAGGAGAAAAGTGGTGGTGCATGAGAGGACAACAAATTTCTTTATGCTTATATCAAAGTGTTCGACAATTATCATGTGAAATGACTGTTTCAAGTTTCAGTTATTCATCAAAACCTGAAATTGTCTTTCTGGGGACCTTAATTATCATGTTTACCTGGTTCAGTCGACATTGCGAAAGCAATGCGATGTCTGCCTTTTTGATTTTCTCTATTTTCTGATAATAAAGTTACCATTTTCATGTAATTTATCAAAATAGAGGAAGATTACCAAGAGCAATTTTTGTCCGTCCCGCCTGCAACAAAAGTCATGAAGGCGAGACGTAGCACTCCTTAATTTCGTCGTCGGCGTTGTGATGATCAACATCTGGTACACCCTGTGTTTAAATTCCTTTAAACATTAATAACTTAATCAAATTATTATGAAATCATTTGAAATTTAGACAGTGACTTTATGTTGAGGAGGCACTATCTATAACAATATTTTGAGAGAAAAAAAAGTTTTATTATTTTTTCTGAATTTTATTGGCAAATGGACAGTATGTTGCACATCATATTTTGTACACGCTATGGTTAAAAAAAAATTCAAACATCAATGACTTCATCAAATCTTAATCAAATCATTTGAAACTTGGATAGCAGCTTCTTCATGATCAAGAGATATAGCATGTTTCAAAACTAAATTTTGAGAAAAAAAAAAGATTTTCTTTCTGAATTTCACTGGTAATTGGAATAAGTTTTTTGCACTTTACATTTAGGTTCAGTCTGTAGTTAAAGTTCTTTAAACATCGTTTACTTTATCGGCATGTCTCTTTGGAATTCCTTCTAAATTGGATCGAGGCACCTTTATGATCAAGAAATTGTACCTAAAAATATTTATCTATTTTTCCACAATGTACTGATAAATGGACTAAGGTTTGTTTTTTTTTAATTTTTTTTTTTGCATTTCACATTAAAGGGTAGTGTATTGTTAAAGTTTTTAATTATCAATATTTATATCAAACCTTCATGAAACTAACTGAAACTAGTACCAAAGCTTTTAGTGATAAAAGTACAGTGTTTTTATCAAAATTTAACAACAATATAGATTTTTCCAAAATTGATTGATAATAAGACTTATTTTTTGTCAATTTACATTCTGGTACAGTCTGTTGTAAATCTTTCCGTCATCAGAGACTCTTATTAAGTATTATGAGGTGGGGAATATTTTTCTTCAGGACAGTTTTTGAAGATCAACAAATTAAGAGTTACATGTTATCACTGATTCCATGGAACCTTAACGAATTTTTATAGTATGGATTTATTTTTCCAAAGGCCTCATCTGTCTAACCCCTCGCATGCATATGCACCAGTTCAAAGGCAGGAAAATATTGGCCATGGGTACATTTAGTAGTTCTATTTTGTATGTTTGTTGATGTTGTGACAAACTAATGTGTTATACTGTTTTTTTTAAATCTTGTCGGGGTCATTCAGAGCTTGATACCCTGTTGAAAAACTTGAGGTGACCACAGTGAATTTGTGTCTTGTATTATGACCGTTTTTTATTCATGCCTATGCCGTTCTAAGCCAAGTCACCATTCATGCAAAAGTTACCTTTATCAATGAGCAAATTTGAAAATACTGATCATATATTATACACCATTGGAAAAATAAAACCATATTATAAAAAACACTCCAGGTATTCTTCCTCTATTTTTACAAATTGAGATGCAAATGGTAAAGTTATACCGAAAATAGAGAAAAATCAAAAAGGCAGACACCGCATTGCTTTTGCAATGTCGACTGATTCAGGTAAACATGATAATTAAGGTCTCCAGAAAGACGATTTCAGGTTTTGATGTATAACTGAAACTTGAAACAGTCATTTCACGTGATAGTATAGAGAAATGAATTTGCCACAGAATAGCATTCTCTGATTTTTAAAACAATTTGAGTAAGAGGTTTTAATTTACACACTTACCTCTAATTGATCTAAAATGTATCTCTCTCATTCAGCTCCGGATGTCTCTCTCATTAATTTCTTTGCATCACATTTGGTGGTGAATGAGAGAGATTGGTAGGCGTGAAATTGCGTCATGAAGTGAAAAATTCTGCGGTAGATTTCTATAAAAACAAAAATTACCCAACTTTTAGAGCAAAATTTCTGTACTTTGGAATAAAACTCTCTGTCAAAAAACTATATCATCCCATGCAGGAATCTTTTCTCTTTAAAATTTTCGGATTAATCAGATGAAGCATTTTTGAGTTACTGTACGACATTCAAGAAATATGGCATTTTTTTAAAAATCAAAGTCCCATAACTCTGGACACATCGCAAAATTGGAAAAAAAAAGGTAACCAGACATTACCAGCCTAATTTTAAAATTTCAGTTCAATTGGATGAAGCATTTTTGAATTCATGAACGACATACAAGAATAAAGAGCTTGGCCGAGTGCACCATGATATGACCGCAATGATCGACAAGTGTTGACACTTCTAAAGTGGACACAATAATATGTTTGACACAGTAATTTGCTGGACACAGAAATTTCATTAGTACTAAAAAGCACCACTTTGGCCTTTAATAGGTTGGAAAAACTGCAAGTCCTAGCTAAAATTCTCTGTTGGAAATTTCATAAGGACTCTAAAGAAAAAAAAAACCTTTGAAATTGGACGAGAAATAAAAAAGTTTGTTTTTTGGGATTGAGCACCACTTTGGCCCCAAATAGCTCGGAAACGGTACAAGCTACGTTAAATCCTTCGAGACTCTATCAGTGCAGAAGTTCATAAGGAAAACAATGAAAAAATCAAAATGAAAATAAGATGAAAAATAAAAATTTCATGAAAAAAAAAGAGAAGTCCGTTTTAGCCCCTTTTAGCTCTGAACCCTTAAGTCCTAGCTCAGATCTGTAAAAATTCACTTATTTTCTATGATACTCTTTGATCTCACCAATCTTAGTATTTACAATTACGTGTATTTCATTTCTCAAACAAAATCTTCATATTAAGTAGTGTTGTCAAATTGAACAATTATGCCTAACCGGTTAACCGAATAATCGTTCGACCGATTAACCGGTTAACCGGTACTTATGTTGATGTTCAAAGTCTTATACAAAGTACTTCACGAATGACTGGTTTTATGATACAATAAATTGACATTTATCCCAGGGTATTATAACACAATAATGCAAACACTAACACAATTAGGATTTCAATATGTAATAAATTACAAAAAAACCAAATTTATAAGTATGTACATTTAGAAAGAACGAAAGAAGAGTTATTCACATTTTTCCTCAGGTACATAGTTTTTATTCAGGAATATTATCTGGTCGATTACAGAGGAAGATAGTCGATTTCTCAGTTTAATAACAATGAGACCCGCGCATGAAAAGATTCGTTCTGACGGAACAGAGGTAGCAGGAATACTTAAATATTGTCTAGCTAACACAAAGAGTCTGGGGAATTTACAATTATTTTCTTTCCACCACTCGAGTGGGTTTGAATCTTGCACAGCACACTCCTTGATGTATAAGGACATTTCCGATTCATCTTGAAAGGACGTATCTTCGTCCGTGTCAAACAAAAGAAAGTCCAAAGATCGTTGGACTCTTTGTTTCTTGGCTGGTTGCTTGTCAACTTCAGTTCCAAGGTTTTTTTATGACGTTTTAACTGCGGGCTTTAATGGCACATCGTCTAACTTGGACTCTAACATTTCAATGGCGACTTTTTTTTGTTCTGGGGAGAAAAAGTTAAGTGTTCTATGCCTCGGATCAAGTAAGGACGCTAAAGCATGCTGTGTAGATGCAGTTTCAATGTCATACGGTTTAAAGCGGGTGATGAGTTCTTCCGAAATACTTGCTTTCATTTTATGCGCAAGAGCACTATCCTCTTCAGAGTTTTTTAGGTGTTTTTTTAAGAGTCCGTTGACAATAGGAAGCATTACAGAGGCTGATACGTCCTTTTCCAGACACATGTATGTTGTAACATGAGACATTTGCTTCAATACTGCGGAAATTTCAACCAGATAATCCCACTCATGATCTTTGAGAAGCATATGTGTGTCACATTTCTTAGTAACAGTTGTATCTAGCATTACATCAGTAATAACTCTGCGTTGTTCACATAGGCGTTCAATCATTAGCTGAGTCGAATTCCATCTCGTAACTACGTCTTGTATAAGTTCGTTCTGTCTTAGTCCGAACAACTTTTGTCTTTTCCTCATTTCTGCAGTTATTGTAGTTGAATGCTTGAAATGTCCCACTAACTTACGAGCACGTGAAGTAAGTTTGGCAATAGCGGGTATTTCCAAGCATGGTTTAATGCAAAGCTGAATGGTATGACCAAAGCATCTCATATCGTCAAAGTCACATTTCTCTGATGCACAATTCATGTTCCTAGCATTGTCATGTACAGAACTCACAATTTTACCGTCCAATTCAAACTCTGAAATTGTAGATTTCAGTCGTTCAGCAAGATTTTCGCCTGTATGGCGTTCAGGCATTTCACGAGTAACAAGCACATTTGACTGTAAATTCCAGTCTTTGTCAACGTGATGTTCTGGACTGTTAAAAAGCTTTTTGTAGCATTCGATGTCCATGTATCAGAAGTAAGGGATACGCTGTCAATGAGATTTAACTCTTTAATCAAACTCTCTTTTTTGTCACTATATGACTTTTCTATTCTGGATTTTATAGTATTTCTAGACGGAATTTTAAATTCTGGAGCTATTATCGACATAAGTTTTGAAAATCCTTTTCCCTCAACAATGCGAATGGGTAGGTAATCCAATATAATCATATCCACTATTGAATTTGTTATTAGTTCAGATTGAGTAGACGAAAATCTTCTAGATCTGGGTGTCTGAACAAAGTCTAAAACCGATGACTGCTTAACTTTCTCAGGCGTTTCAGAAAAGTCATTGGGATGCTTTAACTTCAGATGATTCAGCATATTACTTGTACCACCAGTATAGACTAATTCCATTTCACATAGTTTGCATTTCACTATTTTGGAGTCGGCATTACGTTTAAAAAAAGACCAAGCCTTAGATGACGGAGGTGGCATATTTACATGTACGCACACACAATATAAAGTCAAAGTGAAGAAATAAACTAAATCGTAAAATTTATTCAGCATGTTCAGCTTACAACTGTTCAAAATAAACTTAATATGCTAATTATGTTTACATTATACTTGCCCGGAGCTGACAGACAAGTTGTCTATGTGCTAATTAAGTAATAAAATTTAAATGTTTTCAAGGTTAACAAGATTAATCAATAAACTGAACAATTGATCTGTCTAATCAAGTACCAATCAATTCGTACAATCATTTCACATTATTTACTAATGATTTCAGTACACATTTACATCAATTTTATTAAAATTTTAAAAAGGTCCGGTTAACCGGTAAGCGTTTTTGGTATTCGGTATTCGGTCGTTCGACCAGTTAACCGTTGACAACACTAATATTAAGTGATCAATGACTTGTTTGTAGAGCTTTTATTGCTGATCATTTTTGCAATTTTTAATTTTTTTTCTATCTATTAAAACTTATTAGATAATAGCCAAAAACATTAAAATTGGCCAAAAATAGTCTTTTATATGCAATAACCCCTATGCGGGGGCCATCCGACAATTTTAACTCAAAAGTAACTAAGGTAGATCTTGTCAATCTGAACATTTGTCACCCTGTCAGATTTTCTCAATCTGTTACAGTTTCCAAGATGGCAGTTAATATTTGCATTTTACCCCTATGTTCTATTTTTAGCCTTGGCAGCCATGTTGGTTGTCCGGCAGAAATGTCGTTCACAACATTTAAACTAGTTACCCTAAGGATGATTGTGGCCAAGTTTGGTTCCATTTTGGCTTGGCAGTTTCAGAGAAGAAGATCTTTGAAAAAGTTAAAGGACTGACGATGACGGACGCCAAGTGATAGAAATAGCTCACTAGGCCCTTTAGGTCAGGTGAGCTTAAAACTAGAAATTTATATACCTATAAATTTGCTTCCATTTGGTCTCATCAGTCAGGGTAGGAATCAAATTCATGGTTTCAAGAAATATCTATATCATCTGACTTTCCCTGAGACCTTCCTGGTTCTAAAAGTTAGTACATAATTGTTAATGTACAAAACTATTCCAAACTTGAGCTTTTAATTTTTTAAAAATCATCAATTTTTATTTTCATTTCAAAAATTGTATTCAGAGGATATTTAATATTTGACAACAAATAAAAATAAATAATTCTAAGTTTAATTTAAACTGAACCAGGAAAGTTTCGACCTGCCAGTTAAGCATTAGGACATGCAAGTATTTACATATATATATGAACATAAATACAATAAAAATTTGATGCCTGAAAACTGTAGAAGCAAGACAAAATACTCTACCAACTGAGGATTACCCCATACAATTTAGCTAATCTATTGGGAGTCCTCAAAACAAAATTATATACATAAAATAATATACAAAAAGGTGAGTTGACCAAAGAAATAAAAAACAATACCTTATACACAACAAACAAGCAAGTAAAATGTCATATGAAACAAGTATTAACTATTATATTAATTTTACACAGTATTTTCAGAAAATTTCCAAATCTTCAACTGTCCATGTTTTATGGGTGAACAGAACTTCAGCTGATAATGTGATTAAACTTTTGTCGTATACATCCTTTGTATAGTGTAATTCATTAGTTTGAAGTGCAGATTTTGAATATTCTATAGGAAAAGTATGATTTAAGGCGTATAATACAAGCATATCAATAACAATATAGACTAGCTACATCCCTTTTTGATATTTATCCCATGGCTTTTTTTCAAGATGCACTTTATATTTTCTTATCAAGTTAGTTATAAGAATAGAGGATGTGGTATGATTGTCAATGAGACAGTCATCTGGAAAGGTTCCAAGTACAAATAAAAATTTATCTACAGGTTACCGTACGGCTTTCAACAATGGACAAGAATCCACAACATAAAGTAAGCTGTAAAAAGCCCATAAACAAGAAAATGTGACACAATTCAAGATAACAACAAACCTTTATAAATTTAGATTCACCTTTATAAATCAAGGCATCATGCATCCCCTGTAGGTCGATATTAACAGAGATTTTCATATACAATGCTATAAACCTCTTTATATAAGCAAAAGTAATACATGCATATAACTGCCAATAAGTGCACTCTAAATCTAAGACTACTTTTTAACTCATGTAATTTATATCAAAAGAGCAAAACCTAAGAAGATATAATTGTAACAGGATGCTGTTATAGATGTCCAAAGAAACACAAATTGAATTCTCCTTCAAATCAAAAACTATCTCCAGGGCCTGTATAATTCTAGAAATGCCCCTCAGGGCACTAACCTTGTATGATCAGTGAATGTGCCTTGCTAAAACATAGGGTAATCCATGATTACAAAGTTCGCCTCATCTGCAACATTCTTTGTACCTAAGACAAACCTATAAAACACAATAATTCATAAAAGTAAGAGCTTTAAGCTAAGGAGGGTCAACTATGCATGAAATGTAGGTCAAATTACATGATCCTAGACCATATAGTGACTGAGAAATGAACTCGACATAAACTTTAACCAAAGTCAATCAAGCATGAAATGTAGGTCAAATTGACCTATTTTGGTATGGATGCTGACAGGCTCCCAAAGTTACATCCCCACATCAAGTGACACGATCCTAGGTCATAAAGTATCCGAGAAATGAACTCGGATGTAAACTTTAACCAAAGTCAATAAAAGCATGAAATGTAGGTCAAATTGACCAATTTTGGTATGGATGCTGACAGGCTCCCAAAGTTACACTCCCACATCAAGTTATATGATCCTAGGCCACATAGTATCTAAGAAATGAACTTCGACGTAAACTTTAACCAAAGTCAATCAAGCATGAAATGTAGGTCAAATTGACCTATTTTGGTATGGATGCTGACAGGCTCGCAAAGTTACATCCCCACATCAAGTTACATGATCCTAGGCCACATAGTATCTGAGAAATGAACTCGGACGTAAACTTTAACCAAAGTCAATCAAGCATGAAATGGAGGTCAAATTGACCTATTTTGGTATTGATGCTGACAGGCTTGCAAAGTTACATCCCCACATCAAATTACATGATCCTAGGCCACATAGTATCTGAGAAATGAACTCGGACGTAAACTTTTAACCAAAGTTAATCAATGTGTACTTACATTTTTGATACTTACCAATCACTTGGTGTGAAAGTTGAAGGAGCCTTCCTTTTTCTCTTGCCAGTTTTGAGTGATACAACTTCTATTAATTCATTATTATTATAGGTTCAAGATAGGAATTAAATATTAAACAAGATGAACTGTGAGCTATTACTCACAAAAGTCTACCCCCGCTAACCATATCATTATAGGATCTGCAAGTTCGTAAACAGGAAGTAGAAGAGCAGCAGACCTGAAAACCACTTAAACAATACAGCACCCCAACCTGATACTTGATAACAAATATCTAATAGCTGTAATACATAGTAGTTGAGAAAAGTGTTACGAAAATTTTTCATTAATATCCCTGTCTAATTTATGTACTAAGTCCGTAAACAGGAAGTTAAAGAGCGACAGACCTGAAAACCGCTTACACAGTACAGCACCCCAACCTGATGCTTGATATCAAATATCAAATAGCTGTGATTCATAGTAGCAGAGAAAAGTCTTACGAAAATTTTTCATTAATACCCCTATGTCTAATATATGTACTAAGTCTGTAAACAGGAAGTAGAAGAGCGACAGACCTGAAAACCGTTTACATGGTACAGCACCCCAACCTGATGCTTGATACCAAATATCTAATAGCTGTGATACATAGTAGTTGAGAAAAGTGTTATGAAAATTTTTCATTAATACCCCTATGTCTAATATATGTACTAAGTCTGTAAACAGGAAGTAGATGAGCACCAGACCTGAAAACCACTTACACGGTACAGCACCCCAACCTGATGCTTGATACCAAATATCTAATAGCTGTAATACATAGTAGCTGAGAAAAGTGTTACAAAAAAGTGTTACGGATGGACTGACAGAGGACGGACTGACTGACGGACGGACGGACAGAGGTAAAACACTATACCCCCCCTCTCCTTCGGAGCGGGGGTATAATTATTACTGTTAATTTACTTAGCTGGCACTGATAACGGTAATTAAAGAGAAATTTAAAATATGACAGGTGTGTTTTTTCTTTTATATTGTCTTAATTACATGTACTTAGCCAAGTGGCATTTATAACCATGCTAATTTTTATTCCGATTAAGTTGATGCCCTGACCTCTTTTGATCTCTAGTTAACACTTGCCAATAATATAAACATACAGACCATGAAAAGAAAACTTGTTAAGTATGAAAATGGGAAAGAACAAGAGCAAAGTCGGCTCTGGACCTGCAGCGCTGGCACTTCATGGAAACATAGGTGCTTACCAATCGCAGCATAATAGTATGTAGCATTGGATAATAAAGGGAATTGTGAAAACAAAAGGAAATTGAGTACAGGTTTTTTATATATAAAATGCAAGAAATATGACAATTTTAGCATGATATACATCTATTAAATTTTGGCCTTGGCAGCCATGTTGGTTGCCCGTCAAGGACTACGGATATAATTTTAAAAATAGATACCATAAGGATGATTGTGGCCAAGATTGGTTCCATTTGACCTGGTAGTTTCAGAGGAGAAAATTATTATTTGCGAAATTTTAACCCTCGCTAACACTCGGGATTAAAATTTTACACAAACAATGCAACCCATGTTAAAATCTCCAATAAACCATGGCTGCCATGAATTATTTCTTAAATAGTCAAAAACGTTAAAATTGGCCAAAAATCATCATTTATGGGCAATAACCCCTTTGCGAGGGCATCCGACAATTTTGGCATAAATGGAACTTAAGTAGATTTTGACATTCTGAACATTTTTGCCTATGTCAGATTTTCTCTATCTGCAATGGTTTTCAAGAAATTAGTCAATATTTGCATTTTACCCCTATGTTCTATTTTTAGCCCTGGCGGCCATCTTGGTTGACTGACATGGACATCATACCCTAAGGATGATTGTGGCTAGGTTTCGTTCCATTTGGCCTGGCAGTTGCAGAGGAGAAGATTTTTGTTAAAAGTTAACGGACGGCGACGACGGACGCCAAGTGATGGGAATAGCTCAGTTGATCTTTCAGGTCAGGTGAGCTAATAAAAAGTGAAAGGGAACCAGGCATTACAAATTCCAGCCTAATTTTAAAATTTCAATTCAATCGGATGAAGCATTTTTGAATTAGTGTACAACATACAAGAAAAACGCATTTTTTTAACACCAAAGTCCCACAACTCTAGAACAACATATAGAAAAATCAGAAAAAAAACGAAAGAGAACCAGGCATTACCTATTCTAGCCTAATTATAAAATTTCGGATTAATCAGATGAAGCATTTTTGAGTTACTGTACGACATTCAAGAAAAATGGCATTTTTTGTAAAAATCAAAGTCCCATACTCTGGACACATCGCAAAATTGGAAAAAAACAAAAGGTAACCAGACATTACCAATTCCAGCCTAATTTTAAAATTTCAGTTCAATTGGATGAAGCATTTTTGAATTCATGAACGACATACAAGAATAAAGAGCTTGGCCGAGTGCACCATGATACGACCGCAATGGTCGACAAGTGTTCATTTGGGCAAGTGTTGACACACTTCTAAAGTGGACACAATAATATGCTTGACACAGTAATTTGCTGGACACAGAAATTACATTAGTACTAAAAAGCACCACTTTGGCCCCTAATAGGTTGGAAGAACTGCAAGTCCTAGCTCAAATCTGCTAAAATTCTCTATATTGGAAATTCGATAAGGACTCTAAAGAAGAAAAAAAACCCTTTGAAATCGGACGAGAAATAAAAAAGTTTGTTTTTTGGGATTGAGCACCACTTTGGCCCCTAATAGCTCGGAAACGGTACAAGCTACGTTAAATCCGTCGAGACTCTACCAGTGCAAAAGTTCATAAGGAAAACAATGAAAAATGAAAAAATCAAAATGAAAATATGAAAATTAAAAATTTCATGAACAAAAAAGAGAAGTCCGTTTTAGCCCCTTTTAGCTCTGAAACCTTAAGTCCTAGCTCAAATCTGTAAAAATTCACTTTGTTGGAAAAAATATGACTACTTTTGACATAACTGAAAATCGAAATTGTCAATTTTATTTAATATAAAAAGAAATTCAGGTTTAAAGATATTTTTTAGCCTACAACTTTTGAAAATTTACTGGATTTTTTTTCCTTAAATTGACGATTGTTGTTGGAAGGGACTTGGACAATATTCATGACATGGTCAAATTACAACTAGATGGAAAATTAGACGCCTTTTTCGTGCCACCGTGACAATAAGTGAAGGGCATATTGTTTATACTGATCCATCTGTCCGTTTGATGTTTTAGAACAAAATAAAACATAAATTATGGATGGATGGACAACAGACAGACGATAAATAATGGATGAAAATGCTTAGTGATGGCAAAAACTTGCAAGCCTTTCAGGCTAAGTGACCAAAACAGAAACCAATAATACAAATCAGCAATTCTTACTTTTCTTGTTTTCTTGCTTTTCAGCTACTTTACTGCTGCTTGGAGTATATATTTTTCTAGGAATTCTTTTCCTTTTTGGATAGGAAATTGGAGTTTCCATTGTTGGTAGATCTGCAAAAGATGAATATCATATTTGACAGATGTTTCACTATCAACTGTTTCATTACCAGGACCAAAATAAAAAAAATAATGTATGATCTGACAAAAAAAAAAAAACAAGCTGTGTCAAGTCTTGTATTGCTGTTTTATATTTCAGAATATTTATGTGTCCGTGTCGTTACCAATTCCACTCTGAATGTAAATCATAATAATTTTGCGCTTGACACGAACCAGCTAGTAACTATTGCAAGAAAGGTAACTAGAGGCTCCAAGGAGCCTGTGTCGCTCACCTGTTTTCAAGTTTGTCTAAATCTTCCTTTGAGGATGATTTCAGACCCACTGGCTGTATTTTTTAGATCTTGTCCTACTTAACATTTTTGCTGTTCAAACTTTCAATATATCTATAACAGTTTAAAAGATACTTTTTAAAGCACTAAAATCGGTGAAAATATAAAAATAGAGGATATGGTAATAAACAAGTAATAAACATTTAAGGGCAATAAATCCAATAACAAGTGGTAATTTGAACTGTGTGTAGAGCTTTTATTGCTGAACATATTTGCAATCTAAAATATTTTTTTTTC
Source organism: Mytilus trossulus (assembly GCF_036588685.1). Taxonomy (NCBI): domain Eukaryota; kingdom Metazoa; phylum Mollusca; class Bivalvia; order Mytilida; family Mytilidae; genus Mytilus; species Mytilus trossulus. The sequence goes on along the minus strand of NW_026963340.1, from coordinate 1,598,551 downwards.
TATCTATAATCACTGTGCTTAAACAGCTGTGGGTAACTTAAGTTACCCACAGCCCAAGATGGCGCAAGACATCTTCTGTTTATATAGATTTTAGTTATTTTAAAGCAAAACAAAGTTGTTTAACGAAGATAAAGCTTTCAAGAAGATGTATATCAGTTTCGCCCGCACTAATAAAAGTAGAAATAACTCAAGTATAAAACAATAAGTCGAAAAACAACTGATTTTAAAAGTCCAAAAGAGGTACGTAACTTTTACAAGAGATATCCGTAACTTTTTTTACGTAATTTACAGAGATGTCCGTAACTTCATGATGTGTCTTTAACTTTTCTCAGAATTTATATTGTTATACACAAAAATATAAAGGTAAGCTATGAAATATCGTAAGTTGGTATACAACTACATTTAGTTACAGTAAAGAGTAAAGGTTAACGCCTTACTTATTCCCAAAAACGGCAAGGGGAATTCATAGTCAGAAGTTCCAATTTTCGAAACGATCCCTTAAAGCAAAACACTAAACCCCTTCAACATTTTTTATTCTAGATTATATGTGATATCACTCTGTCTGTTTTACTCATAAAATTACAGCAACACAGTACTGCAACATACATTTTTACAATAACAAACCACGGCTGTCCTTAATCAACTAGTTTAAGATGAATATTAAGAAGCCGAAAAATCTGAACATGTAGCTTAAATGTTTTTCTTCTATGCGGTGCCAATATTCAAATTTTCAGATGAAATTACAAAAGGGAATAAACCGTACATTAATACTGAAACAATGAAAATATCTTAGCCTTATTTTTTAAGAAACCAGGACTAGTTGGGTTAATAAACTTTCTTCATTATTTACTTGTGTTACTCATCGAAACATAGTGCAATTACATATATGTAATTTCAAATAGATTTGCCAGGATCACATTGTTGTTTTTCTTCAAACAGTTGAAAATAAAATTTCTACTTGGATAATGATTTATTGAGTTCTTTGAAACCCTGTCTCTCCTTCGGTAGCTGTTAATAGTGGAAAATCACTGGTATAAAGCCGATGCCCGTAAATGCAGTTACGGTTAGCCGTAGATGGCATACGAAAATATGGGCATTATATTTTCTAGCTTTTAAGCCTATAAAATTGTTACAATTGTTGAATTTTGCAATTTAGGAAAAGGTCAGTGTCTCAAGATTTAATATAGACCAGAATCATGTTTATTACAAAATGTATATGTCTAGCTATTTCATTTTTAAAGCTCTTAGTGAGCTGTAAGATGCGTGTACCTGCTGCTTTTTCTACAGTTTAGATGCCCTTAACTTGTAAAGCGGATGCGTGTAACTTGCAGATCTAATGATTGTAAATTGCAGTAGCTGAAATGCTGAAGTTTATTGCATGTTTAATGTACAAATTATCCTGTATTGGTACGCAATTTTATGTTATATTTTCATGAACGTAGAGAGCGTGGCACTCTTCCTATACGAGGCATCGGATTTAATGTCCCTAATCTGACCGGACCTGACTGTGTATTTGTACATCCAGCACAGCTAAACGGACCAAAGTTAAGCGCTTAAGTTGGTATTATCCCCATGTTTGTGAGTGTCATTTTCTTCGGTGTCCGTGGAAAAGGAAAACAAATGTCAGATCATTATGTATAAAGAATCCTTATATACGCAAAAATTATGCATCCAAAGGCTACAACAGAAAAATTACCCACGGCCAGAGTTTTCGGTTAAGAAAAGTTACGGACATCTTTTGCCATTTTTAAAATTGTTCTTAGGCTAAGCTAAGACAAAATGCATTACATTTTTTGTTTTCAGTTGATTATTTTGCCTTAGATACAATACATTGACAACTTGTAAAGAATTATTAATGCGTAAATCTAAAGATATTTGATAAAATTAAAATCGCATTATTTTACGCCGCCATATTGGGCTGTGGGTAACTTAAGTTACCCACAGCCGTTTAAGCACAGTGATAATAGTTTATGAGATAATAGCCAAAAGCATTCAAATTTGCCAAAAACTGTCATTTATGGCCAATAACCCCTATGCAGGAGTATCCAACAATTTTGACATAAATATAAATTAAATAGATCTTGTCATTCTGAACATTTTTGTCCTTGTCACATTTTCTCTGTTTGCAATGAATGGTTTTTGAGATATTAGTCAATACAGTCGAACATGTTTTTCATTAACAGCCATATGTTTAATATATGTACTAAGTCCGTAAACAGGATGGCTTAGTATGACGGACGAAGGGACAGACAAAGTCCATGATTTGCTATTGGAAACCGCAGAAATTGGTAGGATCAAAATCTAAATTAGGAGGTGCACAATGGGAACATGTAACAAAGATTCTCTGACAGTTTCATGGAATTCCCTTCAGTAGTTTAGGGACGGAAGGATGAACGGACGGACACAACGAATACTATATACCCCGTTTTTTTAAGCTGGGTAAAACTAAATAATGTATCAAATTATTACAATAAAATATCAATGAAAGACTCATTTTTTTTTTTACAAAATTTTAAAAATAAAGATTGATAGTCATGTTACTGTAAAGGACAGTTGAAAGTATAATTAAAGAAATTGTTCATTGAAACTTTAGGCCAAATTGTAATATATGGACTGGCAGGCCACTCCAAAAGGCCCTCAGTGTCTTGAACTATTTCTTAAATATTGACCTTAATCACATGAAATATTTGTACAAGGTAAATAAATCCTTGTATCCACCTCATCAAAAGTCATAAATTGTATAATATACAATTATGACCTTCATGGAAAGTTAATACAGTCAAACCTGTGAAAACCGGACCCTGAGTAATCCGGTTTCCTGTCAATTCCGGCCGAAAATTAAAGTCCCACTTCCTTCCCTTAATATTCTTTGCAAAAATGTCCCTTGTAAACCGGACCCTGTCTATTCGGAATTCCGATCTAATTATCTAGTCCCAATACAGTAAATTACTTTAATTATTACCTGTCAAAACCGGTTTGGCCTTTTATCATAACGGTATTGATTGATGTCAATCAACTGATCACGAAATAACTGCTATGGAAAATTAATCTTCAATGCCTACGGAGGAAACTTATGATGGACAGAAAAACAACTCGTGTTTATCAATTCAAACAATGTGGAGATTCCGACGCAAACAAAATCTGCGAAAGTGAAAATGAAGCGGACGAGCCAGAAACTTTAACTTCATATGAGTATTTCTTCACAAACATTAAATGTATGAATCATTTTTCAAATTCCAAAGATGATGGATTTCTTAACTTTCTCATACCAATGAGAGCAATGATTGAAGATGTTTCGTTCGTAGAAAAATGGTAAAAAGCAGGGACATGTCCAAATATATATTGTGTTCAAATCATCGGCACTCTAGGTTAAATAAAATTAGTTTCAGAATTTTCTATTATTCAATACACTAATTTATAATATGTCAGTAATCTACTGTCATGACTGTACTATACAAGCTTATTATTTGTTAATTGCATGAAATATGCAGTTCTGTAAAATATCTGACGTCATGAACCACTGACTTCCTGTCAATCTGAAAACCTGAATAAACCGACCCACTGCCTAAACCGGCCCTTTTTGACGGTCCCAGAGGTGGCCGGTTTACACAGGTTTTACTGTATCCAAAATTGATAAATCGAGGAAGAGGTTATTTCCTGCGGGCATAGCCAAAGGGAAATTCCCCCTTTCAAGATTTAACAATTTTGGATATTAACTTTTCATGAAGGACATAATTGTTTTATTATACCACACTAAACATTGGACTTGTTTTAACCCATTTTACAAGCATCAGCGTAAAAGTTTCATTTCAAAAACTAACTAGTCTTTGAGACTTTCAGGAAATTTACCAAAGTTGGAATTGCAACTTTTGGAATCAGAGCATTTCAAAACATTTCATTAGTTTTTATGATATATATATATGGTAAGTCTTGTAGAATGATTCCAAAAATCAAGCAGTCTTTTTAAGACTTTCAGAAAATTTACAAAACTTGGAATTGCAATTTTTTGAAATCTTAGTGTTCCATGTAATTCCAATAAATAAAATGTAGCAAAAGAGATTAATTGCAAGTTAAATTTTGAAAAATTAATGAGTCTTTGAGACTTTCAGGAAATTTACCAAAAATGGAAATCTGAACATTCAAAAATATTTTGTTTGTTTTTGCAATGTAAGAATAGTAAGTTTTGAAGAACATTTTCAAAGATTTGCCAGTCTTTGAGACTTTCAGGAATTTTCTTAAAACTGGAATTGGCATTTTTTTTAAATCCAAGTGTGCATATCTTTTTATATGTTATTGTAAAACACAATTAGTTTCAAGGAACATTTCCAAAATTTAAACAGTCTTTGAGACTTTCAGGAAATTTACCAAAGTTGGAATTGCCATATTTGGAATCCAAACTTACAGTATTGTTCCAACTGTTATACTAATACATAATAAAAAGCTTCGCCGAGCACAGCATGATACGACCGCAGTTGTCGACAAGTGTTCATTTGGGCAAGTATTGACACACTACTAAAGTGGACACAATAATGTGCTGGACACAGTAATTTGCTGGACACAGTAATTTGCTGGATACAGTAATTAGCTGGACACAGTAATATACTGGACACAGAAATTTAGACCCTTGTAGCAGGGAAACTGTAAGTCCCAGCTTAAATTTGGAGAGAATCAAACGGGTTGGAAATTTGTTAAGGAATCCAAACAAAAAAAATGTTGTAATTTGACGAGAAATAAAAAAGTTCTATTTTTGGAGTTAGCACCACTTTGGCCCCTAATAGCTCGGAAACGGTAAAAGCTATGTTAAATCCGTTGACATACTATCGGTGCGGAAGTTCATAAGGAACATAATGAAAAAAACAAAACCAAAATAATATGAAAAATAAAAATTTGACAAACAAAAAAGAGAAGTTCGTTTTAGCCCTTTTAGCCCCTTGTAGCTCAGAAACCGCAAGTCCTAGCTCAAATCGGTAAAAATTTTCTGAGTTGGAAATTTCATAAGGAATCCAAAGAAAAAAAAACCGTTGAAATCGGACGAGAAATAAAAAAGTTTTTTTTTTTTTATTTAGCACCACTTTGGTCCCTAATAGCTCGGAAACGGTAAAAGCTACGTTAAGTCCGTTGACATACTATCGGTGCGGAATTTCATAAGGAACATAATGAAAAAAACAAAATGAAAATAAGATGAAAAATAAAAATTTGACGAACAAAAAAGAGAAGGCAGTTTTAGCCCCTTTTGGCCCCTTGTAGCTCCGAAACCGTAGGTCCTAGCTCAAATCGCTTAAAATTTCATGAGGAATCAAAAAAAAAAACCCATTGAAATCGGACAAGAAATAAAAAAGTTCGTTTTTTTGGATTTAGCACCACTTTGGCCGCTTATAGCTCGGAAACGGTAAAGGCTATGTTAAATCCGTTGCAATATTACAGTTGCGGGATTTCATAAGGAACATTATGAAAAAAATTTGATTAAAATTGAACAAACAAGAATGTGTCCTCAGTACACGAATGCCCCACTCGCACTATCATTTTCTATGTTCAGTGGACCGTGAAATTGGGGTAAAATCTCTAATTTGGCATTAAAATTAGAAAGATCATATCATAGGGAACATGTGTACCAAGTTTGAAGTCGATTGGACTTCAACTTCATCAAAAACTACCTCGACCAAAAACTTTAACCTGAAGCGGGACAGACGGACGAACGAACGAACGGACGAACGAACGGACGCACAGACCAGAAAACATAATGCCCCTCTACTATCGTAGGTGGGGCATAAAAATAAATCCTCTACATCATATTTAATATAAACACTTATTTTGCCCTTTTTGGCCCCTATTTCAGGAACCGGCGGGGGCATAACCCCAAAAACAATCCTAAGCTGTATTTTGTGGTTATATTCCTTGTGTTAAAATTTCGTAGCATTTCCTCTATCAGAACTTAAGTTATTGTCCGGAAACCATTAATCTGGACGACGACGACGACGACGACGACGCCGACACCGACGACGCCAACGGACAGGGGCGATACCATTATAAGAACGCAAAATTTTTGCGGTTGTATAAAAAGTTAGTTGCTTGGATCATAATCATACCAAAAGATGTCGCATATTAATCATTTGGTGGGAAATCATTTTGCCCTAAGGGCAAAGTTCAAAATTCCGAAACCTTCGACACAGACAACTTTCATAGTACTACTTATACACTTATAATTTTCATGTTTCTACCATGAAAGGTGTAAGAGGAGTTCGTGCAGAATCAATTTTGTCATTATTTTTAACCCTTAGGAAAATGCCCTCAGGGCTTGCAGGCAAAATACCATGCCACTGCTATACTTGGTACCCATAATGGGAGGTCATACTGTTGGAACCAACTTCCTATTGTAAATAGTTTGGAAGATTTCACCATTTTCTGCCTATCTCAAAAACGAAATTTCGCTCATAAATTTGCCCTAGGGCATGAATTTCATACCCTGATCACATACTCTAACATGCTACCAAGTTTCAAGTTTCCATCATTTCTAGTTTCTGAGATTTTGCATGACATTACATACATACAAACAGACGGACTGCATTACATACATGACATAATCCCCCCGCTTTCGCTTAGCAGGGGGGATAAAAACAGCACTTGACAATATTTATACCCTCTTCTTCATTGATAATATTCTCTTCTGAATCGATGAACTGTTCCCTCTCAAAATCTTCTTCTGCCTCTACACCTTCCATCTGAGTATTTCTATCTTCTTCTCTGTCTATTTCTAACTCTTTCTCTGAATAAGGAAAGATATTTCATTAACTAACATAAATTGCTTACCTGGATAGTCTTAACCAAACATATCAATGGCTAAATATAGCAATTTTAATGCCGTTTTAATTTTTTGTGTGTGATCTATGCATTCTTTTAGTAACAATTTTGAAGATGACTGAATAAAAAAAAAACTAGAGGCTCAGGTGAGCATCAAGAATTGCCCATGGCAGCCAATTTTGTTGTCCAATCAGGACGAAATGAGGCAATTTTATAACAGACCTTACATAGATGCATCCTGCCAAGTTTGATTCCATTTAGCCCAGCGGTTTCAGAGGGGAAGATTAAAGTGTGATAAGTTATGATAGATGTTTCATGGTGGCAAAAGCTCACATTACCCTAATAATAATCTATAAAGCAATCAACAATGCTCATCTTTCATACATGTTGTCTGAAATAAATTAAATATTCTGCAATCATGGACTAATGCAAAACATATTACAATTAATCATTCAATTATTAAACAGAAATCAAAAACACATGTTTCTGAATTCACAATTCCATTTGTTTCTTTGGTAAAACTCTAAATTTACCTGAATCAGAGTCCAAAATGCATTGCAGTTGTTCTATTACCCTGGGCCTACTTATGACGTACTGCATCACCACAGATGGATTTGCATCTGCAAATCTGGTCCATTTTTCTTTAACTGAAAATATAAGATTTTCATCCAATGATAAACAGAGGACAGGTCTGAGCTTTTTTTTTGCAAAGGTTTATTTTGCCTCTCAAGCTTAAAATGACTTAATTGACAGTCCAAAATAACATTTGAAATTACAGATAAATTTATCAATACAAACTGAGGTGCTCAACAACCTACTTTGTTGACTACTCAATAACCTATATTGTGGTCAACACAGGAATTGTGTTACCAGTAGCTTGCTTCATACAGTAATGTGTTTGATATGCTTACTTTCTTGACAGTCTAACTTGCTTGCCACGATTATGTTGGTAGTTCACTATTATTGAAATATATTGGAAATCAGAATTAGAATAAACAGCTGCGCCACAAGTGCAATATACGCCCATTCCGAATTTTTTTTATAGTTCATTTCAAAACATATGCAGTGGAACCTGTCTTATCCGACACACCTTGGGACCAGAGAAATATGTCGGATTGGACAGGGTGTCGGAATACTCGGGTTTCACATTTGATAAAAGTGAAATAAGCATGTAAGATACAAACGTGGGCAATAACACCCAAAATAGGTTTTACTAAGGAGATCCTTTAAAGAAAAATAGTGTTTATGAAACATTACACCACGTCAAGTACGAATTCCCAAGATCTCGTAAATATTTAGTACGATAAATTTCAGTGAGATTGACAAGTTCTTAGAACATTTACAGTGTTAGTCTTCATCAATTGTTTAACTATTTTCCCAGTCATGGTTATTTGTATCATTTAGTCAGAATATTGTCTTCGACACTGGTTACATAAAGTAAACTGTCAAAATGAAATCGTTTCACAGTCCAATTAGCAATATTTCTTCGTCTGGATTTTTTTCCCCAACAATTTACTCACATTGAATTAAGAAAGACATTATGAAAAGTATGTATTAAGATTTATATATTTTCCATATGTTGTAGAAATGTTTTTATCCCGTACTGAGCCTCAAATTTCCTATCCGATCAATAAAAAATAACAAGATATTTGTGTACACAGGTAATGGATTAAATTACCTTTAATAAAAATGCATGAAATACACCTGACTGAATTATGATTACCTTGTTTATAAATTGATTAAGGAGATCAAAGGGTCGGATTAAACAAGTATAATTAGAGTACTTATGAAGGCTGGGACTTGAAAATGCTGTCGGATTACGGAGTAGACGGGTGACGGAATACAGAAGATTTTTTAACAAAGAATGTTAAAGAAAACTTTCGGGACCAGTAAATTTTGTCAGATTTCACAGGATGTCGGAATATTCAGGTGTCGGATTAAGCAGATTCGACTGTAATTATCAGATCATGTCTATTTCAAACAAAACAAAAGAAGAAACACTATGTGAATTTTAAAAGCAAACAGACAATTATTTTTATAAAAATAAAATTTAATAAAATAATGAAAAAAATAATAAATTAAATATAGAACCAAAAAAAATCTAAATGAAAATAGGAAAAAAATATTCTTTAGTTATTCACAAAAAAAAAGTAAGTTACTTAGTCCGCTCCCAACTCCAGAACTCTAAAAGGACAATAGGGAAAATAACAAAAACCAAAGGCATTTACTCTACATAGGACCTACATGTAACATCATGTTAAAATTTAGTAAGAATTGGTCAAAGTAAACTTGAGTTTTTGTGAAAAATGTCAATTTTCAATGAACAAAGTCCCATAACTCTTGAACGACAAAAGTGAAAATCAATGAACTGTAACAAGACTCAAACTCAATCTGTAACATCAATAAATATCTATATACCAAAAATCAGTTCAATATCTCAAGGTGTTTAGTAAAAAAGTCTGGAAAACTGGTTGTTGCGCAACAAGTCAGAATGACAAACAAGGCAGTGTTCTCCTTTTTTCACTCAGGTAAGGTGGGTGTTTTGAAAAAAAACACTTGCAACCGGTTGATTTTTTTAACGTTTTCAGCGGGGTTGATTTTTTTCAGTTTTACTGTGGGTTGGGTCACAAATGGAAGGATAAGTATTGTATTCACATTTAATGGAATTGAACCATTCTTCTTCTATCACTACCAGCCTTTCATTAAATGATTTGACAAATTAGTTTTGTGCATATCGGATAGCAGTTCATAATTGCTGTTGCAGGACTCCCTCTTCCTACGAAGTCTGCTAATGCATGGCCTATCGAAACAAAGTGTCTGTTCTGGGTCTCGCTTTAGTGCTGTATTTTTGGCACACAGAACAGTAATATCCTTCTGTGACGATTATCCATTAAAAGTCCTGTTCATATTTATCACCCCCTCAAATGAGGGGGTAACCTCTCAATGTAATGACTATCCCTTTAATGAGGGGTGCATTTAAAAAGAAACAGATGAGGGGAAACCTTTTAATGAAATGACTATCCCTTTTGTGGGGTACATTTAAAGAGAAACAAATTAGCACATACTTGTTTTTGGCCATTTTATCATTATGGACACTCTTGTAGAAAAGTTGTACCAAATAAAACGATTTCCCCCCTTTTAAGGTAATAAATCTAAGTTTTTCTTTTCTTCAACAGTAATATGACCCCTTGCCTGATGGACAGTCCCTCATTTGAGGGATATCCCTCATTTTGGGATTGTTCCCAACCTGTTTATTTTCGCGATCACCTGTGTGCCGTTTCTGTTGTTTTGATACTTTATTTTCAATTTCAACAATTTCAATTCAACTATCCGTTTAGGTTGACTTATATGGCTTAGAATTTTCCTTATCACCATCGTCATCTGCCTTTCCATTCACCCGATTAATATAAGAAAACATTGAAATTTGACGATCCGCCATTTTTTTTAATGAAAACAAACTAACAGGCGCGTTAAGTATTTAAACTTTTACGGTGCGGAACCGAAAAAAATCCGGAATTTTGAAAAAAAGCCGACCACCTCCTAAAATGGAAAGGTGGTCGGCTTTGAAAAGAAGGTGGTCGGCAAACCCGGCTTAAATGCCGAATGGAAAACACTGAAACAAGGGTAAAACTATATGTCCCGACCACTTTGTGGCGGGACATAAAAAAGTGCTGAAAACTTCAAATTCACTGTAATTTTCTAAGTCCGAGGGCGTAACTTCCGTAAAAATTATTCAACCACAACCAAAGTAGAACTTAATCTGTAACTTCTCATGATAAGACCACATACCAAAAATAAAATCAATTGGTTGAACATTACAAAAAAAAGTGTGGAATACTTAAAATTCACTGTAATTTTGTATGTATAGAAATATTTTATATTTTGGGCCACTTTTACCTTTAACCTATGTCTTTTACTTTTTATTGTTTTGTATGTTTTATATTTGGTTTGTTTAGCCCCACTGCCAGTGGTTTTACATTTACAATTTCTTTGATATTGAATTTTTCTATGTCCAAGGGCTGTAGCTTCCGTGAAAATCATTGAACCGTCACCAAACTCTAACTTAATCTGTAACTCTTCATAATAAGGCTTCATACCAAAGATATTATCATTTGGTTGAAGCATTACCAAAATAAAGAGCTACGCCAAGCGCAGCATGATACGACCGCAGTGGTCGAACAGGTGTTCATTTGGGCAAGCATTGACACACTACTAAAGTGGACACAATAATATGCTGGACACAATAATATGCTGGACACAGTAATATGCTGGACAGAGAATTCTGATTAGTAATAAAAAACTTTTTTTTGTTTTTTTTTTTATTTAGCACCACTTTGGCCCCTAATAGCTCGAAAACGGTAAAAGCTATGCTAAATCTGTCGTACTCTACTGTTGCGAAAGTTCATAAGGAACATAAAGAAAAACTAGAAAATGTGTCTGTAAGCCACAGATGCCCTGCCATTAAGATCAATATGAGGTTCCATGTTGTCTCATGTAAAAATTGACCAAAATGCTGCTGAAAAGAGCTGTATGGCAAATTTAAACCAAAGTCACTCAAGCATAAGATATGTCAAAGTGACCAAAAAGAGGTCAAACTGTGCTGCACTGTGCAAGAATACTACAACAGTGTAATATCATTGATACACTACCACAGATTCCGAGAAATGGCAGTAAATGCAAAACTTAACCAAAATCATTCAAGCATAAAATGTAGGTCATGGTATTCTAGAAGATGCTGAACTGTGCTGCACTATGCAAGGACACTACAATACATTAATATCATTGATATACTACATTAGGTTCTTGAGAAATAATCCTCGACACAAAACTTTACCAAAATCACTGAAGCATAAAATGTAGGTCATAGTGACCAAAAAGATGCTGAACTGTGCTGCACTAAGCAAGAACACTACCAAAAGTCTAATATCATTGATACACTACCATAGGGTTCTGAGAAATGGACCTATACACAAAACATAACCAAAACCACTGAAGCATAAAATGTAGGTCATATTGACCAAAAAGATGCTGAACTGTGTTGCACTAAGCAAGAACACTACAACAGTCTAATATCATTGATGCACTACCATAGGGTTGTGAGAAATGGACCTAAACGCAAAACTTAACCAAAATCACTCAAGCATAAAATGTAGGTCATAGTGACCCAAAAGATGCTGAACTGTTGAACTGTGTTACACTACATAGGAACACCACAGTGGTGAAATATCATTCATATATTACAATAGGTTTCTTCACAATGGTCATTTATGAAAAAAGTTATTGAAGTCAATCAAGCATGAAATGTAGGTCAAATTGACCCAAATGTTGTTGATCAATGTAGTACTATTTAAGAAGAATATACTGATGAAATATCATTGGTACATCATTATCACATTCTGAGAAATGGACCTTAACGCAAAACTTAACCAAGATCGGGACAGACGGACGTACATACGTATGTACGGACGGACAAGGGTAAATCTATATGCCCCTTTCACTTCGTGGCGGGGCATAAAAAACAAAACCAAAATAAGATGAAAAATAAAAATTTGACGAACAAAAAAGAGAAGTCTTTTTTAACCCCTTTTAGCCCCTTATAGCTCAGAAAATGTAAGTCCTAGCTCAAATCTGTTAAAATACACTATGTTGGAAATTCATAATTTGCTGTTATACATTTTGAAATTGTTTAAAACACTAAGGTTTTTCTACTTCAAGGCATAGGATTTCCTTGGTCTTATTTTGGTGCCCTGTTTCGGTATATTTTGGGTTTATAAGCTCTTCAACTTTATAGTGATTTTGGATTTGCATAGTTTTAGATACATGTAAGAGCGTCACTGATGAGTCTTTTATAGACGAAACACGCGTCTGGCGCAGAAAAAATCTTGCCTTGAACTTTGATGTGATTTTTTTTTTTAACACCATGATGGTTTTCACTGCTGGTGGAGGTATTCTTCCTAGAGGTTAACCCGCTCCGCTAGTCAACACTTCGGTGCTGACGTGATTCATCAAACTAAATGTGCTGTTATAAATTTTGAAATTGTTTAAAACAATAAAGTTTTTCTACTTCAAGGCATAGGATTTCCTTGGTCTTATTTTGGTTCCCTGTTTCGGTATATTTTGGGTTTATAATCTCTTCAACTTCATAGTGATTTGGATTTGCATAGTTTTAGATAAGAGTGTCACTAATGAGTCTTTTATAGACGAAACACTCGACTGGCGCAGAAAAAATATTGCCTTGAACTTTGATGTGATTTTGGTTTTTTTTTGACTGGAAAATGTAATTTTAAGAATTGAATGCAGATTTTTTGCATTTTATGGGCGTGTAAAAGCGTTGACCGTGCGCACATTTTTTGTATGAAGCGCTTCCACGCTTTATATAAAATGTGCTTCGGTCAACGCTTTTACACGCCGATTAAGTACAAAAAATATGCATTCAATTCTTAAATCAATGTGCATATAAACATGATAAACATCATAAACTCACAAGATTCCACAGTTGCACACGTCTTTCTTGTTATGAAATTTTTTATCCAGGTGTAAAGTCTATTCTTTTCTTTCCTTTTCCTTGAATTCTGTCCACAACTGTCCTTCTCATCTAGAGGGGGACTGTCATACTTGGTTCCTACTTCCTAAAGATAACACACATGAAAATCAATATTCAGCAGTTACAAAACTGTACACTAAATAATAATATATGTATGCAAGAGCAAAACAAGAAATCTGTGTGAACTGATGCTTATTAGTGATACTCCGCTCCTGAACTTTGGCGCTAAATACGGAAAATTGAATAATAGATAGAAATAAAATTGTATAATAATAACATCATGAAATAATGGGTGAGATATCACTGATGAAGATGCGTGTCAAAATTCTTTCAAATCTCCTTCCCAAGGGTATGAAGTTAAACTTGTAAATGTATCATGTGTATTGAGTCTGCAATGAAATTCTTGTTCCATATTAAATCTAACTTGAAACTATGAGCACAACTCTATACCCCACCCCTTTTTCCCTCTCACTTTCCTAACCCTATAAGTCATGAGACTTACATCTGATATCGCAAGAAGTTCATCTTCCAATGATACAACCACCTAGGCTCTACAGTACAAAAGCTATGCCAATGATACAACCACCTAGGCTCTACAGTACAAAAGCTATGACATGAAGAACATGAAGAAGAAAAGCTTTAAAAATTATAAAGAAAAAAGTGGATGACATTTTACTATCATGAAGGTCAAGGGTCACATTGACCTAAATTTGGTACGTGACACATCATCTTCGTTTTGCTATCATGAAGATCAAAGTCAAGGTCATTGTGACATAATTTCATTCGTGACACATCCACCTCCCGTATATGATTCATCCACATACCAAGTTTGATAATCCTACAATGTAGGTACTAAGGTACAAAAGTTCTGCTCAGGACAATGAGCAGGACGGATGGACAGACAGACAGACAGACAGAGGTGATTCCTATATACCCACACAAACTTCATTTGATGGGGTATAAAAACGTCAAATAATGCCTTCAAGTTTTTACATGATGTTAACAGTCTACAAACAAACATTTGGGACCATCTTATATTCTTACAGGGTATAAAAAATTGTCATGCATGTCCATCAGACAAACATATATTCCTAAAATTGAACAACCCGTCAACAGTAAAAACAGCAGTCTACATGTAGTCAAAATCTTTTTACTACCTGTCTATATCCTACTATAGTACAAACCTGAACAATGTCAGTTTCTGTTTTCATTTCCAGATATATTTTTAAAATATATATCTCCAGGGGTGATGTCTTTGGTGTTTTTTTGATGACTTCCATCAATTTTTCTTCAAACAAGATAAATGGGGATGTAGGTGCCATGCTCATAAACTATAAAAAAAATAAACACAGATTTGTTACAACAATCATGACAATATCATCTTTTGAGGAGAAAAACGTCACATTTTAGCAATGCGTATTGCACACATATTTGTGTCAGGATGTTAATGCTACAGATACATGTAGTGAATGGGCTATTCCAGAAATAATCCATACCCCCCCCCCCCCCCCTATAGAGGGTACATGGGGTTCAGAAAAAAATCCATGGAAAATTTGGGATGTGGTTCAGAAAAAAATCTGGAATTCCATGTCGGTCCTATAGAAGGCAAAAAGATAAATTAAAATATTCCATGGAAAATTATGCTGTTGTTATTAGAAAATTTCTGGAAATCCAGAGCATCCTATAGAAGGCAACAATAAAAGTTTAAAAATTCCATGGAAAATCTGGATTCTAGTCGCTTTCAGTAAACTTAAGATAAATTTGTGCTTGTATGTATATCTGTAGTTCATTAGGTAATTCTAAAGCCCTATGTATCTTTACAAACAATGTACCAGAAATTTAAAGTGGTTTAATAGGTTTTTGCTCGTTGTTGAAGGCTGTACGATATTCTTAAGTGGTTAATTTTGTATCTTTTGATCTCTGGTGGGGAGTTAGTACAAATAATTATGATGTCTAGGAAAGCTATTTTAAGCTTTTGCTTTGACGCCTTCCAGTGGATCAAAAGATGTGAAAATTGAAAAATACCCACAGCAGATGGCATGATTATCTTAACTATTGGAGAGTAGTCTTATTGGCAATTTGGAAATGATACCACATTTTATTATTTTAATACTACATGTATAAAGTGTGTCCATACATGTTGTAAGCCAGAGTTGTCAGTACTGAACTTAAGTCTGAGAGTTGTAAATTTGAAATTGTTTGCAATAGGACCTAAAAAAAAATAAAAAAATGTACATTTGTTCATGTACCTCAGCTTCTAACATAACATTCAGGGGATATGATATTCATGTAGATATTGATAGTGATAATACTTCAAAAGAAATGCATACTTTCAACACCACATGACATGTTTACTATTACATTTGTAATCTTATTGGGACAATTCACAACTTCTAATTGGAGATTGAGATAATAATATTTCCCCTCTTTTCTTTTACCATGGAAGTTACATGTACATGCATGTATATCAGTATATTGGTATTATAGAACTTGTTTGCTTTTTTGCATTTTCATAAAACATGTGTTATCATGGTTATGGTCATGGCATAAGGGAAAAAATTCTCAGAAAATAAATGCCTGTGATTAAAAAAAATATTTTGAAACTTGCATTTCTAGAACTAAGTGAAATTAAATTGATATGAATACTGTGTATATTATAATTTATTCATGACAAAAATGATAAAAAAAAAAACCTTTATAAACATAACAAATGGTTCTAACATCCAAATTCCACTAATTATATTTAACTTTTGATTTTGTAATCAAACTTGATTATAGACCCATAGTTATCTTTTTGTTTCAAGTTTGTTTTTTATTGTGAAGGAGTCATATTTTAATGCAGCTATAAGGTTTATGATAAAAAATGTAAAACATCCATACTAAGAAATGAAGAATCAAAAGAAATGACTAAGTAAAAATACTGGATGTTGATAACAAATCAAGATTTTTACAACTATTTACAAGTCAGTGTTTTAATGGTTTTAAAATAAAAACAAAATCATAGTTCACTATCTGGATTTATAGGGTTTTATTTACAATGATTTATGTTCTCTACAAGTATGTTTGTATTGAAATTTGTGAGAAACCACACACCAGGACCTACTGCTTTTCATAGTTGTTGAGGTTGAAGATTATTTTATCTAGCCATCTAGTTGACAAACAATCAGTAATTAAAAAGCTTTAAAGAAGTCCCACTGTGAACACATGGCCATTTCTGTGGACTTTAATTATATCATAATATACTACATGCAATTACTTGAACCACATGTTATAAGACAAAGGAGATAAATACTAGGAACTATGTATCCACAATCCCTTGCTCTGCAAAAATAAATATTTAGTCTCAGTTTTAAAATTAGAAAAGTTTATTTTTTTATTATTTAAATTGTTATTTTTTCCGTTTATTTATCAATCATTATAATACATTGACTCTATTTGTCTAAGTGGATTAATATGATTACATCTATTATATGAATATGTTTTGAATATATATACATAATGTATCATCTTTCAGTTCCATAACTTATCTTAACTTTAAAAATGTTAAACATGTATACATTTAAAAAATCAAATGTCATTCATATTATACAAATTTAGAGTTTAACAATTGTTTAAAAGTTTTGTAATTTTCTTTAATTTCATGATGTTTTAGGAAATTATAACATGTAAAGAAATACAGGAATTTGAAAACAATAAGAAATTATATAAATCGTTCCCCAAAGAAGGATTGTTAGATGTCTAGATTTGGCGACTTTAGTTGCAGGCGACAAATAGAAAATTGTAAAACTGCATGTACAGGAAATTATATGAGATTAGAGACACATTTATTTTGTAATGTATTGTGAACTAATTTATAATTTTTTTAAAAACCATTTGTATTTGGAGAAAACATTTTCAAATTGTGACTGTGGTATGAGAACATTAAAGGAGTAGGTCCGGTAAGGGCCGATTTTGGCCCCAAATTTCAGTTTCATCTAACGAGATATTTAGGACACTTTTTAAACACTTAAGTGTATATTTCAATTGATTCGATTAGTTTATGTAAAAGATTTTAACTGATCAGTCATTAAAAACGCTCCGATTGAAGCTTA
The DNA here is from genome assembly GCF_036588685.1 of Mytilus trossulus. Lineage (NCBI taxonomy): Eukaryota > Metazoa > Mollusca > Bivalvia > Mytilida > Mytilidae > Mytilus > Mytilus trossulus. The sequence continues at coordinate 1,581,118 of NW_026963340.1, read as the reverse complement.
AATATGAAAAATCTAACAAATATGCCAAAAAACGTCACTTTTCAGATGGTTTTCGTCAAAAATGAAAGTGGCCGCATCCGTGTTCATCCTCAACCTTTATATATGTTATGTATTATCATCAAATACAACTTACATTTTAATATTATGAATGAACACGAATGCGGCCACTTTACAATACGCACATTTAAAATTCAGTTCAAGAGAAGTCCGAGTCTGATGTCAGAAGATATTACCAAAGAAAATATTTAATCTCCTGAATAAATGTCTCAGAATATTCACATGACATTCATATTTACCAAGCCAAAATATGAAGAAACTCGCCCCTTTACCCTCGTTACCCGTAATGCTGTATACATAACTTCTCTTCATTAGAGGCTGCATTATCTAAGCTTTAGACGGAAACTGTCTAAAATTTAACTAAAATGCTATAATTGTGAAGATTTCAGTAATTTAGCATGACTTTATGATGCTAGTACACGATATTTGTACATTGTATTGTCAAAAACAGCACATATTTATGTAGCAGAAGCATTCTACTTTCCAAAAAATAGCTAAAAGATTACATTTGCTCAATTTTGCAAAGCTGCTTAATTTTGGAGCCAAAAAGGGGTCTTACTGAACCTACTCCTTTGATAACTTCTCAAATTTCATTCCAGTATACAATTTTTTTTTGTAGAAAATCAGTCATTTCTTATTCAAATTTATATTGAAGATTTTATAATATAAATATAAAGATAACATACATACTAAACAAAAATTTTGTTTTACAAAAAAAAGGGGGAGATGTCTGGAGCTTATAAAATTCAAAACTCAGAAGATTTTGCCACTAGCTGATTTTGATAACCAATATAACAATCTATTTATGTTGAACCATGGAAGTATTATATTGACAGGAACTACAACGATTTGTTAGCACTTATTTATAACCCGGGGAGCTCTGTAGAAAAGATATGGAAACTGACTAATTAGTATGTTATCGTTAATAGCCCTTTGTGACCATGTGCGATGCCGCCGTCCTAAATTGACCAGACATACTTCTTATCATCACGTGGTTTTTATTGCGAAAGGTTATCTCTAATACCTGTCGGAAAACCCCTTTGTTTATTTCAATCTCGTCTGTGGTCTTTCAGAATTATTCAATTTTTCAAAACAAATCGACTAATGTACAAAACAAGAAAATCGGACGAGAACTTTGAATACTACAACGTTTTGAAGTGGTGAGTGACAATATTTCATTAGTTTGTGGGTTAAGTTTAAATCGTAATTAAGGTGTGTTCCGGTTACCGCCGGTTAAAAATAAATATATTTGATAAAAATAATTACTGTGAAGTTTCGAGTAGTCTATATAGTTAAAGTACTGGATAACCCTGGAAAGTAGAAATTTCCAGTTTAAAATACGAAAATTAATCGAAACAAGTACCAACATCAACAAAATACAGAAGAAGAAAACAGAGATCTCACTTCGTTGTGTAGCTATTTATATAATGTTGGTTAATATCTTTTTAATTGTGAATATAAAAACTTCATGTCTACCCGCAATTGAAAGACCTTTCCGATCATATAAAGCCATGGTCAGTATTTTATCATTTGAACATGTATGACTATGCCAATATATATACTAGCCAAGATTTAAAAAAAGTCTTTATGACCCGAGTATTGTTTTCTCACAAGGACAAATCTTAAAGTTATCAACTTCTACTGTAAATCTTATACTTTATATATGCACTTAAAAAACAAGGTTTAATGTCTATTTCAAAAACGTAAACTGAAACTGTTTTACAGTGCACTTAACATATACATGTCCATGAAATCAGAAATCAGTGATGTATATTTGGCAGTCAGGATATTTCATATATCAGTGGCGGATGCAGGAATTTTCGAAAGGGGGGGTGCTAGCCCAGGGCAAAGGGGGGGTGCAAAACATATGTCCCGATTCAAATGCATTGATCTGCCAAAATAAAGGGGGGTGCGCACCCCCGGAACCCCCCTCTGGATCCGCCACTGTATATAATAATATACGTAAAGCCTTATTTAACATGGTGTTAAACCAGCCCTGGATTTGGAGTAAGTCTTATAATTGCTCTATAATAAAATTGTCTTTTTTTAAATCTTGATTAAATCGGCTCAATTTTCAATATGTACAGTCCCGAAATATGAATGAAATACATGCCACTGGACATAAGACAAACAACTTTCAATCACAACTTATGATGTGCTTTTTCTACCCTTCAACCCTTTAAAACAAATCCAAAATAGTCTTTTTTTGTCAACAGATATGGTAAAAAATGGACCCAGACTATAACTGTCGTTTATGTGGAACTACAGAAAAGAGAACTGCTCACCACCTATCATACGAAAAATCAAAATATGCTAGAGACATTAAACTCTCACTAAACATTGATATTCAAAATGATCCAAGTGATTTTCCAAAATTTATTTGTATTAGTTGTCAATCTAAGTTGTATATATGTTGAATCATTGCAAACTAGATTTCGCAAAAAGACTTGTTTTTGACATTAGTGCCCTTGAATCTTTCTCTTTTGTTCCATCGCGCTTTAGCGTGCTGTACCATCGTACTTTAGGGAACAAACAAACATCGCACTTTAGTGTGAGACACTGTCATACTTTAGCGTAGACCATTGCACTTTAGCGTGACCATCGCACTTTAGAGTACCATCGCACTTTAGAGTCCTACATGTATAAACAAGAAGATGTGGTAAGAATACCAATGAGACATCTCTCAACCCAAATCACAGCGCATAAAAAGTTAACAGGTATAGGTCAAAAACATGGAGCCTTGGCTCACACCAAGCAACAAGTTATAATGGGCCCCAAAAATAACAGAAAACCAACTGTGGAATCTATATGAAAAAAAAAGAAACCAGAAACATGAACAAGTTACTACACCAACAAATGACAACCACTGAACAATGTCAATGGCATCTGACTTAGAAAAGGTGCATAAAAAAATGTAGTGTTTTAAACATTACAACAGGAGCCAACCTTCACCCTTACCAGAGACCGTAATGTATCATAACAATATAAAAAGACCCAAGATAAATTATCCATTGAATGATTGTACATTTGAAATGGATGAACTTGATCACAAAGACATTTAAACAAAAACAAGTAAGCATACAGCTGCCATACACTGAATGAATGCCAGTTTGATCTAATCATCTACATGTATGACACAAAAAAAACAATATTAAAACTTATATGTTTCATGAAAATTGTTTATCTGGAATTTTTCTGTTGGAAATTAAATTTGTCTGGAAATATTTATTTCCACAGGATATTTTCTTGGAATTTTTAGTATTATTCTCATTTTTTTTCCTGGAATATTTTTTAGAATTTTTGAAATAATCTGGAAATTATTGACAACTTACAGAATATTTTCTTGAAAATCTGAGATTTTAACAGATTTTTTTTCTAGAAATCCTTAACCTTCTATAGGATGATAGGGGGGGTATGGATTATTTCTGGAATAGCCCAATACGGCAATAGTGAATAATCAACAATAAGGGATTCTACACTTCAAGAGGATTTTCCAACTGAAGTGGTTCATCTGGTAAAGGTGGAAAATACGGGGGGGGGAGGGGTCCGCCACTGTCTCACCATTCCTCCATAATTATTTTTATGGTTGTGTTTCCTATTCTTATCGTTGCGTTTTGTTGTTAGCGCCTTATGACAAATCCATTAAATATGTGCATGATGTGTACACTGGTTTTGCTGACGTATCTATTATACAATAAACTGCATATCGGAATCGGTTTTTGAGATCCGGATTGGACACGACTGGTGTGCGACTAAACCCGAGACTCGCCGAGCGTTTTACACTCCTACCTAGGAGTCTACTCCCGTATTCGGAAGAAGAAATATTTAAAATTTAACTGTCGAGAGTGGATAAATATCGTATTACACGAGATTTGGTGGTGGAATCTGTTTATCTAATGATTTTCTAACAATACGCAGGCAAACTTATTCCTTCTTTGCGACTGATCTGCAAAAAGATGTGTTCTTTCTATGTGATGTCATCAGGCATGGTCGCCTTTTTTTCATGCCGTCACAATAGGAAATTCGGAGGAAAACAAGAAAATTCGACGTCATAATCGGATTTTAACCAATCAAGAACTGAGATCAAACGAAGCACACGTGGATTTTTTTTATACAATGGGTGCACTAGAAAGGGATAAATTGACTAAAAATTAGAGAAAAATATTTATAAAACTTCTGAGTAGTTGCTATTGTAGAGGGGGAGGACAGGGGGTATCCTTCTCCCTTCTTCCACCCCTCTTCTCCTTTCTCCTACCCCTCTTCTCCTTATTTTTTTTTTAATTTACCGGAAAAAAGAGAGATATTTTATTTTGTCATATTTTATTTTTTTGTCCAACTTTTTCTCCTTTCTCCCAGCCTTCCTCTCCTTTCTCCTACCCATTTCTCCTTTCTCCCACCCCCTTTCTCCTTTCTCCTACCCCCTTTCTCCTTTTCTCCCTTACCCCTGTCCTCCCCCTCATTGTACGTATTTTAAAAAATAACGATTTTTTAAAATAAAAAAACATTTAAATAATTGTTGAAACTTCATTTAAAAAAAACGGCTATTTTTAGGTTGTCCCGCGTAACATATTTCAGTTATTGTAACCACTAAACTATGATTTTCGTCAAAACTATTTAATATTTTGAAAAACGTGTTTTTCCATTATTAAACAGAATAGTTCCTCCATTCCTTTATGCATTTTTATGACGTTATGATGACGTCATAGAAAAAAAAACGCGTTCAATACTAAAAGGGCAAATCTGTCCCGCGGGAAAAAAAATTGGGATTCCAGATTTGAGAATCAAAAAATATTTATCTAAAATGAAAAAAGTGTAGTATTTGTATTTACTACATCAATGTTAATTTGCTTAATTTTATGAATTTAAAGACAAATATCCTGAAACATGATATATGGTAATTTATGAGCGATTTTTCAAAGGCTAACAAGTTTGTCGCACCGCCATTTTTTAACTTAAAAACGAACTCAACTCAAATTTACGTCAATTGTTTGCTTATCACTGCTCTTATAATGGTAGAATTTATGATTTTTTAAAATGTTATTTTTCTTAAATTTTCAAAAAACTGAAATACATCAATTTTCGATAAGTAGTTAAAAAGCACCGTCGATTTTGCCGAGTCTTACAAGAATGTCGCACTTGCTTAAAAACAACGTTTCAGTCGAATTTTCGGTTTGAACGTTACGAAATATTCGCGACGTTGTGTTACGCTTACATGTACGAACATATCGCGCGTAACGCCTTAGACATATCCTATCATATATTTTTTTCACTATGTCTGACGGTATTTTGTACAGAATATTCTACAATCAGACAAAACTATATAAACCATAATTAAAAATTTTAAGATGTGCAAATCACAATGACATTGGTGTCCTGTATACTGACAGTGTAGTATATTCTTCAGGATGACAGTGTTCAATGATTTAATTGTTTGCATCTTTTTGTTGACGGTTTACCGTAGCGGTTGTTCAGGTGCAGAATGGTCGTTCGTTTAGATTAGTTGCCCTTGGAAAAACGCGTACACAATATTTTCCCAAAAGGTGTAAAGCAATTTTCAAAAACATTTTTTAATGTGTGGCAACATGTCAACATGTCATATTTGCTGTATTTGAAGATGTTTTTGATAATCAAATATCAAATGTGTATTTATTTGCCCTTGTGAAAAAATAAATTTACCAATATCTGTCTAATAGACCACAATAGATAAAAATATAGCTTGACTATACATTAGACAGGTCTGTGCTGATGATTTGCCATTAATTTTGTATATAGTGTACGGAAGTCATCGGGGTCGTTTGACCTCCAAAAAAATAGAAACACAAAATTAATATGCTATTTAATCCATGATTTTCAGCCTTAGTCTTCAGAGATCTCAGAAATATTCTTGACAACTTCACCAGTATCATATGAAGAGATACAGTACGAAAGAGGAGTGACCCGGCCTAGCTGTTCATCTCTTGCAACAAGAGCAAAGAATGAATAACCATAGGCAGTTAATCCTTAAACAAACAAAAAATATGTTTTAAGTTTATTGTCACACAGTTCAATTTTTTTAAACGTATCAATATTTTAAATTGAAATTTCCATGATTATATATAAGTATATAGTACCTTTATATGTAGCATCTAAAAACACCCCATTTTCTGCTAGTTTCATCATTCTTTTTCTTTGTGCTTCATTCCGGTAAATAATTATTAATGGCTTTACTCCCCTACAATATAAATGTAACATATTTAATGTCCAGAAGTATGAGTATGAATTATATATTTTATGTTGAAATCATGTGCATTTAATGGAAGAGAAGACGACAAACTAGCTACATTGTACTCATATACTCATATTAAATATCCTCAATTTAAACTGAAAAGACAAAAGTGTAGAATCTATTGACAAAATATATGACTTGTGAACAAGTGTAGCACTAAAAACAATCAAAAGGATAAAAAAACAAAAATACAAAGCATCTATTATAAGAAGTCAGATATACGTTCAGCCTATAGAAAACTCATCTGTACAGCTTTCATTAAATCATTTTACGGACAAAAACATAAACGAAATTGGACAGACGAGTACTATAAAAAAATATGTCATTTGAACATAAGGCAATCCAGTCATGTCTGAAGATCAAAACAGGGTATCAATCAGTTATTTCTGAATTACTCTTTATCAGCATTATGCTTATCTCAGTCATTAAAATTTACAAAAGTATATTTTTATATAAGAATTATTACTCTTTCAATTCTTGCTAGAAATTTATCTCTTCCTTCAGTATTTGTTTGCATAGTTCGTTATCAGCTACAGCATCATCCTGATGAATTCTAAAACAAATGAGGAAATATAAAATTTAACTAACTTTTGTAGAAATATCATAAATCAACACCAGTACCAATGTCAACAGTACATCTGTATAATTTGACCAGAAAACACCAAAGTTCATTTACTGTGTAAAATGTTGCGGGAAGTGTTAACCAAATTTAACATCTGTATAGTGTGATACGAGATAACCGATTCCAATGAAGATTCATTAATAATGCATTGTGACCAGAGGTTACCAAATCCAATATTTTTGAACGGTGACCGGAGGTTACTAAAATTAATATCTGTGTATGTTGACCAAAGGTAACCACATTCCAAATCTGTAAAGGGTGACCAGAGGTAACTTAAGTTAATATATGTATACGATGACCGGAGGTAATCTCATTCAATAATATGAAAGGGTTACCCAGTTCGAAATCTGTGTAGGGGGACCGGAGTCAAACATATTTAATATCTGTGTAGGGTGACCAGAGGTAACCACATTCAATACTATGAAAAATGAATATGACCCACATGAATTATGAGGCACAGTGCTTGGTCCAATTTTATTTTTAATCTTCATCAATGATTTGGCAGAATATATTGAACACAGTACATTAAGATTGTTTGCAGATGACAGCATTATTTATAGGGAAATTAAAAAACCAGATGACACACTTAAATTACAGTCTGACTTAGAAGCGGCCGGCAGGTGGGAGCAGGACTGGCTCATGCATTTCCACCCTGACAAGTGCAACATTCTCAGTGTAACTCAAAAACGCAAACCTTTAGACTTTACCTATAAATTACACAATCACTCTTTAGAAAAAGTTGACTCTACAAAATATTTAGGCCTAACTCTTCAATCAAATTTAAAATGGGACAAACATATAGATAACATGACATCAAAAGCAAACCAGTCCCTTGGATTTATTCGTAGAAACCTAAAAATAGCATCACCGAAAGTTAAAGCTCATGCATATAAAGCTCTTGTCCGACCAAAATTAGAGTACTGCTCAACAATTTGGGACCCACATCAAAAACAACAAAATTTACAAATTGAAAAAGTTCAGAGAAGAGCAGCACGCTTCTCATGCAACCGCTTCCATAACACCAACTCAGTAACTGAAATGATGACAGACCTGAATTGGTACCCACTCGAAATTAGGCGTTTACGATACAGACTTGTTTTCTTTTACAAAATTATTCATGAAATTGTTGCAGTTCCTACACATAATCTTTTGATCCCACTTGACAATAGAACCAGACATAGCAATCAACACTCATTTAGCCAAATACAAACATCTAAAGACAGTTATAAATATTCATTTTATCCACGAACAGTTATAAATTGGAATCATCTGACACAACAAATAGTATCATGCAGTACGGTAGAGGGATTCAAGAGTATGATCTCAGAATCTGCTCTAATCCCCATATTCTATCCCTAACTATTCTGTTATCAAATGTATATAGTTTTATCACATTTTTTTTTTTCAAATGTACATACGTTATGTTGATTTTTTGATTTTGTTATTTTTGATTTTTTGTTGCTAAATTAGTGTAAATTATAAATTTTATAGTCGACGGCGACGCCCGGCGAATAATCTTCAATAATTGAAGGATCGCTAGAAACCAAAAGAAGAAGAAGACCCCTTTTCTTAGAATTTAAACATCATCAATAAATTATCTGTGATTTGTGTTACGTTATGTTATCAGTATACAGTGTCTGCGAAGATAGAATAACGTTGCACTATTTTGTGGGTATGGTTTTAATTTTTTTTTAAATTACATTGTTTCCGGGGGAAATTGTTTCTCAGGGAAATAAATTGACGAAAGCTTTAGTCAGCTGCACATAAACATGGCATCTGGAGTGAAAGCAGGCGGACAAAGAAATTGGTACTCGATATATTATTAACAGTGATATTCCTGTTTTTTTTCTTCAAAACTACCTCTCCCCTTTTTTATTGGGAAAACACAATTTTCATCAAATTGAAAAATTTAGAATAAACCATGAATTTGTCTGAAACTTCTATTTTAATTAATACAGACCACAGGGGTTTGTTCAGGGGGGGGGTCTCAACATGGGATTTTGGGTACAGGTGTGCAGCTGGGATTTTAAAAACACCCCCCATTCATATATTGAATAATTGTGAAATCCCTACCTATACATATATTTCACAGCGAAATCATAACCCATTCATATATTTATCAGCTCAAATAGTACCTATATGCGGTCAATTACTACCTATTGATATATTTCCTCGGTAAAATTTCACCCCATTGATATATTTGACGGACCAAAAAAGGGACCCATTCCAGCGGCACATATGTATATACCTTTATATAGGAAGAGACCCCCCTGTGGGTTTGTTACAAATTATTGCCGGGTTTACTATCCATACGAACTCCTAAAAAAAGGTTCGGATGGGTAGTAAAACCGGCAATTGTAACAAACCCCTTTGATACGGTATCAGGTCCGTTCGCGCCCACTACACGTTCGCACCTCGCACGTTCGCACCGAAGGTCCGTTCGCACTATACACGTTTCGGTTTGAGCCCAATTTTAATCAAATTCCAGTAGAATTATTGGAAAATCACGATTGTTGTTTTAAATTGCTTTAATTGAATGTATTTGGCTTGGTATGAGCAAAATAGTGAAGATTTTAAATAAATAACACAAAAGATAATTGTGTTTATTTTCTCAATTCACTCTGTTCAACCGAAAATAAATTATTTATATACTCTAGGCTCCTTATTTTCTAACGACACCCTGATACCAACAACGAAATATAAAACCCATGTCTCAATTATTTGCAGTGAAATTGTTTCTGTATTAATAAAGGAAATAAAGAAAAAATAAAGAAAAATACCATTATAGAGGCTGTCAGGTGCGGTGACTGTGCATCTTCATAATTTATTAAACACATAAAACACAAGACATATATGTCCTCAAATAGTTTTCACAAAGAATGGTATCAGACAGTTCATTCAAATAATACACTTTAGAAATCAGTTCATTCAATTAACATACGATCTACAAAAGAAAAGCGCATTTATAATTAAAATATGAACTCTACATATATACAAGGCATGAACTGTTATACTGAAGATTAATCTTCCTATACACAAATACACACTACTCGTTCCATGGTCTCCACCCTTGTCGATAACTTTTCTCGGGCACTCACGACTTTAAATACTAAAGGAACTTCTTACCGTATTGTTATTACAACTAGCCCGCTACCTGAACTGGAAAATTCATACGCCTGTCGTAAATAAATTTATTTAACAGTTTGGTCCCTTTGATAGGCATGATAGGTACGGAAAGTGATTTTTTTAAAATCAACTAATCTAAGAAAACTTTACCTCATTTGAAAGGCATTGTGAAGACAAAACAGTTTCACTTTTATCGATACACATAATAACAAGGAAGAAATTACAAATTTTGAAAACAGTAATTTTTTACTATTCTGGAAAAAATGTTTCCTCTCTTTAAAGTCATAAGAAACGAGTGACCGGTGAAAAATAATGTTCTTCAAATTCTTGAACCGATGCATACAAACATAATAAACTTAGTCTTCTGTGCACAAATTTCTCATTTTTTTCGTGTAAATTTCGTATAATCGTCAATTTTTTTTTCAATCGGTCAGTGTTGGTGTGAAAATATGGCAGATAATTAAAGCATTGTAAAGTTCGTGTTTTGAATCTGAAGTTTAACGATTGTCACCTGTTTGTCAACAATCGACATTAAATCAACAAAAAGCATGGAAATTGAGCACGTGTTTAACATATAAATTCAGATACAGTCAAACCTGATTAAACCGGACCCTGAATAAACCGGATTCCTGTCCATTCCGGCCGAAAATAAAAGTCCAATATTTTTTCATACAAAGTCTTTGTTAAAATACCCTTTGTAAACCGGACCTTGTGTATTCCGAATTCCGGTCTAATTATGAAGTCCCAATACTCTTAATTACATTAATTATTACCTGTCAAAACCGGTTTGTCTAATAAATTTCATTGATCGATATCGATTAAAACATAATTGATTATCAATTAGTCAGGTGTCAAACTGTGAACCTACATTCGTTGTAGTAGTGAGCTGTATTTATTTATTTAAACATTATAAACAAGTAAACGAAAAAACACACCGAATATAATTCGGATTGAACTTTTGTTTTAACTTGGATAAACAAATAAACATTGCGGAGTAAGAAATTCACATCGTGATTTCGAAATCATGGGTTCCCTGTTGGGAACCCCTAAACAAATGACCTTGATAATGAAAAATACCCGGATGACAACAATCAATGGATATTGTACACTGTACAACAACGTTTCGAAAGTGATGAAATTACGTTTGATAATAATCTGGCTTTTTAATCGACCATTCCAACATTTCAAATTTTTGATCATGGGAATAAAACGAAACTCTCGTCTCACAATCCAAACAATGCGAGCATTATGATGCAAATGCAAACAATGAAAACGAAGTGAAAGTATTTTAATTTATCAGATATAATTTATGATCAGAGAAAACTTTTACATGCAAAATGTCGGACGTCTCAAGTCTCCGGTCAAAACGGAAACCTGAATAAACCGGCTCACTGTCTAAACCGGCCCTTTTTCATAGTCCCGTAGCCGGCCGGTTTATACAGGTTTTACTGTAATAGTTTATTTTAAGGACATTCATGCGTATTGTGATCACTGGATTTTTACGAGGTGGGTCACACTGGGGTCACTTTGCATACGGAAAATATGTCGGGGGAATTGCTGGAAGCAAGCAATTAAAGTAAAGTAAACTTCTTCTAAATAAAAAAGAAGATGTACATAAGTTTTATAATGAAAACTATCCATTGAGTTATAAAAAACATAAGCATTATCTTTTTGGATTTGAGGTTTCTTATGACTTTAATAAATAATAAAAAATATTTTTTTAATCATTTGGGTTAAAGTTTTGTTTATATTGCTTCTTTTACATCTTGTTAGTCAATTGTAATCCTCCATAGCCTGATAGTACGGTTTTTGGTCAAAATAGAAGCATAAAGCATGAAAATGTCAACCACTCTCATGAATAAAATTGAGAATGGAAATGGGGAATGTGTCAAAGAGACAACAACCCGACCAAATAAAAAACAACAGCAGAAGGTCACCAACAGGTCTTCAATGTAGCGAGAAATTCCCGCACCCGGAGGCGTCCTTCAGCTGGCCCCTAAACAAATATATACTAGTTCAGTGATAGTGAACGTCATACTAATTTCCAAATTGTACACAAGAAACTAATATAAAAATAATACAAGACTAACAAAGGCCAGAGGCTCCTGACTTGGGACAGGCGCAAAAATGCGGCGGGGTTAAACATGTTTGTGAGATCTCAACCCTCCCCCTATACCTCTAACCAATGTAGAAAAATAAACGCATAACAATACGCACATTAAAATTCAGTTCAAGAGAAGTCCGAGTCTGATGTCAGAAGATGTAACCAAAGAAAATAAACAAAATGACAATAATACATAAATAACAACAGACTACTAGCAGTTAACTGACATGCCAGCTCCAGACTTCAATTAAACTGACTGAAAGATTATGATTTCATCATATGAACATCAGGCACAATCCTTCCCGTTAGGGGTTTAGTATCATACCATCATATCATATATGAGAAGAACATAACCCGTGTCATGCCAACAACTGTTTTTAAAATAAATGTCTTTAGTTCCGACGCAAAGACCTTATCAGTGACTCAATATTAACGCCAAAATATGCAATCTTTAATGACTTGACAACAGTATCGTAATTATATCCCTTCTTAATCAGTCTATTTAAAGGTTTTGTAAGTTTCTGAGGTGAATACTGACACCTTTGTGCTTTATAAAGAATATTTCCATAAAAAATTGGATGTGAAATACCTGAACGTATAAAAAGTCTGCATGTTGAGCTATATTTACGAATGATGTCTTTATACCGATGATAAAATTTAGTAAAAGTTTTGACTAGTTTGTGATATCGAAAACCCTGGTGTAATAATTTTTCAGTAATACATAAATTTCTCTCGTTAAAATCTAAAACATTGTTACAAACACGAGCGAATCGTACAAGTTGAGATATATAAACACCGTAAGATGGTGACAAGGGAACGTCACCATCTAAAAACGGATAATTAACGATAGGAAATGAAAAATCGTCCCTTTTATCATATTCTTTTGTCCAAAGTCACATAACATGAGGATACCTTTATATATTTCTTTTTTCAGAGCATCAGTTGGTATATATTGAAAATGAAAAGTAAAACTTTATAAACATTTGAATGTAAAGAAACAAAATATAAATATGAATATTACTCTTTGTGTACAAATGTATGTTAGTGTGTGCGTCACTGCACCCGTGTGTATAAAAAAGATGTGGTATGATTGCCATCTGAGACATGCATACATGTCTCTCCACAAGAGACCAAATGACACAGAAATTAACAACTATAGGTCACCGTACAGCCTTCAACAATGAACAAAGCCCATACCACATAGTCAGCTATAAATGGCCCCGAAATGACAAATGTAAAACAATACAAATGAGAAAACTGACAGCCTAATTTATGTACAAAAAATAAACGAAAAACAAAAAGTTAACACATAAACAAACAACAACCACTGAATTACAGGCTCCTGACTTTGGACAGGCACATACATACTGAATGTGGCGGGGATAAAAATGTTAGCAGACGCCCAATCCACCCCCAGACCTGTGATAGTACAACATAAGAATGAACTATAAAAATCAGTTATACATGTACCAGTAGAGACAAGAAAAAGTTTTGAAATATGTCATCTGTTTTTGTATAATCATGATAGTTTGAGAATGTTACCTTTTCATTAACATTCTATTTAATTAAATATTCTTATTCTTATATATAGCATGTATAGTGAATGCTTTTAAATAAAAATAAACAACAACCTTCTAACAATTATTCTACAGGACTAAAATACATGTACCTGTATAACATTATTTTTATTTGAGAAATTTCAAAGAAAATAATTATGTCTCATTACTGTAAATACCTGTATATATATATATAAAAGTAAATTAAATTATCATGTTCATATCTGTTTATCAGTTTCAATATTTATACAGTGAAATCTGTAAACCAATTTTATTCAGGACTGAAGTTCAAAATGCATTTTTTTTTTTATCTTTATTCTAAAATGCATTGAATGTGAATAGCATTCAAAGTGAACTGCTGTTACTGGATAGATTCCTATGTATGTTTAAAATTGATCATTAGTCCAGTCAAACTAAGATTTAACCTCAAACTAATTGCAACAGAAAATGTTTTAGTTCTAATCTATAGCATTATGCCCTTTAGATAAATATACACAGAAAAAAGTCCCATAAAATCTTACTTAAGGAAAACTCAAAATCTTCATTTTTAATTTCCTATGGAAATTAACATTGGAAGGGGAGATAACTCTTACAAAAATGAGTCTTTTTTGGTAAGTTTTTGGTTGTTTTTCTTGAAATTTAGGTATAGTATGATACTTTGATGGGGTTGAAAGTTTGTATATAACTAAATAATATAATCTTCTACTCATGAAATGTACAAAACCGAAATGCTATGGGTAGTTTTATTTTTTTCATGCATTTTTCATTAAAGAAATTGCAAATTTGAAGCTATGTGACCATTTTGAAAAAATAATGTGAAAATTTGGTATTGTTTATACCTGCATATTATATTTTTTCAGCAACTTACCTGTCTTAAGAAACTTTAAACCACAAAAAGAAGAATACATGCTTAATTATTTTGATTAAATTTGTGATTCTTTACCTTGACATGTTGAAAAATTCAATAAATGGTGAACTTATGAATTACGAAATCGAGTTTACAGCTTGATAAAAGATTTGAAAACACCTTTAGAGTTGTTTGTTATACTCTAAAGACCGCTAAAAAATTGAAGAATAAATACATTCTGATGAACAGAAGCGGTAAAAATATAATTTTGTATCAATTTTAATTGATATTTCTGCCTTTTTTACAAGACTTATCTCCCTTTTCAATGCAAATCTCCATATGAATTTTAAATGGTGATTTTTAAGTCTTCCTAAAGTTAGATTTTATGGGACTTTTTTCTGTGTATATTTTGGGTATAATGCTAAAGATTACAACTTTAAAATCTTCTGTTGCAATTACTTTCGGGTTAGGGTCAAATTTATTCTAGATTGACTGGACTAATGTTGAAAATACATACATGTATATTGATTGTTGTTAAACCACATTATTCAGTATCCTTACTATCTCGTGTGCAATAACAAGTGGTTTGAACTATCTTTAAATGGCAATAAACTGGCTGTATAATGCAAAAAAAAACTATCACCGCCGATTTCCAATCAAAACTAAACCAAAAGTTGTCCATGCAAGGGAAATAACTCTGTATACACATAAAGGAGGATTATTTACAAAAAATAATTTCGATATGAACACAGCTATCTAGATTTATTTATTGGACCTAATTATTTAATTAATATATAAAACTTAATAAAAAGTACATTTTATGGCTGTATAACGTTCCCTTGTATCTTTTTGAAACAAATGTAACTTTCAAACCCTTGTTTGTACCTCAAATATTTCATCGTATTCCCGAAAATTATAATATACAGAATCATGTCTATTTATATAATATCTATAAAAAGCAATCAGAACCTTCTGAGACTTACAAATAAATAAAAGACCGTAATTGGAGGTCACCCAAAGATTTTATTTTTACACACATCTGGGTACAATTATTATGGGTAATTTGGAGTTATCTCCCATTGGTTTGCCATACCTACCTTTGATCTGAAACAATGAAACAATAAAATATAACAATACACTATTCAACAAAAATTCAACACCCCCCCCAAAAAAAACATAGTCAGAAATTCAATTTATTTTGAAACAAGTCAATGAAACAAAAAAAAAATTATAGCAATACACTAACCAAAACATGATGAAGAGTTATTCAACACAAAATAAAACATAAACAGCATCTCACTTTATTTAGAAGTTTTTTTTTTTTAACAATGTACACTATCCAAAACATGATAAAGATTTATTCAACACAATAAAAATGCTGTCTCACTTTATTTTGAGATAATGACAACAAGTATACTTATCAGAATACATTTGCCAAAACTTGATTACAAAGTTATAAAACACAAAACCGAATAAAATTGGGTACGAACATGTAGGGGGCGAACATGGGTGGGTACGAACGTGAATGGGCGCGAACGGACCCGGATTCCTGTGATACAGACCCCCTTTCTAGAGTCAAATCCTGCTTTTAAAATAAGACCGTTTTTTGTCAATGTCAGTGATGATCCATAAATTAAATAGACCCTTAAATCTGCACAAATAGTAATTTTAGGCATGAAAAATGTATAAATGAGTGTTTTTCAAATTGAATTCATGCACAAATACTACTGAGACTGCACTGTTTGGGGAAAAAGAAGTCTCTATTGGAATAATTTTAAGCCATTTTTTTTTCCAAATCAGGATTTAATGCCAGGGATAGTGACAGGAGGGATGACTGGACAAGATATAAATATTCATAACTTTTTTGTAATTCGGTATATTTGTTTATTATTTGTAGACCTTAAAGATATTAAAATATTTATTATGAAAATCAAACAAAATAAGTGAATTTTTTTTTTTTGAGCAAATTAAGTTGACTGGACGGTATTCACACTTGCCGATATACGCTATACATATATTCATCTCCTCAACAATAAGTGCTCATATCTCTTTTGTTTTACAATATATATTTATCCATTAAATTCATGAATCTGTGAGAAGAATGAATATTGGGTAAGAAAATATGAACTTTATAGTAAAAAAAATATGTTTTTCTCAAAACAAAGTTGACCAGACGGTGTTCACATTCGCTGATGTACTTGTTAATTATATTGAACTGATCAATAAATACTTGATAAGAAAATATAAACTTTATCATGCTTAAAGGAAATAAAAATGTTTTTCTTCAAAAGAAGACCGGACGGAATTCACATTCGCCGATATATATGCTTTTTATACGACCGCAAAATTTGAAAAAAAAATTGTCGTATATTGCTATCACGTTGGCATCGTCATCATCGTCATCCGAATACTTTTAGTTTTCACACTCTAACTTAAGTAAAAGTGAATAGAAATCTATGAAATTTTAACACAAGGTTTATGACCACAAAAGGAAGGTTCAGATTGATTTTGGGAGTTTTGGTCCCAACATTTTAGGAATTAGGGGCCATAAAGGGCCCAAATAAGCATTTTTCTAGGTTTTCGCACTATAACTTTAGTTTAAATTAATAGAAATCTATGAAATGTTGACACAAGGTTTATGACCACAAAAGAAAGGTTGGGATTGATTTTGGGAGTTTTAGTTCCAACAGTTTAGGAATAAGGGGCCAAAAAAGGGCCCAAATAAGCATTATTCTTGGTTTTCACACAATAACTTTAGTTTAAGTAAATATAAATCAATGAAATTTAAACACAATGTTTATGACCACAAAAGGAAGATTGGTATTGATTTTGGGAGTTTAGGTCCCAACGGTTTAGGAATAAATGGCCCAAAGGGTCCAAAATTAAACTTTGTTTGATATCATAAAAAATTGAATAGTTGGGGTTCTTTGATATGCCAAATCTAACTGTGTATGTAGATTCTTAATTTTTGGTCCTGTTTTAAAATTGGTCTACATTAAAGTCCAAAGGGTCCAAAATTAAACTAAGTTTGATTTTAACAAAAATTGAATTCTTGCGCCTCTTTGATATGTTGAATCTAAACATGTACTTAGATTTTTGATTATGGGCCCAGTTTTCAAGTTGGTCCAAATTGGGGTCCAAAATTAAACTTTGTTTGATTTCATCAAAAATTGAATAATTGGGGTTCTTTGATATGCAGCAAGAAATTTTCAATTGCACAGTTATAAATTCAGCAATAGCAAGAAATCTTCAATTGCACAGTATTGTGCAATAGCAAATATTTTCAATTGCACAGTATTGCACAATAGCAAAAAATATCTAATTGCACAATATTGTTCAATAGCAAGAAATTCCAATTGGATTTCAATTGGAGTTATCTTTCTTTGTCCAGAATAGTAGTTGAATCAACTTAAATCATTGTTTTATACAATATACAATGTATATTCACTTTTATTACCAACTGATAGATTAAAACAATCTTTACCATTCAGTCATTGTCAGTGATAACAAGCACTTTTTTTACATTTTAATATTTGATGATGTATTTAAATGAGTAGTTATTGTTGCAAACTTTATTAGAAATTTGAATTGAGATCAGTTTTGAAATGAGGGAAAGGGGGATGTGAAAAAAAAATTGGGGGGTCAATTTTTTTCATTTCAGATTTCATAAATAAAAGAAAATTTCTTCAAACATTTTTGTTGAGAGGATTAATATTTAACAGCATAGTGAATTGCTCAAAGGCAAAAAAATTTTTTTAAGTTCATTAGACCACATTCATTCTGTGTCAGAAACCTGTGCTGTGTCAACTATTTAATCACAATCCAAATTTAGAATCCAGCTTGAATGTTGTGTCCATACTTGCCCCAACCGTTCAGGGTTAAACCTCTGCGTTCGTATAAAGCTGCGCCCTGCGGAGCATCTGGTTAAAAATATATTGAAAGTCTTATCAGGGCCTTTTATAGCTGACTATGCGGTATGGGCTTTGCTCATTTTTGAAGGCTGTATGGTGACCTATAGTTGTTACTGTCTGTGTCATTTTGGTCTTGTGTGGATAGTTGTCTCAAAATTGTGCAAATTAAGAGACCCAATTATTTAATTTGAGCTCATTTTATCTTTATACTGGAAAAGCAAGTTTCCTTCTAAAGACCTGCTGTAATGCAATTTTCAGCAATAGTACTTTTAAAATGTTCATTTTGCCCCACCAAACCTTAATATGAAATAATTCAAACTGCTCTTCTAATCTTTCCAGGAGTGATTTCCATCACTTTGATTAACTTTATTTATCATGTTTTGTTTTTGTTGAAAAATGAAAATGTTTGTAGTCCATGACATTGAATGTGCATGGTGATATTGCACTTTCATGTTTGTGTAAAATAAAATAAAACTATTTTATTGTGATTTTTTATAATTGTATATATATACATGTAACACATGTAACAGTCTCTCATAGTTCTTTTAAGAATGGCACATGCATTCTAAATTTTATATTGTGTATTAAATATCATATTGTTTTTATACTTTATATATGTATGTGGTGAGACTATTATGAACTCAGAGATTATGAACTATATATTGAATAGAAAATGCCCCCAAAAATGGACGTTGATTAGACAGGCATAAAATTAGCCATCGATTTGGAATGTTATTTCATTATGACATCACATTTGGACGTCGATTTGAGGAATGGACGTGGATTAGAGACCGGACGTCGATCTGAGTCTTACATATAAACAATGATCATGATCACCGTGTTTCATCAGTACACTGGATATAGGTACTAACCAAGTGGACATGGTCGATTTTGACCTTACACGGTAACGAAAATCTTTGTTTTGCTTTATCAATATTCAACGTACATTTTTCAACATTTGAAATTCCTGCTCTCAAATAATTTAAGCATCTATTTTTTTCCTATTTATAAAACAACTTTGATATTCTAATAACATGAATAAGAACAATTAACTTGTACATGCGCAAATAGTTGTTAATGTCAACACCAACTTTCAATTTCGATACAGTTGTTGAGACATTTACATGTTTTATCTGAAAGAAAACTAATACAGGGCAAAAGTTATAGTTACCAATCATTAACCTACCTGTGATTACTCATTCCTTGAAACTTTTTTGGGTAATAAATGAGTATGAAAATAAAGTTTTTGTGTACTGTGTACAACAACTTAACTATGCACTGTACATAAGGATTTATGTGGTCAGCTTAACACCGTACACAATGCTTCTTTAGGGATAAAATATAAAAAAATAACATGTATGAAAGATTTCAATGCCAATTATTGAAACAGCTATACTTATTACACACACACATTGACCTTCTATTAGAAAAAGAGTTGCATTTAATATAGAATTATATTGGATGAGACGAGGACCAACTTCTTTTACAAGTATTTGCACATGCTTTTAGTAATCCCTCTTGTTTTGGGAAAGTGATGAGACATCTCTAATCATCAACCTACGACCAAATCATTTCTTAAAACAGCAATTATGATTAGATTGAAGTACACATTGATATTATGTGAACAAAACATGGATTTTTCCTTACCGTGTAAGATCAAAATCGCTCATGCCCGCTTTGTTAGTACCTATATCCGCTGTACGATGATACACAGTGATGATTGTTTCACGATATCTCAGTAGTATGGGTTCGAATCCTGGCGAAAGCAAATTTACAGATCTAACATTGTTGGGTTGATGTTTAGACGAGTTGTATATAATATACATAATGTACACAGGTATGTATCACCATCACTGCTGGTGATCTGATGGACAAATCTGTTGTTGCTTTGTCACTGGCTCAAACGTACTTACAATGTACATTATAAAAAACATGCATATATATATAGAGAGAGTGTTAATACGTGAGTATTTTTCTTGCAGGTCAAATGTTTCTCCTTCAGAAATATCAGCTGCTAGGTGGCCATTTAGATTTTGTGATATAAAGCAAGTTCAGTCATGTGAAGAGGTTTTAGGGCAGGGAATTTGGGAACAAATTCAATCTCATAGTGGACAAAGAGATTGCGTTGAAACATGGAATTCAACACAGTAAGTAGATCATCTATAAAGATAACATTTAATTTGAACTTGACTATCATACGCTCTGACTCATATAGACTGTCCTCGGTAAAATATTTTTTACTAAAAGTCCTAATTAGGGCCCCGCCGACTAAGGCGGGTCGCCCTATAGTGATCAGTCTGTCCGTCCGTCCGTAACACTTTAACTTTGTGTCCGCTCTATATCTTGAGAACCGTTATGATTTCAAAGTTTATACTTGACATCCATTTTAACCAACACCAGAGGGTGTGTCATGATGTATGTAAAACTTCCTAGGTCAAAGGCCAAGGACAAAAACTTTGGTTTCAGTTGACAACCCTGTGTCCTGTGGTGAAGATCGAGTCCGCTCTACATCTTGAGAACCGTTATGATTTCAAAGTTTATACTTGACATCCATTTAAACCAACACCAGAGGGTGTGTATTGATGTATGTAAAACTTCCTTGGTCACAGGTCAAGGTCAAAAACTTTGGTTTCAGTTGACAACCCTGTGTCCTGTGATGAAGATCGTGTCTGCTCTATATCTTGAGAACCGTTATGATTTCAAAGTTTATACTTGACATCCATTTTAAACAACACCAGAGGGTGTGTCATGATGTATGTAAAACTTCCTAGGTCAAAGGTCAAGGTCAAAAACTTTGGTTTCAGTTGACAACCCTGTGTCCTGTGGTGAAGATCGTGTCCACTCTATATCTTGAGAACCGTTATGATTTCAAAGTTTATACTTGACATCCATTTTAACCACCACCAGAGGGTGTGTCATGATGTATGTAAAACTTCCTAGGTCAAAGGTCAAGGTCAAAAACTTTGGTTTCAGTTGACAACCCTGTGTCCTGTGGTGAAGATCGTGTCCGCTCTATATTTTGAGAACCGTTATGATTTCAAAGTTTATACTTGACATCCATTTTAACCACCACCAGAGGGTGTGTCATGCTGTATGTAAAACTTCCTAGGTCAAAGGTCAAGGTCAAAAACTTTGGTTTCAGTTGACAACCCCGTGTCCTGTGATGAAGATCGTGTCCGCTCCATATCTAGATAACCCTTATGATTTCAAAGTTTATACTTGTATTCCATTTTAACCACCACCAGAGGGCGTGTCATGATGTATGTACAATTTCCTAGGTCAAAGGTCAACGTCAAAAAAACTTTGGTTTCAGTTGACAACCCTGTGTTCTGTTGTGAAGATTGTGTCCGCTCTATATCTTGAGAACCGTTATGATTTCAAATATTATACTTGACATCCATTTTAACCAACACCAGAGGGTGTGTCATGATGTATGTACCACTTCCTAGGTCAAAGGTCTGTCTGTCTGTTGGTCTGTCCATCGCTTACAAATTTGATCCACACTAAATTTTGAGAGGACAGCTGTTATTATTTCATACTTTATACCTGACAAACATTTTCAACTTAACATATATATTAACCAACACCAGAGAATGTGTCATAATGTATGCATCCTAGGTCAAAGGGCAGTCCGTCGGTCTGTCCATCCGTTTGTTGTTCTTAACAAATTGTGTCCGCTCTACCTCTTGAGAACCGTTAATATTTCATACTTTATACTTGGTGGGTCATAATATATTGAAGGCATAATTCTAAAAATATGTGACAAATATCAATTGGGCAGCACCTTTAAACATATTGTTCAAACATCAATCCATATATCCAGAAGTCACCTTAGAGTAGTCAACAATGAGTTCACATCATGCAGTCATATCACTATTATACTATGAAAGTAAGTTGAGAATATTTATCAGTTTTAACTTAAAATCTTAGATTAAAATCACACGTGAGACTATGTAATAACTTCAAATAATGCTTCATATCAGATTATCCATACAACTTATTTACCCCACGTTATTGACAGCGGGGCCCACAGAGATGGCTCCCATCTCAATGATATCTAGTTACCTCTATGACCATTTTCAGATCTATTTGTTTTGAAATGTACAAATGTAAGTTGAATTTTTCGCAAAAAATTGATAAAATCCACTCTTTAATAAATTGTACAAGCTACAATTGGACACCAGAGAGTCTAAAGAAAAAATTTATAAAACATTGTTCTAAGGAAGTAATAAATAAGATTGTAGACTTTGAGCAAAAAGGAGATTGAGATCATTGAGTCTGGTATTAATTCAGACTCTGAAAACCTTAGAATCATATTTGACACCACATTGAAAGATGTCTGCTTAAGAAATAGTCCAATTCATAAGAAAAAAAAGAAAATTATAAAACCTTGGTCCGACATTGAAATTAGAAACTTAAAATCAAAAAATAAATTTTCTTGGGGAACTTAAATCTAAACAGTTTGTTAAAACAAATATGAAACAATTATTTTATAACAACTAAAGATTTGAAGAAGTGTGCTAAAAGAAAAGAAAAAAACAGTTTAGACAAAACTTTATAAAAAAAATTATTAGATGCTAAAACTGAAAATCCTCAAGAATTTTGGAAATTGTTGAAAGAAGCAATGTAATAGTTAAAAGTTATACCCATAAAAATGCCAATACACCTAGCAATGATAGTTTTCAACCCAAAAATTTAATGAAACACTTCCAATCTCAGGGTGACTGGGTAGAACCTGAAAATAAACTCATATAATAGCAAAGATTGAAAACTTTCTATCAGATTTAAATAATTACTAGATAATAATATTACTGATAAACAATAACAGAGGTTAAACAAGTAATTAAATCACTTCATTCATTCATTAAGATACATAATTTAGATGATAAAAGTGTTGGATAGTTTTGTTTAAAGGGATAATTCACGATTTTTCACTTTTCATCTTATTATGTCCATCATACCATAAAAAACATATTCACCAAGTTTTATTTTGATATGAAATCTAATAAAGAAAAAAATTGGGAATTATTAATTTTATTTCTTGAAACTTCCTGACTTATGTGACGTAGTTTAAGTCTTTGATGCATGCCGGGAGTGAAAATATCTCATTTAAGTCTTGTTCGTTAACCATCTAATAACGCGATTTAAAGCGCATCAATGACTTTTGGTGTAGCTATTAACCAACGAAAAATAAGTGATAGCCATGCAACTTTTAAAATTAGATCTTGTGGATATTTTAAAACAAATTTTAATAATAAAATTAATTCATAGAATAGAACATTTTTATGATTATTTTTCTACAAATACTTAAAACAAACATACGAAATTGACATGATCAATAGTGTATTAAAAATACATGTTTGTATTCTGACCTTTTTGCTTCATTCCAGCAAACAGTTTCTCTTGCTTGTACGGTGGAAATAAAATGTGTATTGTTTTGTGACACCTGAAGAATGTTGAATGCGTAGGTTAACTCAAGGTAATTAAAAGATTAGCATTATGTAATTCTAATCCTTTGATCCTCATTCAGTGAAATCTAGGCATCATGGTTACTGGCATTGCAGGTGTGAACATCATTACGTATGAATTGTAAACAGGAGCCAGTCAAAGTTTTAGACACAGAAATATAAAAAAATAAATAAAAATTAATTAACGGGAATAATAAGGTCGCACAATAACTGGATAGCTGTTGTATATTTTTATATTTTGCATAAGCATGATAAGATCACTTTTAAATGAATTATGACTTTTGATTAATTCAGTAACGATAAAATACTTAATTATTTTAATTGAATTATAAATTCATAAATAAAAAAAAGCCTTCTAATCACGAGTGTATGAACTAAAAATTCTACTATTTTAGATTAGGATCGGCATCCTTTAATATTTCAAACAGATAATTAACAATTGCAATTATATACTTAAGTCTAGCCAAAGTTATCTTTAATTACCTATTTAGGAATTAATGTTCTCATCAAAATATTTCAAATCTCACAACGCACGAATACTTTTGATATTTGAAAAAAGATGTTTTAAAAAAATGACAGAAAAGTTAAGAATCTTTTTGAAATGGAATCGAAATTTACGAACATATATGCTTTTCAAGTGTGAAAACATCAACAAAATATTATACATAATCGGGAATGTCCTTAACAAAATAGTCTTTGTCTCACACCGTAACTATATCGGGCCCAACTATATATAATACTTTAGCTATTTTTTTTACATGTTTCTTCAGGAATTATTATTTTTTTTTGCTTTAAAGGGAATTTCAGGTCCTTTGTGCCCTTATCAAACTTTCTTCGGGTCCTTAGTGCTCCTTTGTGCACAAAAGGAAGTTCTTTGCGGTGTTTTTTAGAGACCACTATTTGACCAACGATGTAAAAAAAAAAAACCAGAACGAATTTAATGTCATCTTTCCTTATTGTTTAATGTAATTATAAGTCTGTTTCAACTGGCAAGAATACCCCTAAAGCGGACAAGCAGTTTGTTCTTTAAATTGTTGTCATTGAATACCAAGAAAGAAAATAAATCCCGAAATTGATTTGAAACTTTGATACTCTATAGTTTTCCTGGAAAATATTCACATCCCTTATAGGGATTATTAGTGTACGCCCAGTTGCGTACATATTACATGCATGTCAGAACAATTGTGATGATGACGAATTTCTTCCTTTATTCGAGAACAATCTAATTGATATATAAATGTCCATAACTTTGATGAGCCAAAGAAAGTTATATATCGACCTGTATTTAAATCTCTTCTTCTTTTGGTATACAATAGTCTTTCGACATTTGATGATTACACACTGTTGGCATACGTGGACTAGTCTATTAACAAAACTTTTACCCCAATTTACACAAAATGTATGTTTCTTTCTTATGTAAAATGTATACATGTATATATTTGAATTTGCGCTATAGTTCCGTAACTTATTATCCAGGCTTATATACAAATAGTTGACAAGTGCGTACATTTTATTAAATCAATATTTCTGGTATGGTCTGATCTGTCCTTCACCATGGACAACAAGTATAAATTACATTTTACTAAATTTACCCTTGGAAAAAATATATGTATAGATTTTTATACGAACGCAAATTTTGAAAAAAATTTTGTCGTATATTGCTATCACGTTAGCGTCGTCGTCTGCGTCGTCGTCGTTGTCGTCGTCGTCGTTGTCGTCGTCATCGTCGTCGTCCGAATACTTTTAGTTTTCGCACTCTAACTTTAGTAAAAGTGAATAGAAATCTATGAAATTTTAACACAAGGTTTATGACCATAAAAGGAAGGTTGGTATTGATTTTGGGAGTTTTGGTCCCAACATTTTAGGAATAAGGGGCCAAAAAGGGCCCAAATAAGCATTTTCTTGGTTTTCGCACTATAACTTTAGTTTAAGTTAATAGAAATCTATGAAATTTTGACACAAGGTTTATGACCACAAAAGAAAGGTTGGGATTGATTTTGGGAGTTTTGGTTTCAACAGTTTAGGAATTAGGGGCCAAAAAAGGGCCTAAATAAGCATTATTTTTGGTTTTCGCACAATAACTTTAGTTTAAGTAAATAGAAATTAATGAAATTTAAACACAATGTTTATGACCACAAAAGGAAGATTGGTACAAAATGTATTGATTTTGGGAGTTAAGGTCCCAACAGTTTAGGAATAAGGGGCCAAAAAGGGACCCAAATAAGCATTTTTCTTGGTTTTCGCACCATAACATTAGTATAAGTAAATAGAAATCTATGAAATTAAAACACAAGGTTTATGACCATAAAAGGAAGGTAGGTATTGATTTTGGGAGTTTTGGTCCCAACAGTTTAGGAAAAAGGGGCCCAAAGGGTCCAAAATTAAACTTTGTTTGATTTCATCAAAATTGAATAATTGGGGTTCTTTGATATGCCAAATCTAACTGTGTATGTAGATTCTTAATTTTCGGTCATGTTTTCAAATTGGTCTACATTAAGGTCCAAAGGGTCCAAAATTAAACTTAGTTTGATTTTGACAAAAAATTAATCGGTTGGGTTCTTTGATATGTTGAATCTAAAAATGTACTTAGATTCTTGATTATTGGCCCAGTTTTCAAGTTGGTCCAAATCTGGGTCCAAAATTAAAACTTTATTTGATTTCATCAAAAATTGAATAAATGGGGTTCTTTGATATGCCAAATCTAACTGTGTATGTAGATTCTTCATTTTTGGTCCCGTTTTCAAATTGGCCTACATTAAGGTCCAAAGGGTCCAAAATGAAACTAAGTTTGATTTTAACAAAAATTAAATTCTTGGGCCTCTTTGATATGCTGAATCTAAAACATGTACTTAGATTTTTGATTATGGGCCCAGTTTTCAAGTTGGTCCAAATCAGGATCTTAAATTATTATATTAAGTATTGTGCAATAGCAAGTCTTTTCAATTGCACAGTATTGTGCAATGGCAAGAAATATCTAATTTCACATTATTGTGAAATAGCAAATTTTTTTTTTAATTAGAGTTATCTTTCTTTGTCCAGAATAGTAAGCAAGAAATATCATTGCAAGAATTTTTTTTAATTGGAGTTATCTTTCTTTGTCAAGAATCAACTTAAATCTTTGTTATATACAATATACAATTTATATTCACTTTTTACTACCAACTGATAAATTTAAATAATCTTTACCATTCAGTGATAACAAGCAGTTTTTTTACATCTTAATATTTTATGATGTATTTAAATGAGTAGTTATTGTTGCAAACTCCATTAGAATATTTTAATTGAGATTAGTTTTGGAATAAGGGAAAGGGGGATGTGATTAAAAAATTGGGTTCAATTTTTATACGACCGCAAATTTTGAAAAAATTTTCGTCGTATATTGCTATCACGTTGGCGTCGTCGTCGTCGTCGTCGTCGTCGTCGTCGTCCGAATACTTTTAGTTTTCGCACTCTAACTTTAGTAAAAGTGAATAGAAATCTATGAAATTTTAACACAAGGTTTATGACCATAAAAGGAAGGCTGGTATTGATTTTGGGAGTTTTGGTCCCAACATTTTAGGAATTAGGGGCCAAAAAGGGCCCAAATAAGCATTTTCTTGGTTTTCGCACTATAACTTTAGTTTAAGTTAATAGAAATCTATGAAATTTTGACACAAGGTTTATGACCACAAAAGAAAGGTTGGGATTGATTTTGGGAGTTTTGGTTTCAACAGTTTAGGAATTAGGGGCCAAAAAAGGGCCCAAATAAGCAATATTCTTGGTTTTCGCACAATAACTTTAGTTAAAGTAAATAGAAATCAATGAAATTTAAACAAAATGTTTATGACCACAAAAGGAAGGTTGGTATTGATTTTGGGAGTTTCGGTCCCAACAGTTTAGGAATTAGGGGCCAAAAAGGGACCCAAATAAGCATTTTTCTTGGTTTTCGCACCATAGCGTTAGTATCAGTGAATAGAAATCTATGAAATTTAAACATAAGGTTTATGACTATAAAAGGAAGGTTGGTATAGATTTTGGGAGTTTTGGTCCCAACAGTTAAGGAAAAAGGGGCCCAAAGGGTCCAAAATTAAACTTTGTTTGATTTCATCAAAATTGAATAATTGGGGTTCTTTAATATGCCGAATCTAACTGTGTATGTAGATTCTTAATTTTTGGTCCCGTTTTCAAATTGGTCTACATTAAGGTCCAAAGGGTCCAAAATTAAACTAAGTTTGATTTAACAAAAATTGAAACCTTGGGGTTCTTTGATATGCTGAATCTAAAAATGTACTTAGATTTTTGATTATTGGCCCAGTTTTCAAGTTGGCCCAAATTGAGGTCCAAAATTAAACATTGTTTGATTTCATCAAAAATTGAATAATTGGGGTTCTTTGATATGCCAAATCTAACTGTGTATGTAGATTCTTAATTTTTGGTCCAGTTTTAAAATTGGTCTAAATTAAAGTGCAAAGGGTCCAAAATTAAACTAAGTTTGATTTTAACAAAAATTAAATTCTTGGACCTCTTTGATATGCTGAATCTAAACATGTACTTAGATTTTTGATTATGGGCCCAGTTTTCAAGTTGGTCCAAATCAGGATCTAAAATTATTATATTAAGTATTGTGCAATAGCAAGTCTTTTCAATTGCACAGTATTGTGCAATGGCAAGAAATATCTAATTTCACAATATTGTGAAATAGCAAATTTTTTTTTAATTAAGAGTTATCTTTCTTTGTCCAGTATAGTAAGCAAGAAATATCTGCATGAATTTTTTTTAATTGGAGTTATCTTTCTTTGTCCAGAATCAACTTAAATCTTTGTTATATACAATATACAATGTATATTCACTTTTTACTACCAACTGATAAATTTAAATAATCTTTACCATTCAGTGATAACAAGCAGTTTTTTTTACATCTTAATATTTTATGATGTATTTAAATGAGTAGTAATTGTTGCAAACTCCATTAGAATATTTTTATTGAAATTGGTTTTGAAAGGGGGATGTGAATAAAAAATTGGGTTCAATTTTTCTCATTTGAAATTTCATAAATAAAAAGAAAATTTCTTCAAACATTTTTTGAGAGGATTACTATTCAACAGCATAGTGAATTGCTCTAAGAGAAAACAAAAATTTTAAGTTCATTTGAATACATTCATTCTGTGTCAGAAACCTATGCTGTGTCAACTATTTAATCACAATCCAAATTTAGAGCAGAATCCAGCTTGAATGTTGTGTCCATACTTGCCCCAACCGTTCAGGGTTCAACCTCTGCGGTCGTATAAAGCTACGCCCTGCGAAGCATCTGGTTCTCATTTGAAATTTCATAAATAAAAAGAAAATTTCTTCAAACATTTTTTTGAGAGGATTAATATTCAACAGCATAGTGAATTGCTCTAAGAGAAAACAAAAATTTTAAGTTCATTAGAACACATTCATTCTGTTAATGCACTCAGAAGGACATCAATAAGTTTTAATGCTTTAATAATTATTAGCACATGTTACACAATTCACCATTGACAGGAAGAGGATAACTTCAACAGGAAACCAGTTAGTGTTCAAACATAATATTGAGTTATCTCTCTTTATATAGTCCAAATGACATTAGATTAACATTCCCTCTACTTTCTTTTGTTTTATACAATTACAAGATCTTCACAGGGTTTAGACTACCCTCAGATCTTAGGGGATTATTCTGCCCCGTTAGAAAACATAAAAGTTGCTAAATTAAAATTACAAGATCGTCACAGGGTTTAGACTACCCTCAGATCTAGGGGATTATTCTGCCCCATGTGACAAACATAAAATGATAAAATGTTATGAGTTATTTCACAATTTTAAACAAAGTCCTGCAACATTTTTCCTGTTTGAATAACTTGCAAAAGTTCATAAGATGAAGCTCCAAACTTTGTCATGCAGTTTGCTAATTGTTTGTCTCCTGGACACCATTTAATATTATCTACTTCTTTTGATGCCAATGATTCAGCTATTGCTGCAATGTCAATTCTTAAACGCTTGTCATCTACAAGTTTAGTCGAATAAACAGCTTCAACTACACTTTTATTGTCAATGTAAGCTTCAATTGGTATAGTCTTATGTTTTAATCCTAAAATGTCTTCAATTATTCGACGGTGATAAAAACTAGACTCTAACCCATCTTGTAAGCTTAAGGCTTCTGCTGCAATTGTTGATCTTACTACACGTTTGATTTTGTTTGCTTGCCAACTTATCGGACAGCTATTACTGTCATTATCAACTATCCAAATTACATGAGACTCTGTACTTCCAGTTCCATTACTAATATTTCCCAGAGAGGCGTCTGTTAAAACGATAATTTTCCATTCTTTTATATCTTTATTAATTTTTGGAAATGAAACTATTGATTTAATTTCCTTAAGTCTATTACTTGCTTTGATTGCTCTTATCAAATGTGCCACTGTCCCTTCTTTCAGTTTAGTACTCATGTCTATCATTTCAAAAGCCATATCAGGTCTTGAAACTTGAACAGCCCAATTTATTTGGCCAATTAACTTCCTATACAAGGTTTGCTCACTTGTATTAAGTACATCCTGTTTCATAGCAGCTCTTGATGGTTCTATAGTTGTATTATCTATTTTCTCCATATATGCAGAATGATCCAGAATTATGCCTTTTTTGTCCTGATGAATTTGAAATCCTACATATGAAAATGTTTTCTCTTCAATTTTTCCAGCAACAAATCTTGTCCGCAGTTTTCTCATAACCTCCTCAAAATTTTCATCCCCAGAATGAAGAAAGTCATCTACATGACAACAAATTATTCCACTTAAACGTTGGTCAGTATGTTTGACAAACACTGCCGGGTCCAGATTACATTGTTTACATCCCAAACTTAGAAGCTCTTCCCTTACACTTAAATAGAATTGTCTAGCTCCATCTTTAAGTCCATACAAACAGTGCTTTAATCTCCATATTTTTCCTTTCTCAGAATTGCTTTCTTTTGGGGGCTTCAGAAAAACATCTCTATCTAATAACTTCCCTTGAAGAAAAGCTGACTTTATATCCGTTGTTTTAACGATCCAATTCATGCTAGCAGTAATTGAAAGGAATATTTTAATCATTCCTTTTCCTACTGTTGGACTGTCTCTTTGCATAGAAAATTCTTCTTCAAAACCTCGCACAACAAGTCTTGCTATTGTTTGATTATCTTTCGTTGTAATAACCCATCTTGTAGAAAGAACATTCTGACCTATGTCATCACATTCTTCATAAGTGTCAAAATTATGGAGTTTTGAAAGTTCTGTTTGTTTAGCAATTTCCTCATCATTTAAAAAGGAACTCTTTGTCATATTTACACCAATTGCATTCTCATCACTGTCACCTGTGACCTTTTCCCACTCAACTTTATCTAAATCTACACTTTTCTTATCTTCATCAACATCATCTTGAACATTATACCAATGTTTAATTTTCCCAGTTGTTTTTCCTGCTTTACTTAGTACAGTAGCTTTAGTCCATGTGTTCGAATTAGGCAGTTTGTACTGAATTTTGTCATTTTCTTTTAGATTAGGGATTATTTTAGCCTGAATGTTCTCCATCTGAGGAATTGTTTCTTTTGATGTTGATAATAACTCAGAAAAACAATTCTTCTTTTCTTTACGGGAAACTTCATTATTTTTATTGGTATATCTAGTTTCATGAATGTTTGTTTCATTTGTATCAGGTGTTTCAATATTGTCATATTGTTCTCGAAAATTAATATCTTTAGTTTTAGTTAATCTGTTTGGTGAAACCCTCACAAATACTCCTCCATGTCGAACAAAAATTACTTTTCCATCCTGGAAAACTACTTTTCCCGGTCCTAGCCAGCGATCTTTTCCCTCTCGCTTATAAAAAACGCTGTCACCGTGATTAAATATCTGCTCTGATGCTCTTATTTTGCCACGTAGTGCTCGTCTAATGCGTTCATCAGATTCTGATTGAATGTAAGCTTTTCGAGAATCATGTAAAATATTCAAATGTTTTGCAAATTCTTCACTTGAAGTTCTTCCTTCTAAAGCGGGCAAAGTGTCTTTCAAAATGTTCGGAAGGTTAGGATTAAGTCCAAAAACAAGTTGATGACTACTGAAACCATTCCACATCTGTAAAGAATTTCTTGCCATATTTGCCCAACAAAGAAGGCTCTGATTATTCACCTGTCTATAATCTGCTTCTAGCTTCATAAGCATAGTATCAGTAATTGCATGGACTCTCTCACATAGTCCGTTTTGGAAAGGACTTTCACCAGCTGTGGTATAAACTTTAACATTTAGTATTGATGCAACCTCTCTCATTTCATCTGAGCTGAACTCACCGCCATTATCTGTTAATATAGTTCCCATAACACCAAATATTCCGATCCAATTAGTCATCATTTTCTCAATAACACCTGTTGTCTTTTTCCTATCAATAAAAACAGATACAGTGTACCGTGACCACATGTCGATCATTTGCAAAATCCACCGTCCATTCCATTGTTTTAGGTCCATTGCCACTTTTTCATTAAATTGAGATGCCATAGGTAGGGACACTACTGGTCTTGGTGGGGTTTTTGCATATCGCTTACAAATTTCACATTGTTCCTCTATAGTCAACAATTCTTGTTCATATTCCTCTTTCCATACCCCAGCATCTTTCAAAAGGGCAATTAAACGCTTCATTGGTGGGTGTGCAAATTGTCTGTGCAACTTCAGTAAGGTTGCATATCTCTTTTTCGAGTCTAACTCTTCAAGTCTCACAGCACATACATCTGCGACTGGAATTTCTTCAGTTTTATCTATTGGAATGCAGTAGTGGCCTGATGAAGTTAAATTCAATGATATATGTTGACCAAATATCTCTGCAGTATCATTTTCCAGGTCCATTTTCACACCTGCCTTTTTCATTGCTGTTCGAGACAATAAAAGTGGTATGTCCGAATCTACAACATCAGTTTTTATTGTGACATCTTTACCTGCGATAACTGCTGGCAGACTATACTCTCCAATTGATTTTAACCGTGTTCCACCTCCAAATTTAAATACCTTGTTGCCATCCTCCTTAAAAATCTTCGCTTTATCTGTTTCATTTAAAGAGTCAACATAACTTCTCATCCATAATTGTCCACAAACAGTGCTACTACATGCACTATCAAGAACAGCACAGTTTCGTGCATCTATCCCAAGACGAGTGATATCCTCACGCACATTCCCTGTAAACATGACTACTTCTTCTTCCTCTGTTATATTTACTCTCTCCTGCATATTCTCCCAGCTATGTGGACAGTTTGCCATCATATGTCGAAAAGATCCACAAGAACTACATGTCAATAATGTGCCGTCTGAACCTTTTGGATTTATACTCTTCTTTACTGTAGAGCTGCCTCCTTTTGTCCAATTTGTTTGTCCACCCCGTTGACTTTTATTAAATCCTCTATAAAAATTGCCTCTACCTCTTGAAAAGTCCCCCTTACCATTATATTGAAATGGTTTTTGTCTATTTCTAGAATACCCTGCTGCCATGAGGGCTTCTTCATTCTCAGCCAAAAAAGCAGGTTCAAGTTTAATGCTACTTATTGAGGCAGAAATTTTGTCCGAATCACACATTTCACCCTTAAATTTCTTTAGAGATCTCTTTGCTTCATCATACAATGTTGGTTTGTTTTCATAATTCATGCCTGTAAGGACTAACATTTTTTCTTCTTTTGTAATTTTTGCTCTTCTCAGTAATTTAAATGCCAATATTTCAGAGGGCAACTTCATGTTTTTCTTTTCGATTTTTCGATATTTAGCATCAAATGTTTCTACATAATCTTGAATTGATTGATTAGGACCCCTTTGAAAATCTTCAAAATCTTCGAATTTTGCAAGACTGTCAGCTAAATCATCTTTTGCAAGATGCTTGTCCATAAAAGTAATTAGTGTGGTCAAACCTGTGTCTTCCTTTAAATCATCTAAACTTATCTGATCAAACACTTTTTCTCTTATTTTTGATTCATCATCTTCAGGTAGGGATAAGGCAATTACAACACCCTGTTTTTTCTTATCTAAATCAGTTATTTCTTTCCAGGCCAAAAGTTCTTGCTTGTAAAGTTCGTATGATTTCAGTTTTGCATTGTAATTGGGGGGGTTTATTTTTGTTGACATTTTGTCCACCTTTGAATTTTCTCTCCACTTTAAACTCTTTTATTATACACTCTGATGTCTTTTCTCTTCAACCACGCTCTGCTACCATTTGTTAATGCACTCAGAAGGACATCAATAAGTTTTAATGCTTTAATAATTATTAGCACATGTTACACAATTCACCATTGACAGGAAGAGGATAACTTCAACAGGAAACCAGTTAGTGTTCAAACATAATATTGAGTTATCTCTCTTTATATAGTCCAAATGACATTAGATTAACACATTCTGTGTCAGAAACCTATGCTGTGTCAACTATTTAATCACAATCCAAATTTAGAGCTGAATCCAGCTTGAATGTTGTGTCCATACATGCCCCAACCGTTCAGGGTTCAACCTCTGTGGTCGTATAAAGCTACGCCCTGCGGAGCATCTGGTTATTTCATCAAATCTGTTGTTTATTTTTAGGTATTATTTATATTTTTATAAATAATTTTCTAAACACCAGATATTATTCATAAACAAGCGTATGAGTTAAGTAATGACTAGTATATTATATCACTTTCGGACACGCAAGATAGAGATGCATATTATACACCTAATAGTTCAAAATGGAAAGTTATAAGTTATCGGCGGTGTACACTGAATGATCAATACCTTAAGAATTGAAACGATGCATAAATTTGCAAGTTCGACAGGAAATCGCTTGAATACCTAGAAGTGTCACCTCACACCCCCTGCAATACCTTTGGGAGTAATACCTTTAGCCATGCGGGTGATCAGTGGAGGGAAGATCCTAATTTATTAGGTCTTTCCACTTTTCTGTGGAAAGACCTATTGTTTTTCTTCTGATTTTTTTTTCTTTTTCTGCCTAATTTTGTGTATGCGATAAATATTTGTTTTGCCATATGTCGCTTAGATATTTGGTATATGATATTGAACAGTTTATGCGCTTTTGAAATTTAGTATTTACCCTGCGTAACCGAATACTTTTCTTTGTAGGAGTTATCTCCCCAAACACTGTTTTCCTTGTGTGCACAACTCCTTGGCAATCGTAAAAAATTACGACAAATTTATTTTACAAAATTGCACGATATATCCTTCACATGAATTGTTCTATTTTGACCGTAGCGATATGAACGCTCCATATGAGAGTTATTTCCCCTTATGCATTTGATATAAGTGATATGCATTTCTATCTTGTAACCCATTAGTGATAGAGACCTAGGACCTTTTAACAACAATATTATTAATAATAACGACATGTTATGTTGAAATTACGACATGCTATGTCGTAATTATGACATAAATTTTTTTTTTTGAATGGCCCTTATCGGCTTCCGTATTATATGAACATTTATATTGATTTTAACATGTTTTATAGGCCATTTCTTTGATTGACAGTCCGTATTTTCCTATCCGTACCGTTCATAGGTCCAACAATTATTGTAGTGTTTATCAACAAAGATTTTGCGCTTGATCTTTTCAATTCAATTTTATGGAAAAACGAGCAGGAAGGCATATGATTTTTTTTGGACCATTTGATAGATATAAATTTATGGATTCAGGAAAGGTATCACTGTAATTCATTGAAATTTTCCTTTAGACCAAATTTTGGAGACTTTTGTGACATGTTCACCCCCCTTTTTTGCTATATTTTGTATCTAAGAAATGCAGATTGTTGCCATGGTTACACCCAAAAGGGATTATATTTCACCCTTATGACCATTAGAAATCAAATCTATGGAAGATTTTCTTTCTACAAGTATATACATGCATAACACACATATAAAGCCTTCTTTGTTAGACAGGAGGGGAAAGAGGGTGTTAAAAATTTATGAGTGTCAATTTTAAGTTTTTTTCCTAATTCTGTGTATTGCTACCTTAGGAATAAGGGGCCAAAAAGGGCCCAAATAAGCATTATTCTTGGTTTTTGCTCAATAACTTTAGTATAAATGAATAGAAATCAAGGTTTATGACCATAAAAGGAAGGTTGGGATTGATTTTGGGAGTTTTGGTCCCAACAGTTTGGGAATAAGGGGCCCAAAGGGTCCTAAACTAAACTTTGTTTGATTGCATTAACAATTGAATTATTAGGGTTCTTTGATATGCCGAATCTAACTGTGCAGGGCTCACGCTACCAGGCGACTTGGGTAAAGAAGTCGCTTTCCCGACCGTCACTTCGCCTTCCCCGACCCCCAAAAGCGAAGACAAGTCGCCCTGTTGTTTACAATACTAGCTTTCATTCGCTTCCGTCATTGGACATTTTGACTTTTTTCCAAGTTGATGAGAAACATCAACTTTTTATTGATAATTAAAGAAATTCAGACATAAATGATTCATTATCTTATGAAAAGAGGTTGAAGCATTGTTTTTATACGACCGCAAAATTTTAAATTTTTTTCGTCCTATATTGCTATCACGTTGGCGTCGTCGTCGTCGTCTTCGTCGTCGTCGTCGTCCGAATACTTTTAGTTTTCGCACTCTAACTTTAGTAAAAGTGAATAGAAATCTATTAAATTTTAACACAAGGTTTATGACCACAAAAGGAAGGTTGGTATTGATTTGGGGTGTTTTGGTCCCAACATTTTAGGAATTAGGGGCCAAAAAGGGCCCAAATAAGCATTTTCTTGGTTTTCGCACTATAACTTTAGTTTAAGTTAATAGAAATCTATGAAATTTTGACACAAGGTTTATGACCACAAAAGAAAGGTTGGTCCAAAATTAAACTTTGTTTGATTTCATCAAAAATTGAATAAAAGGGGTTCTTTGATATGGATTTCATCAAAAATTGAATAAAAGGGGTTCTTTGATATGCCAAATCTAACTGTGTATGTAGATTCTTCATTTTTGGTCCCGTTTTCAAATTGTTCTACATTAAAGTCCAAAGGGTCCAAAATTAAACTTAGTTTGATTTTAACAAAAATTGAAATCTTGGGGTTCTTTGAACTGCTGAATCCAAACATGTACTTAGATTTTTGATTATGGGCCCAGTTTTCAAGTTGGTCCAAATCAGGATCTAAAATTATTATATTATGTATTGTGCAATAGCAAGTCTTTTCAATTGCACAGTATTGCGCAATGGCAAGAAATATCTAATTGCACAATATTGTGAAATAGCAAATTTTTTTTTAATTAGAGTTATCTTTCTTTGTCCAGAATAGTAAGCAAGAAATATCTAATTGCACAATATTGTGCAATAGCAAGAATTTTTTTTGATTGGAGTTATCTTTCTTTGTCCAGAATCAACTTAAATCTTTGTTATATACAATATACAATGTATATTCACTTTTTACTACCAACTGATAAATTAAAATAATCTTTACCATTCAGTGATAACAAGCAGTTTTTTTACATCTTAATATTTTATGATGTATTTAAATGAGTAGTTATTGTTGCAAACTCCATTAGAAATTTTAATTGAGATTAGTTTTGGAATAAGGGAAAGGGGGATGTTATTAAAAAAATTGGGTTCAATTTTTCTCATTTGAAATTTCATAAATAAAAAGAAAATTTCTTCAAACATTTTTTTGAGAGGATTAATATTCAACAGCATAGTGAATTGCTCTAAGAGAAAACAAAAATTTTAAGTTCATTAGACCACATTCATTCTGTGTCAGAAACCTATGCTGTGTCAACTATTTAATCACAATCCAAATTTAGAGCTGAATCCAGCTTGAATGTTGTGTCCATACATGCCCCAACCGTTCAGGGTTCAACCTCTGCGGTCGTATAAAGCTACGCCCTGCGGAGCATCTGGTTGCAGTGTGTAACAAGTTATCATACATGTGAACCTCCCGACGGGAGTACAAAACTCGCGTTTTCAGGGGTCTCCTCCCGTCCTCCCGTTCAGGAGAAAAAACTCCCGTGTATGAAATATTTCATGAATGAAAATTATCAGACGCCATATTTGATCATTTCTTACTACTGTACCTGTACGGGTGTAATTGACACCTGTGTCAAATTTTACCTGTACATCAAAGAAGATGTATAATTAATTGGCTTCACTTGACAGCTTGGGTGTCAAACATACTGGTAATCAACAATGTTTACCTCTGGCTAACTGCCGTTGTGTTATAAAAACGATGTGTATTGGGAATATTGAAATACATTTTTGTTACTTCCCTTTGTTTTATCCTGTTTTCAGTTATTTTGCTTTTAAAAATGTAAATAGTAAAAAGACTATAAATGATTAATATGTTAATCAAATAATCATAAACTGATGTTGATTAAATGAATTTAAATCTTTTGGGACAAATAAAAAAATATAAATTTATAAATTATTTTAGCAATCTAGACCTCCTTTCAAGGATTAAATTGAAGTTTATGTGATAAATCTGTTTATCAATTATGTGATTGGTATACACAATATGTACATTTAGACTAATAAATTTCTAGTTAGTTTAATTGGGATTATGAAACCTTGGGTTTGAGAATTGTAGATGTTAGAATATATAAGATTTTATTGTGTAAGCTAGAAATAGCAAAACATTTTACAATGTTTTTAAGTCTTTTTAAGTTTTCTACAAATAATGCTTAAAAGCCATGCAGTACTACTGTTAGTGTTTGTTATTTTTTTTAATTAATTTATGATGTTGCAAACAAACATGTAGAGCTTATTTCTTTCTTATTTGTCTATACATTTACCAATGATAAGGAGATGGAGACATGAATAAAAATCTATACAGATAAGATAGATAAATATAATGATTTATTTGCAAGCAGTGAACAATCATTATCAAAAACAAAACAAAACTAAACAGGAAACAGATTCTTTTTAATATTTTATTTTATTCAAATAGAAAGGCAATAAGGGTACTTTAAACATATTACAATTTGTAGAAAAAACACAATTTCTACTTCATATGGTTACATTTACGACAAAATTTATGTCGATAAAAAACCTCCTGATCTGAGTCCTAATCTCCTGACCAAAATTTCCAAATCTCCTGATCTGAGTTTCACAGTCCATCACATGTATGAGTTATTTAATAAAAATACAACTTCTTATCACTTCGTGCACTTCCGAAAGTTCCGGTGCTTGTTACTTGAAAACGAACATCAACCTAACTTTCGGCTGCAAAATAAGTTTGTTACTTCATTTAAACCTGATAACAGTTGCCTCCAGTAAATGTTCAATCCATTTATTGCATTAAAAACATCATGATCCTTTCCAAATAACTTGTCAAACATCGTTTATTTTTGTAAATTTTCTTGCAACCGTCCGCCATTGACCGATTTCTAAACTACGGATGGGAAACGGACCAGCTATGACCGAAATCCCTATTTTTACAAAAATTACCACGAACGCAAGGATGGAACAGCTGACAGAAGAATATTGATCCCAAAAGGAAAAATAACGCATTCCACATGCATTCAAAGACTTTTGGTTACATCTAATTAAACTCATCACTGATTGGTGAATATAACATGTATAATTCCCTATAATTTATATGGATTGTTGTAAACTATTGTAAAGTTGCTTAACTCTTAAACTATTACACTGCTATCAATATAGTATGACCCAGCTTACCTTTATATATCTTTTGATGAGAAACACTGAATTTCATACACAAGATAGTTTTTAATTAAAATGTAATTGATATATTATAATTTCTTTACCTTTTTAAAAAAAAAAAATTTTTTTAGTGCTAGATATTTAGTTGGTAGTTTCTCACAAGGACCTTAGTAAAATTTTAACAACTTTTAATTTGAAATGTTACTTTAATTGTATACTCAGATATGAATTGAACAATATAAAAAGAACATTATTTACAAATGACTGTTTATACTACAGTAAAATCCAAACATTGTAGCGCACCGCACGAATAAGCACTTCTCTTTCAAATCTCACCACTTCTCCCTATCAGTTTCAAAAAGAGAAGTCACTTCTCCCTATAATTCTGAAGTAGTGTGAGTCCTGCTGTGTATGTAGATTCTTAATTTTTGGTCCTGTTTTCAAATTGGTCTTCATTAAGATCCAAAGGGTCCAAACTTAAACTTAAGTTTTATTTTAATAAAAATTGAATCCTTGGGGTTCTTTGATATGCTGAATCGAAAAATGTACTTAGATTTTTGATTATTGGCTGTTTTTACAAGTTGGTCCAGATCAGGGTCCCAAATTAAACTTCAGAACACAGATCAAGTTTGATTTTGGTAGCATCAGTTATACCGTTATAAAGTTAAATGCTCTCTACAATTAGAAAAATTGCTGATTTTTTCGTTTCTGTTCTCTCACTTTAGTTTACCCAAGCCAAATGTTTCATGGTTATGAAACTTACATTTAATAAGTCCAATCTACCCAGAATCAGTGAGTGAACAATTGATCATGTGACACAAATCAGAACGAGGTTAATCCTTTTCATACACAAATTGAAACTTATACTCAGGTACTCTTTACATGTCATGATACTCGTGAGTACTGGAGTCCTAGGATAAATCTTCAATGTCCAGTGAAAAGT
Source organism: Mytilus trossulus (assembly GCF_036588685.1). Classification (NCBI taxonomy): domain Eukaryota; kingdom Metazoa; phylum Mollusca; class Bivalvia; order Mytilida; family Mytilidae; genus Mytilus; species Mytilus trossulus. The sequence continues at coordinate 1,540,598 of NW_026963340.1, read as the reverse complement.
TTTATTTTTGTTCGGATGTGGTATTTGGTTATTACTTTTGATAAACCTAATTATAATATGATGACATCGCTTGTCTTGACATCTTATCGTAAAACATACATATTGTTGCAGAACTCAAACTGTATGGCTAAAAATATACTTGATCCTTGATTATTTTGTGTTAAAAGAACCGCCCTTTTTTTAGATTACTTTTCATGCTAGAAATTATTAATTGTGTGTTCAAGAACTAAATCAAAAACATGCTAATAAAACCATCAACATGTTAATGAAGTCCATTTGGAGTTAATATGCATGTATTTATGTTTTATAATACAACTTGAATCAGAAATTGTCAAAGAAAATATTGGAACTCAAATCTTTTATAACATAAAAGTTAATGTAGATCTCATACCAATCCCATTTACAAAGAAGTTTTGATTAAAAAATAATAAGTTTATGGCTTGTGTGTTATTAATTCATAAAAGTGTTAATTTAAGAAATAATGCTATCCTGCCATGCTCTATGCTCATTTTAATATGGGTAGGCATTATACTTGTTAATATCTTAATATCAAGTGTTAGCAAGGTCTTGAATGTTTACAAATATAATGACTACCCATGTTAAAATGAGCATAGCGAGAGCATGGGAAAATCAAAAGGCAAAATCAAAATTCCAAACACATCAAAGGAATGGATAACAACTGTCATATTCCTGACTTGGTACAGGCATTTTCTAATGTAGAAAATGGTGGGTTGAACCTGGTTTTATAGCTAGCAACACCAACAAAAATGTCCATTTTGATCTCTGGTGTTGTTGAAAATTCATCTGATGTTGCAATTTCAATTGTGACGTCAATCATGTGCAGCCCATGTTCTATTTGAATTAGAACATGGCTTTGTTCCAAAAGCTTAAGAAGAACATCATATGGGAATTGTGTACAAACACTGTTACAAATGTTTCTTATCATTTGCATAGGGTTCACCACAGGGTAATTTGATTTTTTTACTGATTCAGAAATATGTCTGACCCAAAACTGCAGATGAAAGTCTGTTTCTAAATTTTGTAACAACAAGTCATGCTTGCCAAAAAAATCTCTTGGAAGCACTAGCTACAATGGACTATGCTAGTACTGCTTAAACACATTTTGCTATTGTAGATGAGTCAGTGACTAAGTTGTAACACATAGAAGTCTCAGGATATGTGTAATAGATATTATTTTTGCTAGTATTATTAAGGCGAATATTTGATAGAGAACTAATGTGTGGGGAAATGTATTAAGGAGATATATCTCAATATTTATAAAGGACAAACGAATAAGAATCCAAGTACTCAAATTGTACTCGAGTACTCTGCCGTCTGAGCGAGTACTCAAGTACTTGTTGACATCCCTACTTTAAAATATTATATGCAAGCGTGGGCATCATCTAATGTCCCACAGACATATTCCCCATTTAATTTATATTGGATCCTGTACGTGTTTTAATTACTTTTGCAAGGAATTCGGTCACCAATCCTGAAAACAGTTACTTCATATTTTGATGTAAGTTCCATTAACTAACCATATGTAGCTTGTACATTTGAATTAAATAGTATATATAACACCAGGGAGGTTATATAACCTCCTTGCTAACACTAACAAGTGTAATTATCAACTTCTTATAAATCACAAAATATTCTTCAGGCTCTTATTTCCAACTGAGGTTCATTATTTCCTGTACATGACTGTCAACATTATAGAACTTTGTCTTTCACAACAAATAGCTATAGTAAAGGAGGGTGATTACTTTTTAGGATAAAGCAGTGCAGAAAAAGATTTGAGTCATTTGGACGCAATTTTTCCCATTCTCTTGGAAGAAATCTTTTCCACTGTATGCTGATGAAACATTTTGATGGACGTTTTATTGCTCACCAAGAACTACCTTTAAAACCATTTGAGATATATACTGCCCCTTGCAGATATGTGAAGTATAAACCACAGGTGGACATTTGTCTTGATGATCCAAGCTATGATGCCAGCATCTGTTTAAATATCATTGAAATGGTGAGTACCCTAGGCCTCTATTATAACAATGCATTTGTTCAATGAATTTTACATATATATACAGCATGTAAATATCAATATTTTATGATTCTAGGACATCCCTGATATTCTAAGCCTGACACACCAGTAGTCTGACAACAACCCATGGCCATTAGTCTGACATCCGAATATTTAGAAATAAAGTTTGAAGTTATTATTTTAGATAAGAAATAGAAATAAAAGGTTCATTGATATTCAAAGGAAGACCTTGTAATCAAATGAAATAATGGGGAAGTCCCTAGGATCACCCCACCTTCTCCTGTTTAAGAACTTAGAAACGGTCGAGATCCCCACCCCTAAATCATATTTATTCATGTATAATAACTAATCATGAAATGAAATACAGGGGGAGTCCCCTGGGTCACTCCTCCTGCAGTGTTCTCCCCAGGCAGTTTTAGCGTCGTGGTACCGCTTTATTTTCTTCCCGTGTGACGCTATAATAATTTCCGCAACCAAATAATTATTTCCAGATTATTTTCAGGATGTTATTTTTCTTGTTTCTTTATGGCAAAGCCATGTCCTAAATTTTATTTAACTGTAATCCCTTCAAGTCGGACAATAGATGCAATTTAGAGTGATTAATAGGTGTTAATTGCCCTTTGGGTGATAATTGTTTTGATACGAATACCCCTTTTTTTTTTATTGTATCTAATAATGATAGCAAAGTTACTTTAACATGTTAAAAGTACTCACTGAACATATACTAATGATAGTAGAGAATTACGAAATGTCGAAGAAAACGAACTTCGCATATAATTATGCATTTTTAGAATTAAAACTATTCAATTATCTTTGGCTCAGAATATAAAACAAGATAAATAAAACTTTTATTTTGGCCGAAAATTATTGTACAAGTTCATTTAAAAAATAACTTATACACATACATGACATAGAGTATACACAATTGCAGGCCTTACTTTTCCACTGAAACTACTGGGCCAAGTTCATTATAGATAGTGATAATTGTATAAAGCAGCAAGAATGTTCAGTAAAGTAAGATGTACATGTGCAAACACATCACTATCACCAAAACACAATTTTGTCATGAATCCATCTGCTTCTTTTGTTTAATTCACATATATACCAAGGTGAGCGACACAGGCAAGAGCCTCTAGTTTATAAGAACCAGTGTTTTTTCCTATTTAATGCAATTGTATTTATAGGGGTTACACTATAATAAACCATTCGTTCATTTAGCTGGGTAGGTAGGGTATATTTTTTTTTGGCCCAAGAGGAACAAAATAATACTAGAACTTTTAATGAATATAGAAAACATAAACTGTTGTCAAGGTTGTATTCTCAGTTATGAATTCAACAATATAGACAAAAAGAATAGGATCGAATAGGATATTTTATTCCCCAAGTAAGGGCCTAGCTATAGCATACAAACAATGAAATACATTTTGTATTAAACTATAACGTATATAACATAAGGGAAATAGAGCCCTGCAACGATGCTACAAATTACATTGAAAAAATACAAATTTTTTTTCACGCCAATGGAGATGCTATCCAAAATTTCTGGGGAGATCACTGGAGTCCTGTTTGGGAACTTTGAAACAGTCGGGATCCCCACCCCTAAACCATATGTACTCATGTATGGGACAATATAATAAATCAAATGAAATATAGGGGGAGTTCCCGAGGTCAACCCACCCTCCTGTTTGAGAACATGGAAACAGTCGAGATCCCCACACCTAAACCATATGTACTCATGTATGGGACAATATAATAAATCAAATGAAATATATAGGGAGTTCCTGGGGTCAACCCACCCCTCCTGTTTGAGAACTTGGAAACAGTCTAGATCCCCACCCTAAACCATATATATTCATGTATGGGACAATATAACAAATCAAATGAAATATAGGTGGAGTTCCAGGGGGTCAACCCACCCCTCCTGTTTGAGAACAAGGAAACAGTTGAGATCCCCACCCCTAAACCATATATATTCATGTATGGGACAATATAACAAATCAAATGAATTATAGTGGGAGTCCATAGGGTCACCCTACCCCTTCCTGTATGATAACTTGGAAACAGATGAGATCGCCACTCCTCAACAATATATATTCATGTATTAGACAATAAAAAAAATCAAATGAAATATAGGGGAAGTCACTGGGATCACCTCACCCCCTCCTGTTTGAAAACTTGATAACGATCTAGATTCCCATCCCTAAACCCTCAGGCCTGTAGCCAGGAATTTCCATGGGGCTTTATTTGGACTCTTGAACTCAACTTTAACAGTCACAATTGGAAAAGAACGTTGACTTTAACAGTGCTTTTTTGTCTGAACCCTTCGACCCCCCTGTCTACGGGTATGACCATATAAATAATCATGTATGGGCCAAAATCAAAAACTAAATGAAATATTGGGGTTACTCCTAGAAAAAAAATTGAATTGCAATTTCCCGTCGATATCCCGTCGATATCCGCAACTCGTTAATGGGTATAATGTTTTTGACCCGTCCGTCCGTCAGTCCTGTTTCTTGTCATCACAACTCCTCTCAAACCACACAACAGAATTTCACGAAACTTTTTTTCTAGGAGTTACGCCCCTTTGAACTTATTTACTTTAATGTACTATTGCAACATTTTGTCATTGCAACTCCTCTCAAACCACACAACAGAATTTCACGAAACCTTTTCAGATGATAAGGACATACTATGTAGTTGTGCATATCGACGGGAAATTGCGATTCAATTATTTTTTCTAGGAGTTACGCCCATTTGAACTTATTTACTTTAATGTACTACTGCAACAGTTTGTCATTGCAACTCCTCTCAAACCGCACAACAGAATTTCAGGAAACCTTTTCAGATAATAAGGACATACTATGTACTTGTGCATATCGACGGGAAATTGCGATTCAATTTTTTTTTCTAGGAGTTATGCCCATTTGAACTTATTTACTTTAATGTACTACTGCAACAGTTTGTCATCGCAACTCCTCTCAAACCGCACAACAGAATTTCAGGAAACCTTTTCAGATAATAAGGACATACTATGTAGTTGTGCATATCGACGGGAAATTGCGATTCAATTTTTTTTCTAGGAGTTACACCCCTTTGAACTTATTTGCTTCAAATTCAATGTACTTTTGCAACAGTTTGTCATCGCAACTCCTCTCAAACCACACAACAGAATTTCATGAAATTTTGTAGATAATAAGGACATACTATTTAGTTGTGCATATTGGCAGGAAATTAATTTTTCTTATACAATTTTTTTTTCTTTTACTTATTTAACTTCTCCAATGACAATGTGGGGACGTGGGGTATGTGAGCGTGCTCACTAAGGTTCTTTAATTATAGATAGAGAAAATTGTAAGTAGCAATATGTTCAGTATACATGCAGTAAGATTTACAAACACATCAACATCACCAAAACACAATTTTGTCATGAATCCATCTGTGCCTTTGTTTAATAGAGCCTTTAGTTTATTAAATGCCTTTCATATTTTGAACTGATTCTTGATAAGTGAGACTGCCATCATGTTTGTGTCCACATGTGTTATTCAAATTGCAGATTTTTCATCTTTTTGAGACAGGGCCATTCATGTTGCTTTGACACATCTAGTTATATATAAACTTACTTGAACAGTTAAAAATCTGTGTGATAAACATAGGGTTTCAGGGAATCAAATTAACATTTGTACTGGAAGGGCAATGCTTCATAATAGATAATTTTGATTGTATTAGTTATTGATGAGCCATAATTTCTTCATCATATTGCAGTGTTCGAAACCTGATCTTGAAGATAGCATACATCAAACAATGTTTTATACACTAAGTGGTGGAAGATCAACAACTCATTGCTATATCATTAAAGTAGCTGCGAGAGGAATGTTTCAGGTGAGTAAGTTTTTCCTAAAGTTTTAAATTATTTTAGTGTAATTCAGAAGACACCAGGGCTTTTTACATGTAAAACATTTCCATTTAATATGTTTATTAAAACTGTAAAACATCCAAAATAGGAGGGATGCAGTCAGCATTAGAAGAGGGAATTCTCTAATTTGCTATAACCAAATTCAACATGAACAGAGAGTTACAAACTTAGAGATAGCAGTCAATTTTATGTTCATTTCCTCTAGCAAGTCTACATTGTCTAGCAACACTTTAAACCAGATATAAAGATTTAATCTTGATGTGATGTTTTCAAGATTTTATTAAACCGCAAAAATTGAAATTTTCTTGGTCATATATGTATCACGTTCGCGTTATGTTGTTGTTCGAAGACATTTGGTTTTCGCGCTAGTACTCTAACTTTAGTAAAAGTGAATAGAAATCATTGAAATTTAAACACAAGGTTTATGACCATAAAAGGAAGGTTGGGAATGGTTTTAGGTGTTTTGGTCCCAACAGTTTAGGAATTAGGGGCCAAAAAAAGATCCCAAATAAGCATTTTCTTTGTTTTCGCACTATAACTTAACTGTAAATCAATAGAAAACTACAAAATGTTGACACAAGGTTTATGACTTCAAAAGGAAGGTTGGGATTGATTTTGGGAGTTATAATAATTTGATTTTTCTATACATGAAACAATATATATACAACAGTAGATGTTTTTTAAAAGAGAAAAGTTAAAATATATATACAATTTAGAAAAAATAATGGCAGTCAAAAATAAGAGACAAAAACACTTTGATGCCATGTGGAATGTATTTAATGTATTATTTTTATAATTCAATTTTTCATTTGTTTTTACATCTATATTTATTGTCACAACTAGCATAAAATATTATTGTATCTATAAGCACAATTTATTATGTACAGAAATTCTTACGGGATATTTATTTATTTTTATACCCCACGCAACGAGTTGCAGAGGGTATAATGTTTTTGACCTGTCCGTCCGTTAGTCCGTCCGTCCGTCCATCCATCCGTCAGTCCTGTTTCTTGTCATCGCAACTCCTCTTAAACCACACAACAGAATTTCAGGAAACCTTTTCAGATAATAAGGACATTCTATTTAGTTGTGCATTTCGACGGGAAATTGCTATTCAATTTTTTTTCTAGGAGTTACGCCACTTTGAACTTATTTACTTTAATGTACTACTGCAACAGTTTGTCATCGCAACTCCTCTCAAACCACACAACAGAATTTCACGAAACCTTTTCAGATAATAAGGAAATACTATGTTACTAAGTTGTGCATATCAACTGGAAATTGCGATTATTTTTTTTTCTAGGAGTTATGCCCCTTTGAACTTACTTACTTTAATGTTCTACTGCAACAGTTTGTCATCTCAACTCCTCTGAAACTACTCAACAGAAGGGCTAAGTGAGCTTTTCTCATCACTTGGCGTCCATCGTCCGTTGTTTGTCGTCCGGCGTTAACTTTTACAAAAATCTTCACCTGAAACTAGTGGGCCAAAACCAAACTTGGCCACAATCATCATTAATGTATGAAGTATAAAGTTTGTGTTTTTTTACCCGGCCAACCATCCAAGATGGCCGCCATGGCTAAAAATAGAACATAGGGGTAAAATGCAGTTTTTGGCTTATAACTCAAAAACCAAAGCATTTAGAGCAAATCTGACATAAGTCAAATTGTTTTTCAGGTGAAGATATATCTGCCCTGAATTTTTCAAATGAATTTGCAATTTCAAGAAAATTTTGCTGTTTTTGGTTTTTATCTTGAATATTATTATAGATAGACAAAATGGATAAACTGTAAACATCAATAATCATGATAATGTTCAGCAAAGTTAGATTTACAAATAAGTCAACATGACCAAAATGGTCAGTTGACCCCTATAGGAGTTACAAATGTATTGCCCTTCATAGTCAATTTTAACCATTTTTCATAAATTTTATATATCTTTTACAAAAATCTTCAATTTGTGATCATGGATTACAGCTTTAATTAACTTAAATTGGATATATATATATATATATATACAACTCGTCTAAACATCAACCCAACAATGTTAGATCTGTAAATTTGCTTCCGCAAATTTTTGGTTCTTCCCTCGCCGGGATTCGAACCCATGCTACTGTGATATCGTGACACCAAATCGCCTGCACTGCAGCCGTCCCGCTAGACCACACGACCACCTGGGCTCTCAAAAAAAGAGCTTTCGGTGGCCATATGTTACCTTTCCACGTCAGTTTTAATCTAGCGGCGTACTACAGTACATGATATATAAGGCATGAAGATGTTATTGTTACAGATCAGCTAAATTATCTATAGTAAAGGATCCTACAAATTAATGTAAGATACAGTCACAGAAAATAATTATATTCATAAGTACGTCTGAGTCAGTGACAACCCTACAACAGATGTATCCATCGGATCGCCATCAATGATGGTGATACATGGCTGTGTACATAATGTATATACAACTCGTCTAAACATCAACCCAACAATGTTAGATCTGTAAATTTGCTTCCGCAAATTTTTGGTTCTTCCCTCGCCGGGATTCGAACCCATGCTACTGTGATATCGTGACACCAAATCGCCTGCACTGCAGCCGTCCCGCTAGACCACACGACCACCTGGGCTCTCGGTGATAATTATTCGTGTGGTCTAGCGGGACGGCTGCAGTGCAGGCGATTTGGTGTCACGATATCACAGTAGCATGGGTTCGAATCCCGGCGAGGGAAGAACCAAAAATTTGCAGAAGCAAATTTACAGATCTAACATTGTTGGGTTGATGTTTAGACGAGTTGTATATACATTATGTACACAGCCATGTATCACCATCATTGATGGCGATCCGATGGATACATCTGTTGTAGGGTTGTCACTGACTCAGACGTACTTATATATATATATATATATATATTCAATTTAAGGTACAGTTAAGGGGGTTCGCGGGTCTAAATCATTTATATAGGATTTCTCTATATTTTTCTGTAAATGAACTTTATCTTATAGTTAATAGAAAAATGAAATAAAAAAAGTGGGGTCACCGTTCAATTGCGCTCACAATCTGCCTTCCGAAGAAGCATACATTTTTGTAAAGGTGGGGATTTTCTGTTGAAGTGATAGGAGAAATGAAAGGTAATATCGAAATAAAAAATGAAATTTATTACAGAAATCGCTCAAATTTTAAAATAATTTAGTTTAAGTACAGCTTATATGGAAATTATATTAAAAAATATAGGTCACCGATGAGTTAAAAAAGATATTTCAATTTTAAAGCAAAAAAATGGCATTTTTGCACCAAAGGGAGATAATTTGGAGCTTTTTCAATGATATATACATTTTAAAAGTCACCTGGGGCCAAAACGAATTGATTTTTTGGAATATTTTTTTAACCATATGATTAAGTAACAACTACTAAAGGCAATTAATGAAATTTGTAATGAAAAATAAATGTTTGATATTTTTCTGAAAATCTTATACCCTTTAGCCTCCTTAAAGCAATGTTTTAACTTTCTTCTGAAATCAGTTCTACAGTGGTGGATCCAGAACTTTTCCTAAGTGGGGCCCGCTGACTGTCCTAAGAGGGGGCCTGCTCCAGACATGCTTCAATGATTCCCTTTATAATCAACCAAATTTTTCCCACGAAAAGGCAGGGGGCCTGGATCCGCCTTTGTTCTAGTTTGAAAGATCAGTTAAAACAATAATGCTTAAAAACATTCTTTATTTTTGTCTAAGTTTTCATTAAAATCCTGTTCAAAACTCAAGTAATTCAACTTTAATTTTTATTAAGTTTACAGACAAAAACCAATAAAACATCATATTTTTTAATATATTTTTCTGAATGGTACGACTTCCCAGTGGTACATGTTAACTTTTTTTGGTACAAGTTGCTGTGATACGAGTTAACTTGATTCCGTATCTTATCACCGTAATTCTAGGAGGAACCCTTAACTGGGCCCCTGTTGTGTTCACTTATCGCTACACTGACCCTTGGTGCGAAGCTATATATAGAACGGTGGACCAGTTTAGGAGGAACCCCATTTCTTACTCTTTAAATATTGAAGTTCCTTTTGGTTAGAGGGCATGACTCCTTTCCGTACACACTCCTCTGTTTAAATTGAGGTCGTTCTTAATATAATACGACGTTTATCGGCATCAATGAGTTCATTTTTCTTGACGAATACTTCCAGAAGGGAGACAACTCGAAACGATAATATGGAAGACCCCATTTTGGCTGAAGGGTTGTTATAGGTAATTTTTACGATGAAGCATTTATTTTAATTTAAATTATGCATATGATTTAAAGTTATGCAACAACAATAACCCTCAATAGCAGACAGACATAGAAAAAATCCCACGAGTTTCAAATTAACCAATGAAGCGGGGAATCACTCAATCTGATTTTATGCCTTGGAGCACATTGTATTGAAAAATGGTATCGTCCAGGTTAATTTTGAGAAAGAATGACCTATCGTTTTGAAGAAAATAACTTTATATAGGTATATAAATATATATGTTAATAAAGTTTTAGAACTTTTTGGTTTTTATACTTTTTTATATCATTTTTGATAATTAACTTAAGTGTATATGTATCAAGATACTACAAAAGAAAATGGACTAAAACAATGTTGAAATTTATTTTTTTTACTTTGCCCAGGTCTGCCTATATTATCAGAAGTTTTAAAATACAGATAATGCATTTTTGTAAACATTGTACAGGAACTTTTTTTATCAAAGCAAATCGTGCAAAAAATTGTAGAGTAACAAAGCAATTAAACACGTCTTAATAATTTATTTTTCAATATTGAATTTATCTGTGAAATGTATGCATAATAACAGTAACATGAAATAATGATCTGAACTGAAAAACACATAGTTAATTTTTCCGGCATTCAATATCTTATCCTGGACAAGAAAAGTCTGTAATTCTTTATCTCATTTATAAACGGTGGTATGGGTGTCTTTCCTCCATCATGGATTGTAAAAAACAGTGAACTAAAGGTCCAGATTTTATATTTAGTTAGCAAAATTTGATATCATTTTGTTTAGTTTCTAACCACAAAATCATGGTGTTATTTTTGTATAATCCTTACAAAATGTGTCATTTTGTCGCATCCTGTAGCTGGAGAAAATGGGCGGTGACCTATCATTTTTATTAGCTCATCACTTGTCGTCCGTCGTCTGTCGTCCGGCGTTAACTTTTACAAAAATCTTCTCCTGAAACTACTGGGCCAAATTAAACCAAACTTGGCCACAATCATCATTAATGTATGTAGTATAAAGTTTGTGTTTTTTTACCCGGCCAACCATCCAAGATGGCCGCCATGGCTAAAAATAGAACATAGGTGTCTAATGCAGTTTTTGGCTTATATCTCAAAAACGAAAGCATTTAGAGCAAATGTGACATGGGGTATAACTGTTTATCAGGTCAAGATCTATCAGCCTTGAAATTTTCAGATGAATCAAACAACCCATTGTTGGGTTGCTGCCACTTAAGGTGGCTCGTGGGTACAAAAATTTTAGCAAAAAATTAAACCTTAATTTTTTCCATTACAAATTTTATTTATAACACTATTAGTTGTTACTTTATGATATGGTACAAAAAACAACCCAAAAAAAATGATTTGGTTTGGCCCCAGATGACTTTAAAATTTGAAAAGGCTCCAAATTATCTCCCTTTGGTGCAAAAATGCCATTTTTTTGGCCTTAAATTTGAAATATCTTTTTTAACTCATCGATGACCTATATTTTTTATGATTGTTTTCAAATAAGCTGTACATAAACTAAATAATTGTAAAATTTAAGCGATTTCTTATATTAGGTTATTTTTTTTTATTTCGATATTTCCTCTTTTTCTCCTATTAGTTCAACAGAAAAAAAGTACATTAACAAATATGTATGCTTCCTCCAGAGGCAGATTTTAGCTTAAATGAACGGTGACCCCATTTTTTTATTTCATTTTTCTTTTAAGTATATGATAAAGATCATTTATAAAAATATAGTGAAATCCTATATTAGAAAAAAAAAATCATTTATACCCAGGAGCCCCCTTAATTGGTAATTTTAAGGAAATTTTGCAGTTTTTGGTAATTATCTTGAATATTATTATAGATAAAGATAAACTGTAAACAGCAAAAATGATCAGCAAAGTAAGAATTTGCATTACTATAAGACGTGTTTCTGTACTTGTTTATCCCAAATTCATGTATTTAGTTTACATGTTTAATGTTATATTTGTAATTCTCATCAGATTTTGTCAAATGTGTTAACGTCTTCTTATTATATATTTAGGTATGACGTATAGAAAAATTAATCACCTCCTCTTTATTAATTATATTAAATTTTGTACGATTATTTACGTTTGAAGTTGGATTCATAACAAACTGGACATATATATATATATATATTACAGTTAATTGCTATTAATAAGTATTGCAATATGCATTTTGTTTAAATGAATTATCAGTATTTAGTTCTAAATCAATCCTAATTCTATCTCATTTTTGAATGATAGTTTTTCATATGTGACGTCATGCTGTTTCTAAATTTCATAAATTCAAATGTGGCATAATGTTTCTGCCTTTTCGCCGTCGTATGTGACGTCACAATTTTTTTAACTAGTTGACGCCTGGGACTGATTCGGATGTGTGTCTATTTTGTGATTAACTTTGGTTTAGTTTTCTGTAATTAGTTAATATTTCAGTTTCATTATGTATATCTCTTTCATATTCATTTGTTAAAATTTACTGTTTGCAATAGCATTAAGTATTCTATATAATAAGGATGTTCTTATCCCGTGCATAAAAACAATGCCTTATTTGTCAAAACCTTTTCAACTTTTGATCTTCAGTGTTGTACAACTTTGTACATTTTTCACGTTCGATCTTTTATATCTAGGCGTTATGTCAGTCAGGGGTAGAACTTGTACAAGTGTATTTTATTTACTTGAAGAAGTGAAAAAAAATATACACATATAAGTAAATAAATAATGTTTGAATAATCTCCCCTTAATTTTCTGAAAAATTTACTTGTACAAGTAAATTTTTCTTACAATCCCACAAAAATCCTCAAGTTTTGAGATGTAAAATCATGCCTTTAAAGATTTTCCCCAGGTTTGCTCAAATTTTTTCATTAAAGTTCAATGTTTCATCTCATTAATTCATCAAAGAAACTGATTGAGCAAAGATCTTGTATATTTGCGCAAGGCAATCAAAAATTGCTCCTTTGGGGCTTGTAAATGAGCAGTGTTAAGAAGATAACAGACAAATGGGACTTTCATTGTCCATGAAATTACACTTGAATGATTAGTAAAGACATCTGCAAAGGGTACACAATTTAAAATTCTATTAGAGCAAAGAAATCTTCAGAATTCAAGAAAAGAAAAAAACATGATTTTTTTACCTATACAAGTAAAAAAATCTGAATGCGGAAGGGACATAACTCAGCCAATTTTTTTTTTACCTATACAGGTAAATAAAATTCACTTGTATAAGTATCCTACAAATTTACTTATATGTGTATATTTTTTTTTACTTCTTCAAGTAAATAAAATACACTTGTACAAGTAGTACCCCTGACTGTATGTATTCAGGTTAAGTTTTCTGTAATTAGTTAATACTTTAGTTTCTTTGTGTATATCTCTTTCATATTCATTTGATAAAATTTACTGTTTGCAATAGCATGAATTGTTCTATATAATAAGAATGTTCTTATCCCGGGCATAAAAACAATGCTGTATTTTGCGAAACCTTTTCAACTTTTGATTTTCAGTGCTGTACAACTTTGTACTTTTTTCACTTTCGATCTTTCATATCTGGGCGTCACTGGTGAGTCTTGTGTGGACAAGGCGCGTTTTTGGCGTATTAAATTTTAAACCTGATGCTTTTTTAGCTCACCTGGCCCGAAGGGCCAAGTGAGCTTTTCTCATCACTTGGCGTCCGTCGTCCGTCGTCGTCCGTCGTCGTCCGTCGTCGTTAACTTTTACAAAAATCTTCTCCTCTGAAACTACTGGGCCAAATCAAACCAAACTTGGCCACAATCATCATTGGGGTATCTAGTTTAAAAAATGTGTGGCGTGACCCGGTCAGCCAACCAAGATGGCCGCCACTGCTAAAAATAGAACATAGGGGTAAAATGCAGTTTTTGGCTTATAACTCAAAAACCAAAGCATTTAGAGCAAATCTGACATGGGGTAAAAATGTTTATCAGGTCAAGATCTATCTGCCCTGAAATTTTCAAAAGAATCGGTCAATCGGTTGTTGGGTTGCTGCCCCTGAATTGGTAATTTTGAAGAAATTTTGCTGTTTTTGGTTATTATCTTGAATATTATTATAGTTAGAGATAAACTGTAAATAGCAATAATGTTCAGCAAAGAAAGATCTACAAATAAGTCAACATGACCAAAATGGTCAGTTGACCCGTTTAGGAGTAATTGCCCTTTGTAGTCAATTTTTAACCATTTTTCGTTAATTAAAGTAATCTTTTACAAAAATCTTCTCCTCTGAAACTACTTGGCCAAATTAATCCAAACTTGGCCACAATCATCTTTGGGGTATCTAGTTTAAAAAATGTGTGGCGTGACCTGGTCAACCAACCAAGATGGCCGCCACCACTAAAAATAGAACAAAGGGGTAAAATGCAGTTTTTGGCTTATAACTCAAAAACCAAAGCATTTTGAGGAAATCTGACATGGGATAAAAATGTTTATCAGGTCAAGATCTATCTGCCCTTAAATTTTCAGATGAATCGGTCAATCGGTTGTTGGGTTGCTGCCCCTGAATTGGTAATTTTGAGGAAATTTTGCTGTTTTTGGTTATTATCTTAAATATTATTATAGATAGAGATAAACTGTAAACAGCAATAATGGTCAGCAAAGTAAGATCTACAAATAAGTCAACATGACCAAAATGGTCAGTTGACCCGTTTAGGAGTTATTGCCCTTTATAGTCAATTTTTAACCATTTTTCGTAAATTAAAGTAATCTTTTACAAAAATCTTCTCCTCTGAAACTACTTTGCCAAATTAATCCAAACTTGGCCACAATCATCTTTGGGGTATCTAGTTTAAAAAATGTGTGGCGTGACCTGGTCAACCAACCAAGATGGCCGCCACCACTAAAAATAGAACATAGGGGTAAAATGCAGTTTTTGGCTTATAACTCAAAAACCAAAGCATTTTGAGGAAATCTGACATGGGATAAAAATGTTTATCAGGTCAAGAACTATCTGCCCTGAAATTTTCAGATGAATCGGTCAATAGGTTGTTGGATTGCTGCCCCTGAATTGGTAATTTTGAGGAAATTTTGCTGTTTTTGGTTATTATCTTGAATATTATTATAGATAGAGATAAATTGTAAACAGCAATAATGTTCAGCAAAGTAAGATCTACAAATAAGTCAACATGACCAAAATGGTCAGTTGACCCTTTAAGGAGTTATTGCCCTTTAAAGACTTTTTTCACAATTAGTTCATCATGTTGACTTACTTTAAAAAATCTTCTCCTTTGAAACTGCTGTATCAATTTCAGCCAAACTTAGACTAAATGAGTTTCAGAGTATCTAGTATAAATTTTATATTTTATTTCCTTATATGTCAAGAAACATAGCTCCTATGGCTAAAATAGAACATAGGAGAAAATGATTTGTTTTTGCTTTTGAAGAAAATAGGACAATTCAAAGAACATTTAAATAAATTGAAGGCTAAAATAATCATTGATGAGAGATTTAACCAAAAAAATTAAGGTGAGCGATTCAGGCTCTTGAGAGCCTCTTGTTATATATTTCAACATATATCAATAGATTATACTACGTTTTGGCAAAGTATGAACAAATTCAATCATTTTTATTTTAGACTCCCATACCACCTAAGTCAAAAGCTGTTGTTGTATCTCAGCCTCATTATAATGCTACCAGTCAGAATCTATGTGTGATAAGTAATTTATTCAAGATGGTGTGTATTTCGACTGAAACTAATAGCTCTACACCATGATGCGAAGCAATAAATATAAAAAACAAGAAGCTAAAAATGCTAGTACTCATGAACCATATAAGGAAACGACAACCACTGAACATCAGCTGCAGGTTCTTGACTTATATCAGAAACTAACAAAAGCAGGGGTTTTAAACGCAAACCTTCACCAAGCCTGAAACAATAGTGTTACATCAAAACATAGAAAGAAACACATTAAAGTATCAATTGAAATGGCCTAATTCAATCAAAAGACATATATTAAACAAGAATGTGTCCCAAGTACATGGAAGCCCCCATCTGAGCTATCATTTTGTGTCTATGTTCAGTGGACTTGTGTCTATGTTCAGTGGACCGTGAATGTGGGATAAAATCTCTAATTTGGCATTAAATTAGAAAGATCATATCATAGGGAACATGTTTACTAATTATAAGATTCAAGTTGATTGGACTAAAATCAACTAAAAATATTCAAGGAATTTAATGTTTTAGCGACTGAATACATTTAAGATCATAATTTGTTTAGCTTAATTCTAACAATCATATTTTTACAGATAATTTTTGTTGTTACAGGTGTATGTTGGACAGATAGATTGGCCAGTTGAAATGCATCAAATGATGATGATTTGTGGAAGTAATATTACAAGGGAGCTAGGATTTAATCACCAAAATCACTCTAAACCTATAACAGCAAAGTATGCTCACCTTGGGGATATTTCCCTTTCTGATGATGATTGTCCTGTTGTATCATTATTTTTGAAAACTGTTGAGATTCTATCTAAATCAGAGAGAAACACCTTTCTTCCTATCACTGATGACATGATGGAAATAATTGAGATGAGAAGGAGTACCCGGAAACATATTCCAGGATGTGTATTCAATGATTTAAATATCTGCAATGAAAAATTTGACCAGTGTTCTTCAAGAGAAGATACCCCAGATGATGATTCAACTGATTAGTTGAAACATATAGACACAAAAGTATAACAAAATATCGTTTAACCTCCATATTGAAAATATAAATCTTATATAAAAATGGTTACTGATTTTAGGTTATACACGGTTGAGGTAAGGGTGGATGGCTCCATGATTATGAAAATATTCTGTGCAATAACTTGTGAATCATTTAAACCTTTGAAAATTTTATATGTTTCTAATACTAATGTCAAAATGAGGTTCAAGTTTGATATCAAATTGATGATTTTCATTAACCAACCAAAATAAAAGTAACCTTATTCTGTTGGAAAACCCTGCTTCTCTGCAAATAGATTGATTAAGGATTAAATGAGTGAGCTGCTTCAGTTGTTTCAATATTATCACTTATGAATCATGAAATGAAGGCTTTTTAAACCCTGAGTTGTTGGTGACTTTATGATTTTAACTCTTTAAATTCAGGAATTGTTGTCCTTGATTGACAAATATTTGATGGAAAATGTGCCTTCGATGTGCATATCAATAATATAGTTGACAGATGAATTGACAAAACCATAATACTGTTTTTTTCTAAGAAAATTTTTGTCAGATAAATATTCAATTTGTCCCACACAATCTAAAACTTTTTTTATCCAGGTGTAAAGCTTAAGATATGTGTCAAAGTGGGAGATCTATTTCTGATGCTTTATTGGAGAGATTTAAACAAGGTATTTTTTGACTCCAGAATAATTTTGAATTCTAGAAAATTGGTGAGAATTGTAATCAAGAATTTAAAACAAGAGATGCTTAAATGATGCAGTCACATAGGAATAGGCTTTGACAATGATCTATTGAAATATTGGAAATGATATTATTTTGTTGTGGCCTTTATTATATAAAAGTCCAAACAAAATAATTAACATTTGTATGCAATTTAAAAAAAAATAAAAAAAACAAATAAAATGAAAATTCAGTAAATAAAAATGCAAGATCAATAAGATTTTCAAGAGAATTATGCTGGTCAGATAAACATAGAACATGTAGAACATATTGGATGTTGCTATTTTCATATACAATTTAATTTTATACTCTTATGTACATGTTTGTAGTCTTAAAACGTTGCATCTTACAAGATTCATTTAATAATGTTATTCTTGTTACACAGAAACATCTCTCTACATTATATTTATGATATTCTTTTTACATAGTTCTCAGCATTATACCATGAACATATACACTTGATGATTGTACTTGAATTTATCATTAAAATGAAGAAATCATGTTTATAGGATTGGAAAAAAATGTTTTGGGTTCGTATAACGCTATAATGTTGTCTGTGTCATCTCTGCAGACACATTTAGTTTCCTGACAATAACTTTAATAGTTAAAGTGAATGCATCTCCGGAATTTTATAAGAAGGTTTAATACCTTAATTGCCCTAAAAGGAAGGTTGGTATTTATTTTTGGGGATGATGTTACCAACAGTTTAGAAATAAGGGGCCCAAAAGGTGCTCAAAACAAGCATATTTCTAGTTTAAGGATAATTACTTGTGTATAAGTATTTTGATTACTCTGATGTTGTACACATGTACCACAACGTTAAATACAGCAAGTAGAAAGTTGGGGGTTATGGTGCCAAAAAGGGCCAAAAACAAGTAGTTTTTGGAAAAAAACTTGTGTATAAGTGTATGGATCTCTCTGACATTGTACCACAAGGTTCCATATCACAAAGGGAAGGCTGAGATTGAGTTTGGGGGCAATATTGCAACAAGGGGAATTCGATTGTTGGAATTTTTTTTTTAAGGAGTTGATTTTTCAAATTTCAAATTTTTGAAAATTTTCAAGAAGAATTCTTCAATTGCCCAGTCTTAAGCAATAGATATATGTAAGATTCTTGATCACAATTATTTTTGGTTAGAAAGCTATATTTTGTCAATTTTGATCCCAAATCCAAATTCAGACAGTATCAAGCTTGGATATATTTCTATCCAAATTTGCCCCCAACTGTTTAGACGTCTGCTATGGTTTCAGGGTGGGCTCAGCGTAGCATTTTTTATATAAGTTTACTAAAAAAGTGTTATTGCTTACACATATATGATTTTTATACACCAATTAATTTTCTTCATTTTATATATTTGCTCAAGCATTTTTTCTGACAAATGACTGATTTTAAGCATATTATAATAATGGCAATGTATAAATATGTTAATGTTATATTTTTATGATTGTTAAAGTATTCTACAAATTTACTTATGTGTGTATATTTTTTTAAATTCTTATAATTTGTAATCTTTTGAAGTGCCACTGATCAGTTATACCATATTGAAGTTGTATAATATATTTTATGGTTTGTTTGTCACAATGTGCACATATAGAATATTTGTAATTTATTATTATATTTTTTATTTCAACAGAATTTGTCTAAAAAAAGAATTGTACACCCAATGAATTAGGTGTCTGAATTTTAAAACTGTATATTCAATTATTGCAATTGTTGCAATGTAATACCTTGATTTCCTAGTGAAATAAAAAATCATATATCCTGTAATTTTATTCCTCTAGCATTATACTTTCATTGTCTTGAGAAAAAAGTGTTAAGAACAGATAGTTGATTTGAGTGTCAGTTGGATATTTAAAATTTATAGTGAAAACCTACCTGAGACCGCTTACATGAGAGTGAGACCCCTCTGGTCTTTCAATGTCAAAAAAATTTACCTAAATTATAGACTGTATATATGAAGGTAGTATTAGAACGATTTTCCAGAATAATGTCATATTCAATATCTATGGAGGACTTATATTGTAATTTTCAGCTAAACATTATCAACATTTTAGGACACAGAGCAATGGGGATAGCCCCCTGATCTCTCAATCTGCCTAATAGTAAGCAGACATTAAGTCAATAGGTAGAGATACAAACTTGACTTAAATGAATTTGGGTACACTTCCTGTCTTTCATGTTTACAGCACACCCAAAGTGCCAGTTGGATATTCAAAATATATAGTGAAAACCTACCCGAGACCACTTAAATGAGATTGAGACCCCCCTGGTGCAATGCAGGATTAACAATTTCACTTAGTTTTTCATTTTTTCTATCCATATTTATAGTTTGTGATTTAAAGCATACGTTCCATGCTCAGATTAACGAATATATGTTTCTTTGCAAAGAAACAAGCGATTGAATTACCCGATATACAGCCATTTTAATTTATTATGCTTGACGATGACAGGGAGATTTCGGGTATTCGTCTACCAGACAGCAACGAAACAACAGTGAAAAACACAATTCCCATCAGACAAACTCACTTGTGTAAAATTACTGTCGATAATAGCCGGGGCTAATATTCATGAAGGCAACAACTCGTGTATACAAGTAGAAAAATGTATGATCCTTGAGTTTTGTTTTCGTAAGAAGGCGAAGACTGTTAATCAAATATATGATGAGGTCACTAAACTTTCTAAATTTTCACCTTTTTAAATGATTTAAAAGTAACTGAAATCGAGGAAAAGAATGTGTTTATTCTTCTGTCTTTAAGAAACAACAACATATATTCTTCAATCAGGGCCATTCATAGCCGATTATCCGGTATATAAGGGTGTTTCTCATTGAAGTGGCATAACAGATGCCCAGTGGCGGATCCAGTGCAGTTTGGGGGGGTTCCAGGGGTTGGAACCCTCCCTTTTTCTGGAGGATCAATGCATTTGAATGGGGACATATAGTTGGAATCTCTCCCCTTTTGTCCTGGGTTGGGACCCCCCTTTTTAAAATGGCTGGATCATGCCTGTCACTACTTGCATCCACTTCATCTGAGCTTAACTGGATAGTTGTCCCATTTTCAATCATACCACATCTCCTTATTTTTGTATACAAACCTTATTCAGAGAGCACGGTTTTCCATTATGAAATATTTACTGACATCTGTAGCGCACTAAGTAATATTTTCGTATTGAGAATTTTAAAGGTACAGCTAGAACATGCACAAAACCTATTTTATCTATCATATTTCATCAAAACTGCACAAAACATTTTTAGATACTAGATAGTTTCAGTCTCATAAAACCATGCAAATACAAAGCTTACAGAGAAAACATAAAACAAAAAGGCATTAAAAATGCATAAAATTCAAAATTTCGGATAAGATAACATATTAAAGAATATATATACTTATATACTGTATCAAGGATATCTATATACGTCCCTGACTGTCAAGATGATTACATGGAATCACCAACAAGTACAGACCAATTTAGTCTAGATACACCCAACTCTGAAGAATATTGATGTGTATAACCATTAAAACTTTCGACAGGCATTGTCTACTTGAGGTTCACATCAACTGTACCTCAAGTACAGACCAATGGATCTACAAACAACCGACCCTAATGCAAACTTATGAGTGTTAACTTTTAAGCTTTAGAAATTTTTACTTGCTGTACATATCAACTGCACTTCAAGTACAGACAAATTCAACCTACATGCAACCGATACTGATAAATATTGATGTGTATTACAATCAAAACTTTCGACAGGATTTGACTACTTTAGGTACAAATCAACTGTACCTCAAGTTCAGACCAATTCAATCTACATACAACCAACTATGATGAATATTGATGTGTATTACCATCAAACTTCAGACCGGCTTTGTCTACTTGATTATTTAATCTACATACAACCAAATAAGATAAAAACTAATTATATTACCATCAAAACTTTGTAGAGGCTTTGTCTACATGAAGCGCACATCATTTGTATCTCTCAAACAGACCGATTGGATCTAAATACAACTAATACTGATGAATACTAATGTCTGTTACCAGTTAATCTTTGATAGGCTTTGTCTACTTGAGGTATACATGAACTGTACCTCAAGTGCAGACCAATTCAGTCCAGATACAAACAACTCTAAAGAATATTGATGTGAATAAACATCAAAATATTCAACATGCTCTGTCTACTTGAGGTACACATCAACTGTACCTCAAGTACAGACCAATTCAATCTAGATACACCCAACTCTAATGAATATTAATGTGTATTACCATCAAAACTTTCCGTAAGATTTGTCTACTCGACGTACACATCAGCTCTACCTTAAATACAGACCAATTCAGTATATATACAACCAACCCTGATCAATACTAATATGTGTTAAAATCAAAATGTTCGAAAAAGTCTGGGTTTTTTTTTAATGGAGATATTGGTGGTTTCTTTTAAACGCACCCAGACATTTGGATTGTTTTACACAAGTAACTTTTGGTCCATTAATAAAATTGAGCATGTGAATGGAAATAATGTGTCAAAGAGACAACAACCCGACCATATAACAGACAACAGCAGATGTCACCAATTTGCAGGAAAAACGGTAGTATTACATTTTCCCAGCGTTAGGAAAATCTACGTGTACCCAAGACAGGCGAAGGAAGTCAACTTATGAGCGCTGTGATTGGATGTAAGGGTACAATATATTTTTTATTTATCTATGAATAACTGCAGTTTGTATATTTACAATATAAATTTTAAAACCTATTGAAATATTTTCTAAAGAATTATTCGAAAAGGCTTCCAAAATTTCATAAATTTGTTGCAAAATGACGGTGGGCATGGATAACATAAACCAGCTCCGTTGGAAATTGGTCATGATACTATTTGGCTTCCATTTTTAGAATACAGTAATAAAGTACAAACACCACACATAACTGTTTTATCCAAGTTTTTATTATAAAAAGTGGTAAATTTAGAAAATGTTAGTATTTTCGCCTATGGCAGAATTAATAGTACCGTTTTCCCTCAAGATAGCAAGGTAAATCAAAACCAATCAGACTTCAGTCATATTATACTACTTTGAAGCATTTAATAAGAACATTTGATTTTTATCACAAAGGATTGAAATCTATCTGAGGACAGTACAGTGTTGAGAAAAGTGCTGAGTCATCATAATAAGTCAAATTGATGGGTACTGATATAAAACTTTATTCTAGGATGTCAATATTAACTATATTGTATAAACTGCACCAAACTATAGTTCTTTTGTCGTACCCAATATTTTTTAACATTTTACTATAAGTTCATATCCGTAGATATGGAAATTTTTAACTGTACCTCAAGTGCAGACCGCCTGAATCTTCATACAACGAACACTGATGAATACTAATGTGTGTTACCATCAAAATGTTCGAAAGGCTTTGTCTACATGAGGTACACATCAACTGTACCTCAAGTACAGATCAATTCAACCTACATACACCCAACTCTGATGAATATTGATGTGTCAAATCTTTTCGAACATTTTGATTTTAACACACATAAGTATTCATCAGGGTTAGTTGTATGTATACTGAATGGGTCTGTACTTGAGGCACAGTTGATGTATACGTCGAGTAGACAAAGCTTGTGGAAAGTTTTAATGGTAATACACATTAATATTCATTAGAGTTGGGTGTATCTATATTGAATTGGTCTGTACTTGAGGTACAGTTGATGTGTACCTCAAGTAGACAGAGCGTGTTGAATGTTTGATGGTTATACACATTAATATTCTTCAGAGTTGTTTGAATCTGGACTGAATTGGTCTGTTCTTGAGGTACAGTTCATGTATACCTCAAGTAGACAAAGCCTATCAAAAGATTAACTGGTAACACACATTAGTATTTATCAGTGTTGGTTGTTTGTAGATTGAATTGGTCTGTACTTGAGGCACAGTTGATGTATACCTCAAGTAGACAAAGCCTCTCAAAACTTTTAATGGTAACAGACATTAGTATTCATCAGGGTTAGTTGTATATAGATCCAATCGGTCTATAGAAGAGATAACAAATATGTCCACTTCATGTAGACAAAGCCTCTACAAAGTTTTGATGGTAATATAATTAGTTTTTATCATATTTGGTTGTATGTTCATGATGTAGATTGATTAATCTGTACTTGAGGTACAATTGATGTTTACCCCAAGTAGACAAATCCTGTCGAAAGTTTTGATTGTAATACACTTTAATATTCATCATAGTTGGTTGTATGTAGGTTGAATTTGTCTGTACTTGAAGTGCATTTGATATGTACAGCAAGTATAAAATTCTAAAGATTAAAAGTTAACACTCATAAGTTTGCATTAGGGTCGGTTGCGTGTAGATCCGTTGCTCTGTACTTGAGGTACAGTTGATGTGTACCTGAAGTAGACAATGCCTGTCGAAAGTTTTAATGGTTATACACATCAATATTCTTCAGAGTTGGGTGTATCTAGACTAAATTGGTCTGTACTTGAGGTACAGTTGATGTATTCATCAAGTAGACAAAGCCTCTCAAAAGTTTTAATGGTAACAGACATAAGTATTCATTAGGCTTGGTTGAATGTAGATTGAATAATCTGTACTTGAGGTACAACTGATGTTTACCTCAAGTAGACAAAGCCGATCGAAAGTTTTGATGGTAGTACACATCAATTTGCATTATATTTGAATGCATGTAGATTGAGTTGGTCTTAAATTGAGGTACAATTGATGTGTACCTCAATTAGACAAAGCCTGTCGAAAGTGTTGATGGTAATACACATCAATATTTATCAGAGTTGGGTGTATGTAGATTGAATTGGTCTGTACTTGAGGTACAGTTCATGTATATATACCTCAAGTAGACAAAGCCTAACGAAAGATTAAATAGTAACACACATTAGTATTCATCAGTGTTGGTTGTATGAAGATTTAATCGGTCTGTACGTGAGGTACAGTTGATGAGTTCCTAGAGACCAGTAGAGGAGGAAGGCATTTGATATGGAATGGCTACACACACCGCCAGAACAACAAAAGAGATACTTGGATCTCTTGGAAGTGCATAGACAGAAATTGCAGGGCTACACTATGCACAAGAAATGATGTCCCTTCAAAGATTGGCCAACCACACAATCACCTACCAGACCATGCATCAGTCAAAAGTAGAAAGATATTAGAATCTGTTAGATCTAGATGCAGATCAGAAACTACACCTATACCATCAATTTAAGATGAAGAAATTACAAAACTCAGAGATGCACCATGGGATGCCCAGACCCTTGAGACTGCACAAAAACTGCCTACCTTCGAAAGTAAGAGGTCATCACTCTATCGTACCAGAAACAAACTGTACCCAGGCATACCAAATACTAGACCAAGAATCCAACTTGAAGGAAAATTTCGCCAGACCACAAGTAGAGAACCATTTCTACAAGCTGAAGATGGTGACATCAACAAGCTACTCATATTTACAACTGCAGAAAATCTACGACAACTGTGCACTGCAGACACTGTATACTGTGATGGAACTTTCTACACAGCACCACCAATGTTTGACAGCATTTTCACCATTCATGCATTTGTTGGCACAGCCATGTTTCCATTGGTGTATTCTCTGCTACCACAGCGAGATGCTGAATGTTATATAAGATTCTTCAATCTCCTGAAAAACATAGCCAACCAACATAATCTCAACTTTCATCCAAATAAAGTGAGCCTTGACTTTGAATGTGCATCAAGAAATGCAGTATCTCATGTCTTTCCAAACGCAGAACTCAAAGGTTGTTTGTTCCACTACGCAAAAGCAATATGGAAAAAGACACAGGAATATGGGCTTCAAACTCAGTATAAAGATGTCCCAGATGTCAACAAACTCGTCCGTCGTGCAGCAGCTTTACCATTACTGCCCTTAGATCGTGTGGAAGACTACTGGTTACATGCCTTGGAAAATGCACCACAGTCAGATGCTTGCACCAAATTAACAGACTATATAGTTCTGACATGGCTAGAGGGCAGATACCCACAACCAACCTGGAACCACCACCAAACAGAAGGACCCAGAACAAATAACCATTTAGAGGGCTGGCACAACAAGTTAAAAAAGAGAGTAAAAACTGCACATCCAAATATATTCGAAATCATCAATGTGTTAAAGAAAGAGCAAGCAGCTAACGAGGTAAAGAAGGTACAATATGCAGCAGGTGGCAAGATGCGGGGAAAAGCTAAGAAGTACAGGGAACTGGAAGAAAGATTCGCAACTTTGAAGGAATCACTACACAATGGTACGAAAGACTATATTCAGTATGGTGATGCAGCATCATACATCCTCAAACTTGGGAATTAGATGAACTTTGACATTCAAATGTGTAAATTAGTGTCTTGTATTTCACAATATGAACTTTATGATAATACTCATGTTTTATGTATTAGTGCTATTTCTTATGCTATTATAATAACATTGTGCTTTGAATTCAGTGCTGATTGAAATAAAATATTTGTTATGATAGTTTGATATTTGTCTTTATTTTTTCATTAAAATATGAAATATCCTTATCCAATTTGTCATCTCTACTAAGACTTTGTTTAAAAATATTATACCCGAGTAAAAAAAAAATACAATTACAGAAAAAGAAGAACTAAAAATAACACATTTTTAAAAAGTTGGACACAAAATAGTAAACAAAATATAAAAAAAATATATCTTCTTTTAAATAGTATTTCATGGTAATATTTGACATCAAAATAACAAATATCAACTAATTGCAATACAAACAAGGATAACTTAATTACAATGTTTACAGAAGCTCCCATTTCGCCTTAGTTGATTCTTGTTTACCTGAAAATTTGTACTAAGGCAAACTGGGATTAATTTTATATATAAATTTTGACAGCTAAGGCGAAATGAGAATAAACCCTTTCAACAATATAATACACCAAAAAATATGAATTAATTAATAGACCATAAAAGTGTCACCATCTTTAGAAGTTTACTTTATTTTTTCTGGAAACAAATTTTGACAGAAATTAACTAAATTGAAAATAACATATTTGATAAGTTTCAAGACAATTTCTTTAAATAATTTCTTTTCGAAAGATTCACTTTATTCAGATATATATAAGAACATTTATCATTATGATTAGCATTTTTAATAATCATTTATCAAATTTTGATGATAACTGGGTGGGCATTTAGAAAATAAGTCTTTTCAGTGATTGTTTGTGCACAATTCATGTTTTGAGATTTAAAAAAAAAAAAAATTTAAAAAAAATATATTTTTTTCTTAAACCATATACATGAAATGATACTTGTAATTTTCCAGAATAATATAACATAAAAAATTTAATAAAATTCAAGACAAAAAAAAGAATAATAAATTGAGTAAAACAATATTTTATTCTACATTTTTAATAAAAGGTTAAATGTCAATTTTAAAAGAAACCTGAGTTACCTGTACAGGTAAATTTTAATGAAACATACCAAGTAAAAACTTCAACCCTGATTGATTTTAACAGGTAACATAATCAGATAACACATCTACCTATGTTTTATGACCCTCAATAAATGGCCAACATCTCAAGATTGAATACCCCAATAAATGTTCACCATTGGATGTTGACCATGCAAGAGGGTGGACATTACTAAGAGGATGTCACAGGCTGTACTGTATCCATAAGAGTGAAAATCTTCCCCCAGCACCGCCCAGGCATGCCATTGGGATATATTATAGCTCAAAATAATGCTAATGGTGTTTACTACATGCCTGAATCTTTACTTATACTAAAATATGTGAACGTAAGCCAAAAATATATTTAATCGACCCCTACCGCCAATTTGGATAGCCAGACGCCAATATTGACCATACCTACCCCGGATCTTTTCACCCTAGGGACCAAACTGAGCATATCATTAGTTTATACAAGTAATCATTTTCACCGTAAAGGCTTTGGCTAACTTTAAGATGTGTTTTCCAACATAAATAGGTGCCTCATTAAGCGGAAAACACGATAAACCATCATAAAAGCCTAGAAAACCAACATAAATGCAAATATCCATAAGAGTGAAAATCTTCCCCAAGCACCGCACAGGCATGCCATTGGGTTATATTATAGCTCAAAATAATGCTAAGGGTGTTTACTACATGCCTGAATCTTTACTTATACTAAAATATGTGAACGTAAGCTAAAAATATATTTAATCGACCCCTACCGCCAATTTGGATAGCCAGACGCCAATATTGACCATACCTACCCGGGATCTTTTCACCTTAGGGACCAAACTGAGCATATCAATGGTCTATACAAGGTGCCATTTCCACCCTTAAGGCCTTGGCTAACTTTAAGATGTGTTTTCCAACATAAATAGGTTCCTCATTAAGCGGAAAATACGATAAATCATCATAAAAGCCTAGAAAACCAACATAAATGCAAATATCCATAAGAGTGAAAATCTTCCCCAAGCACCGCCCAGGCATGCCATTGGGTTATATTATAGCTCAAAATAATGCTAAGGGTGTTTACTACATGTCCGAATCTTTACTTATACTAAAACATGTGAACGTAAGCCAAACAAATATTTAATCGACCCCTACCGTCAATTTGGATAGCCAGACGCCAATATTGACCATACCTACCCCGGATCTTTTCACCCTAGGGACCAGTTTGAGCATATCATTGGTCTATACAAGGTGTCATTTTCACCTTTAAGGCCTTGGCTAACTTTAAGATGTGTTTTCCAACATAAATAGGTTCCTCATTAAGCGGAAAACACGATAAATAATCATAAAAGCCTCAAAAACCAACATAAATGCAAATATCCATAAGAGTGAAAAGCTTCCCCCAGCACCGCAGAGGCATGCCATTGGGTTATTTTATAGCTCAAACTAAACCTAAGGGTGTTTACTACATGCCTGAATCTTTACTTATACTAAAATATGATAACGTAAGCCAAAAAATTATTTAATCGACCCCACCCCCAATTTGGATAGCCAGACGCCAATATTGACCATACCAACCCCGGTTCTTTTCACCCTAGGGACCAAACTGAGCATATCATTGGTCTATACATGGTGCCATTTTCATCGTAAAGGCCTTGGCTAACTTTAAGATGTGTTTTCCAACATAAATAGGTTCCTCATTAAGCGGAAAACATGATGAACCATCATAAAAGCCTAGAAAACCAACATAAAGGCAAAGATCCATAAGAGTAAAAATCTCCCCCCACCAACGCCCAGGCATGCCATTGGGTTATGTTCTTGCTAAAAAAAATGTTAAGGGTGTTTACTACATGCCCGAATCTTTACTTATACTAAAATATGTGAACGTAAGCCAAGAAAATATTTAATCGACCCCTTCCCCCAATTTGGATAGCCAGGCGCCAATATTGACCATACCTACCCGGATCTTTTCACCCTAGGGACCAATTTGAGCATATCATTGGTCTATACAAGGTGTCATTTTCACCTTTAAGGCCTTGGCTAACTTTAAGATGTGTTTTCCAACATAAATAGGTTCCTCATTAAGCGGAAAACACGATAAATCATCATAAAAGCCTCAAAAACCAACATAAATGCAAATATCCATTAGAGTGAAAATCTTCCCAAAGCACCGCCCAGGCATGCCATTGGGTCATATTATAGCTCAAACTAAAGCTAAGGGTGTTAACTACATGCCTGAATCTTTAGTTATACTAACATATGTGAACGTAAGCCAATAAAATATTTAATCGACCCCTACCGCCAACTTGGACAGCCAGACGCCTATATTGACCATACCTACCCCGGATCTTTACAACCTAGGGACCAAACTGAGCATATCATTGGTCTATACAAGGTGCCATTTTCACCGTAAAGGCCTTGGCTAACTTTAAGATGTGTTTTCCAACATAAATAGGTGCATTATTAAGCGGTAAACTCGATATTGGCGTATGGCGATTCAAATTGGGAGTAGGGGTCGCATAAATATTTTTTTGGCTTACGATCACATATTTCAGTAGAAATTATGGTTCAGACATGTAGTAGACACCCTAAGCAAGGCCTTTAAGGTAAACATGACACCTTGTATAGACCAATGACATGCTCAGTTTTGTCTCTAGGGTGAAAAGATCCGGGGTAGGTATGCTCAATATTGGCGTCTTGCGATCCAAATTGGGAGTAGGGGTCGCTTAAATATTTTTTTGGCTTACGATCACATATTTCACTTTAAATAAAAATTCAGGCATGTAGTAGGCACCCTAAGCATTAGTTTGAGCTATAATATACCTCAATGGCATGTCTGGGCGGTGCTGGGGGAAGATTTTCACTATAATTGATATTTGCCTTTATGTTGGTTTTCTTGCCTTTTTTACGGTATTTCGTGTTTTCCGCCTAATAAGGCACTTATTTATGTTGGAAAACACATGTTGAAGTTAGCCAAAGCCTTTACGGTAAAAATGACACCTTGTATAGACCAATGACATGCTTAGTTTTGTCTCTAGGGTGAAAAGATCCGGGGTAGGTATGCTCAATATTGGCGTCTGGCGATTCAAATTGGGAGTAGGGGTCGATTAAATTTTTTTTTGGATTACGTTCACATATTTCAGTATGAATAAAGATCCAGGCATGTAGTAAACACCATTAGCATTAGTTATAATATATCTCAATGGCATGTCTGGGCGGTGCTGGGGAAAGATTTTTACTATAATTGATATTTGCCTATATGTTGGTTTTCTTGGCTTTTATGATGGTTTTTCGAGTTTTCCGCCTAATGAGGCACCTATTTATGTTGGAAAACATATGTTAAAGTTAGCCAAGGCCTTTACGGTAAAAATGACACCATGTATAGACCAATGACATACTCAATTTGGTCTCTATTGTGAAAAGATCCGGGGTAGGTATGGTCAATATTGTCGTCTGGCTATCCAAAATTGGGGGTAGGGGTCGATTAATTATTTTCTTGGCTTACGTTCACATATTTCAGTATACATAAAGATTCAGGCATGTAGAAGACACCCTAAGCATTAGTTTGAGCTATAATATATCTCAATGGCATGTCTGGGCGGTGCTGGGGGAATATTTTCACTATAATTGATATTTGCCTTTTTGAATGTTTTATTGGCTTTTATGATGGTTTTTCGTGTTTCCCGCTGAATTAGGCACTTATTTATGTTGGAAAACACATGTTAAAGTTAGTCAAGGCCTTTACGGTAAAAATGACAACTTGTATAGACCAATGACATGCTCAATTTGGTCTCTAGGGTGAAAAGATCCGGGGTAGGTATGGTCAATATTGGCGTCTGACGATCCAAATTTGGAGTAAGGGTCGCTTAAATATTTTTTTGGCATACGATCACATATTTCACTTCAAATAAAAATTCAGACATGTAGTAAACACCCTTAGCATTAGTTTGAGCTATAATATACCTCAATGGCATGTCTGTGCGGTGCTGGGGGAAGATTTTCACTATAATTGATAATTGCCTTTATGTATGTTTTCTTGGCTTTTTTATGGTATTTCGTGTTTTCCGCCTAATGAGGCACCTATTTATGTTGGAAAACACATGTTTAAGTTAGCCAAGGCCTTTACGGTAAAAATTACACCTTGTTTAGACCAATGACAAGCTCAATTTGGTCTTTAGGGTGAAAAGATCCAGGGTAGGTATGCTCAATATTGGCGTCTGGCTATTCAAATTGGGAGTAGGGGTCGATTAAATAATTTTTGGCTTACGTTCACATATTTTAGTATAAATAAAGATCCAGGCATGTAGTAAACACCCTTAGCATTAGTTTGAGCTATAATATACCTCAATGGCATGTCTGGGCGGTGCTGGAGGAAGATTTTCACTATAATTGATATTTGCCTTTATGTATGTTTTCTTGGCTTTTTTATGGTATTTCGTGTTTTCCGCTTAATGAGGCACATATTTATGTTGGAAAACACATGTTAAAGTTAGCCAAGGCCTTTACGGTAAAAATGACACCTTGTATAAAACAATGACATGCTCAATTTGGTCTCTAGGGTGAAAATATCCGGGGTAGGTATGGTCAATATTGACGTCTGGCGATCCAAATTTGGAGTAGGGGTCGCTTAAATATTTTTTTGGCTTACGATTACATATTTCACTTTAAATAAAAATTCAGGCATGTAGTAGACACACTTAGCATTAGTTTGAGCTATAATATATCTCAATGGCATGTCTGGGCGGTGCTGGAGGAAGATTTTCACTATAATTGATATTTGCCTTTATGTTGGTTTTCTTGCCTTTTTTATGGTATTTCGTGTTTTCCGCCTAATGAGGCACTTATTTATGTTGGAAAACACATGTTAAAGTTAGCCAAGGCCTTTACGGTAAAAATGACACCTTGTATAGATCAATGACATGCTCAGTTTTGTCTCTAGGGTGAAAAGCTCCGGGGTAGGTATGGTCAATATTGGCGTCTGGCTATCCAAATTGGGGGTAGGGGTCGATGAAATATTTTTTTGCCTTACATTCACATATTTCAGTATAAATAATGATTCAGGCATGTAGTAGACACCCTAAGCATTAGTTTGAGCTATAATATACCTCAATGGCATGTCTGGGCGGTGCTTGGGCAAGATTTTCACTATAATTGATATTTGCCTTTATGTTGGTTTTCTTGGCTTTTATGATGGTTTTTCGGGTTTCCCGCTTAATGAGGCACCTATTTATGTTTGAAAACACATGTTAAAGTTAGCCAAGGCCCTTACGGTAAAAATGACACCTTGTATAGACCAATGACATGCTCAATTTGGTCTCTAGGGTGAAAAGATCCGGGGTAAGTATGGTCAATTTTGACGTCTGGCGATCCAAATTTGGAGTAGGGGTCGCTTAAATATTTTTTTAGCTTACGATCACAGATTTCACTTTAAATAAAAATTCAGGCATGTAGTAGACACCCTTAGCATTAGTTTGAGCTATAATATACCTCAATGGCATGTCTGGGCGGTGCTGGGGGAAGATTTTTACTAGAATTGATATTTGCCTATATGTTGGTTTTCTTGGCTTTTATGATGGTTTTTCGTGTTTCCCGCTTAATGAGGCACCTATTTATGTTGGAAAACACATGTTAAAGTTAGCCAAGGCCTTTAAGGTAAAAAAGACACCTTGTATAGACCAATGACATGCTCAGTTTTGTCTCTAGGGTGAAAAGATCCGGGGTAGGTATGCTCAATATTGGCGTATGGCGATTCAAATTGGGAGTAGGGGTCGCATAAATATTTTTTTGGCTTACGATCACATATTTCAGTAGAAATTATGGTTCAGACATGTAGTAGACACCCTAAGCATTTGTTTGAGCTATAATATACCTCAATGGCATGTCTGGGCGGTGCTGGTGGAAGATTTTCACTATAATTGATATTTGCCTTTATGTTGATTTTCTTGGCTTTTATGATGGTTTTTCGTGTTTTCCGCTTAATGAGGCACCTTTTTATGTTGGAAAACACATGTTAAAGTTAGCCAAGGCCTTTAAGGTAAAAATGACACCTTGTATAGACCAATGACATGCTCAGTTTTGTCTCTAGGGTGAAAAGATCCGGGGTAGGTATGCTCAATATTGGCGTCTTGCGATCCAAATTGGGAGTAGGGGTCGCTTAAATATTTTTTTGGCTTACGATCACATATTTCACTTTAAATAAAAATTCAGGCATGTAGTAGGCACCCTAAGCATTAGTTTGAGCTATAATATACCTCAATGGCATGTCTGGGCGGTGCTGGGGGAAGATTTTCACTATAATTGATATTTGCCTTTATGTTGGTTTTCTTGCCTTTTTTACGGTTTTTCGTGTTTTCCGCTTAATGAAGCACCTATTTATGTTGGAAAACACATGTTAAAGTTAGCCAAGGCCTTTACGGTAAAAATGACACCTTGTATAGACCAATGACATGCTCAGTTTTGTCTCTAGGGTGAAAAGATCCGGGGTAGGTATGGTCAAAATTTACGTCTGGCAATCCAAATTTGGAGTAGGGGTCGCTTAAATATTTTTTTGGCTTTCGATCACATATTTCACTTTAAATAAAAATCCAGGCATGTAGTAGACACCCTTAGCATTAGTTTGAGCTATAATATTTCTCAATGGCATGTCTGTGCGGTGCTGGGGGAAGATTTTCACTATAATTGATATCTGCCTTTATGTTGTTTTTTTTGGCTTTTATGATGGTTTTCGTGTTTTCCGCTTAATGAGGCACCTATTTATGTTGGAAAACACATGTTACAGTTAGCCAAGGCCTTTAAGGTAAAAATGACACCTTGTATAGACCAATGACATGCTCAGTTTTGTGTCTAGGGTGAAAAGATCCGGGGTAGTTATGCTCAATATTGGCGTCTGGCGATTCAAATTGGGAGTAGGGGTCGATTAGATATTGTTTTGGCTTACGTTCACATATTTCAGTATAAATAAAGATCCAGGCATGTAGTAAACACCCTTAGCATTAGTTTGAGCTATAATATACCTCAATGGCATGTCTGGGCGTTGCTGGGGGAAGATTTGTACTATAATTGATATTTGCCTATATGTTGGTTTTCTTGGCTTTTATGATGGTTTTTCGTGTTTTCCGCTTAATGAAGCACCTATTTATGTTGGAAAACACATGTTAAAGTTAGCCAAGGCCTTTACGGTAAAAATGACACCTTGTATAGACCAATGACATGCTCAGTTTTGTCTCTAGGGTGAAAAGATCCGGGGTAGGTATGGTCAATATTGGCGTCTGGCTATCCAAATTGGGGGTAGGGGTCGATTAAATATTTTTTTGCCTTACATTCACATATTTCAGTATACATAATGATTCAGGCATGTAGTAGACACCCTAAGCATTAGTTTGAGCTATAATATACCTCAATGGCATGTATGGGCGGTGCTGGGGGAAGATTTTTACTATAATTGATATTTGCCTATATGTTGGTTTTCTTGGCTTTTATGATAGTTTTTCGTGTTTCCCGCTTAATGAGGCACCTATTTATGTTGGAAAACACATGTTAAAGTTTGCCAAGGCCTTTACGGTAAAAATGAAACCTTGTATAGACCAATGACATGCTCAATTTGGTCTCTAGGGTGAAAAGATCCGGGGTAGGTATGGTCAATATTGACGTCTGGCGATCCAAATTTGGAGTAGGGGTCGCTTAAATATTTTTTTGGCTTACGATCACATATTTCACTTTAAATAACAATTCAGGCATGTAGTAGACACCCTTAGCATAAGTTTGAGCTATAACATATCTCAATGGCATGTCTGGGCGGTGCTGGAGGAAGATTTTCACTATAATTGATATTTGCCTTTATGTTGGTTTTCTTGCCTTTTTTATGGTATTTCGTGTTTTCCGCCTGATGAGGCACTTATTTATGTTGGAAAACACATGTTAAAGTTAGCAAAGGCCTTTACGGTAAAAATGACACCTTGTATAGACCAATGACATGCTCAGTTTGGTCTCTAGGGTGAAAAGATCCGGGGTAGGTATGGTCAATATTGGCCTCTGGCTATCCAAATTGGGGGTATGGGTCGATTAAATATTTTCTTGGCTTACGTTCACATATTTCAGTATAAATAAAGATTCAGGCATGTAGTAGACACCCTTAGCATTAGTTTGAGCTATAATATACCTCAATGGCATGTCTGGGCGGTGCTGGGAAAAGATTTTCACTATAATAGAAATTTGCCTTTATGTTGGTTTTCTTGGCTTTTATGATGGTTTTTCGTGTTTTTGGCTTAATGAGGCACCTATTTATGTTGGAAAACACATGTTACAGTTAGTCTAAAAATGACACCTTGTATAGACCAATGACATGCTCAATTTGGTCTCTAGGGTGAAAAGATCCGGGGTAGGTATGGTCAATATTGGCGTCTGGCGATCCAAATTTGGAGTAGGGGTCGCTTAAATATTTTTTTGGCTTTCGATCACATATTTCACTTCAAAAAAAAATTCAGGCATGTAGTAGACACCGTTAGCATAAGTTTGAGCTATAATATATCTCAATGGCATGTCTGGGCGGTGCTGGAGGAAGATTTTCACTATAATTGATATTTGCCTTTATGTTGGTTTTCTTGCCTTTTTTATGGTATTTCGTGTTTTCCGCCTAATGAGGCACTTATTTATGTTGGAAAACACATGTTAAAGTTAGCCAAGGCCTTTACGGTAAAAATTACACCTTGTTTAGACCAATAACAAGCTCAGTTTGGTCTTTAGGGTGAAAAGATCCAGGGTAGGTATGCTCAATATTGGCGTCTGGCTATTCAAATTGGGAGTAGGGGTCGATTAAATAATTTTTGGCTTACGTTCACATATTTCAGTATAAATAAAGATCCAGGCATGTAGTAGACACCCTAAGCATTAGTTTGAGCTATAATATACCTCAATGGCATGTCTGGGCGGTGCTGGGGGAAGATTTTTACTATAATTGATATTTGCCTATATGTTGGTTTTCTTGGCTTTTATGATGGTTTTTCGTGTTTTTCGTGACCAATGACATGCTCAATTTGGTCTCTAGGGTGAAAGATCCGGGGTCGGTATGGTCAATATTGACGTCTGGCGATACAAATTTGGAGTAGGGGTCGCTTAAATATTTTTTTGGCTTTCGATCACATATTTCACTTTAAATAAAAATTCAGGCATGTAGTAGACACCCTTAGCATTAGTTTGAGCTATAATATACCTCAATGGCATGTCTGTGCGGTGCTGGGGGAAGATTTTCACTATAATTGATATCTGCCTTTATGTTGTTTTTTTTGGCTTTTATGATGGTTTTCGTGTTTTCCGCTTAATGAGGCACCTATTTATGTTGGAAAACACATGTTACAGTTAGCCAAGGCCTTTAAGGTAAAAATGACACCTTGTATAGACCAATGACATGCTCAGTTTTGTCTCTAGGGTGAAAAGATCCGGGGTAGTTATGCTCAATATTGGCGTCTGCCGATTCAAATTGGGAGTAGGGGTCGATTAGATATTGTTTTGGCTTACGTTCACATATTTCAGTATAAATAAAGATCCAGGCATGTAGTAAACACCCTTAGCATTAGTTTGAGCTATAATATACCTCAATGGCATGTTTGGGCGGTGCTGGGGGAAGATTTTTACTATAATTGATATTTGCCTATATGTTGGTTTTCTTGGCTTTTTTATGGTATTTCGTGTTTTCCGCCTAATGAGGCACTTATTTATGTTGGAAAACACATGTTAAAGTTAGCAAAGGCCTTTACGGTAAAAATGACACCTTGTATAGACAAATGACATGCTCAGTTTGGTCTCTAGGGTGAAAAGATCCGGGGTAGGTATGGTCAATATTGGCCTCTGGCTATCCAAATTGGGGGTATGGGTCGATTAAATATTTTCTTGGCTTACGTTCACATATTTCAGTATAAATAAAGATTCAGGCATGAAGTAGACACCCTAAGCATTAGTTTGAGCTATAACATACCTCAATGGCATGTATGGGCGGTGCTGGGGGAAGATTTTTACTATAATTGATATTTGCCTTTATGTTGGTTTTCTTGGCTTTTATGATGGTTTTTCGTGTTTTCCGCTTAATGAGGCACCTATTTATGTTGGAAAACACATGTTACAGTTAGCCAAGGCCTTTAAGGTAAAAATGACACCTTGTATAGACCAATGACATGCTCAGTTTTGTCTCTAGGGTGAAAAGATCGGGGGTAGTTATGCTCAATATTGGCGTCTGGCG
This sequence comes from Mytilus trossulus, assembly GCF_036588685.1. NCBI lineage: Eukaryota > Metazoa > Mollusca > Bivalvia > Mytilida > Mytilidae > Mytilus > Mytilus trossulus. Next base: position 1,503,354 of record NW_026963340.1, on the reverse strand, counting down.
ATTCAAATTGGGAGTAGGGGTCGATTAGATATTGTTTTGGCTTACATTCACATATTTCAGTATAAATAAAGATCCAGGCATGTAGTAAACACCCTTAGCATTAGTTTGAGCTATAATATACCTCAATGGCATGTCTGGGCGGTGCTGGGGGAAGATTTTTACTATAATTGATATTTGCCTATATGTTGGTTTTCTTGGCTTTTATGATGGTTTTTCGTGTTTTCCGCTTAATGAAGCACCTATTTCTATTTATGTTGGAAAACACATGTTAAAGTTAGCCAAGGCCTTTACGGTAAGAATGACACCTTGTATAGACCAATGACATGCTCAGTTTTGTCTCTAGGGTGAAAAGATCCGGGGTAGGTATGGTCAATATTGGCGTCTGGCTATCCAAATTGGGGGTAGGGGTCGATTAAATATTGTTTTGCCTTACATTCACATATTTCAGTATAAATAATGATTCAGGCATGTAGTAGACACCCTAAGCATTAGTTTGAGCTATAATATATCTCAATGGCATGTCTGTGCGGTGCTGGGGGAAGATTTTTACTATAATTGATATTTGCCTTTATGTTGGTTTTCTTGGCTTTTATGATGGTTTTTCGTGTTTCCCGCTTAATGAGGCACCTATTTATGTTGGAAAACACATGTTAAAGTTAGCCAAGGCCTTTACGGTGAAATGACACCTTGTATAGACCAATGACATGCTCAATTTGATCTCTAGGGTGAAAAGACCCGGGGTAGGTATGGTCAATATTGGCGTCTGGCGATCCAAATTTGGAGTAGGGGTCGCTTAAATATTTTTTTGGCTTACGATCACAGATTTCACTTTAAATAAAAAATCAGGCATGTAGTAGACACCCTTAGCATTAGTTTGAGCTATAATATACCTTAATGGCATGTCTGGGCGGTGCTGGGGGAAGATTTTTACTATAATTGATATTTGCCTTTATGTTGGTTTTCTTGGCTTTTATGATGGTTTTTCGTGTTTTCCGCTTAATGAGGCACCTATTTATGTTGGAAAACACATGTTACAGTTAGCCAAGGCCTTTAAGGTAAAAATGACACCTTGTATAGACCAATGACATGCTCAGTTTTGTCTCTAGGGTGAAAAGATCCGGGGTAGTTATGCTCAATATTAGCGTCTGGCGATCCAAATTTGGAGTAGGGGTCGCTTAAATTTTTTTTTGGCTTTCGATCACATATTTCACTTTAAATAAAAATTCAGGGATGTAGTAGACACCCTTAGCATTAGTTTGAGCTATAATATACCTCAATGGCATGTCTGTGCGGTGCTGGGGGAGAATTTTCACTATAATTGATATCTGCCTTTATGTTGGTTTTTTTGGCTTTTATGATGGTTTTCGTGTTTTCCGCTTAATGAGGCACATATTTATGTTGGAAAACACATGTTACAGTTAGCCAAGGCCTTTAAGGTAAAAATGACACCTTGTATAGACCAATGACATGCTCAGTTTTGTCTCTAGGGTGAAAAGATCCGGGGTAGTTATGCTCAATATTGGCGTCTGGCGATTCAAATTGGGAGTAGGGGTCGATTAGATATTGTTTTGGCTTACGTTCACATATTTCAGTATAAATAAAGATCCAGGCATGTAGTAAACACCCTTAGCATTAGTTTGAGCTATAATATACATCAATGGCATGTTTGGGCGGTGCTGGGGGAAGATTTTTACTATAATTGATATTTGCCTATATGTTGGTTTTCTTGGCTTTATTATGGTATTTCGTGTTTTCCGCCTAATGAGGCACTTATTTATGTTGGAAAACACATGTTAAAGTTAGCAAAGGCCTTTACGGTAAAAATGACACCTTGTATAGACCAATGACATGCTCAGTTTGGTCTCTAGGGTGAAAAGATCCGGGGTAGGTATGGTCAATATTGGCCTCTGGCTATCCAAATTGGGGGTAGGGGTCGATTAAATATTTTCTTGGCTTACGTTCACATGTTTCAGTATAAATAAAGATTCAGGCATGTAGTAGACACCCTAAGCATTAGTTTGAGCTATAATATACCTCAATGGCATGTATGGGCGGTGCTGGGGGAAGATTTTTACTATAATTGATATTTGCCTTTATGTTGGTTTTCTTGACTTTTATGATGGTTTTTCGTGTTTTCCGCTTAATGAGGCACCTATTTATGTTGGAAAACACATGTTACAGTTAGCCAAGGCCTTTAAGGTAAAAATGACACCTTGTATATACCAATGACATGCTCAGTTTTGTCTCTAGGGTGAAAAGATCGGGGGTAGTTATGCTCAATATTGGCGTCTGGCGATTCAAATTGGGAGTAGGGGTCGATTAGATATTGTTTTGGCTTACGTTCACATATTTCAGTATAAATAAAGATCCAGGCATGTAGTAAACACCCTTAGCATTAGTTTGAGCCATAATATACCTCAATGGCATGTCTGGGCGGTGCTGGGGGGAAGATTTTTACTATAATTGATATTTGCCTATATGTTGGTTTTCTTGGCTTTTATGATGGTTTTTCGTGTTTTCCGCTTAATGAAGCACCTATTTCTATTTATGTTGGAAAACACATGTTAAAGTTAGCCAAGGCCTTTACGGTAAGAATGGCACCTTGTATAGACCAATGACATGCTCAGTTTTGTCTCTAGGGTGAAAAGATCCGGGGTAGGTATGGTCAATATTAGCGTCTGGCTATCCAAATTGGGGGTAGGGGTCGATTAAATATTGTTTTGCCTTACATTCACATATTTCAGTATAAATAATGATTCAGGCATGTAGTAGACACCCTAAGCATTAGTTTGAGCTATAATATATCTCAATGGCATGTCTGTGCGGTGCTGGGGGAAGATTTTTACTATAATTGATATTTGCCTTTATGTTGGTTTTCTTGGCTTTTATGATGGTTTTTCGTGTTTCCCGCTTAATGAGGCACCTATTTATGTTGGAAAACACATGTTAAAGTTAGCCAAGGCCTTTACGGTGAAATGACACCTTGTATAGACCAATGACATGCTCAATTTGGTCTCTAGGGTGAAAAGGTCCAGGGTAGGTATGGTCAATATTGGCGTCTGGCGATCCAAATTTGGAGTAGGGGTCGCTTAAATATTTTTTTGGCTTACGATCACAGATTTCACTTTAAATAAAAAATCAGGCATGTAGTAGACACCCTTTGCATTAGTTTGAGCTATAATATACCTTAATGGCATGTCTGGGCGGTGCTGGGGGAAGATTTTCACTATAATTGATATTTGCCTTTATGTTGGTTTTCTTGCCTTTTTTATGGTATTTCGTGTTTTCCGCCTTATGAGGCACTTATTTATGTTGGAAAACACATGTTAAATTTAGCCAAGGCCTTTACGGTAAAAATGACACCTTGTATAGACCAATGACATGCTCAGTTTTGTTTCTAGGGTGAAAAGATCCGGGGTAGGTATGGTCAATATTGGCGTCTGGCTATCCAAATTGGGAGTATGGGTCGATTAAATATTTTCTTGGCTTACGTTCACATATTTTAGTATAAATAAAGATTCAGGCATGTAGTAGACACCCTAAGCATTAGTTTGAGCTATAATATACCTCAATGGCATGTCTGGGCGGTGCTAAGGGAAGATTTTCACTATAATAATTGATATTTGCCTTTATGTTGGTTTTCTTGGCTTTTATGATGGTTTTTCGTGTTTTCCACTTAATGAAGCACCTATTTATGTTGGAAAACACATGTTAAAGTTAGCCAAGGCCGTTAAGATAAAAATGACACCATGTATAGACCAATGACATGCTCAGTTTTGTCTCTAGGGTGAAAAGATCCGGGGTAGGTATGCTCAATATTGGCGTCTGGTGATCCAAATTGGGAGTAGGGGTCGATTAAATATTTTTTGGGCTTAAGTTCACATATATCAGTATAAATAAAGATCCAGGCATGTAGTAAACACCCTTAGCATTAGTTTGAGCTATAATATACCTCAATGGCATGTCTGGGCGGTGCTGGGGGAAGATTTTCACTATAATTGATATTTGCCTTTATGTTGGTTTTCTTGCCTTTTTTATGGTATTTCGTGTTTTCCGCCTAATGAGGCACTTATTTATGTTGGAAACCACATGTTAAAGTTAGCAAAGGCCTTTACGGTAAAAATGACACCTTGTATAGACCAATGACGTGCTCAGTTTGGTCTCTAGGGTGAAAAGATCCGGGGTAGGTATGGTCAATATTGGCCTCTGGCTATTCAAATTGGGGGTATGGGTCGATTAAATATTTTCTTGGCTTACGTTCACATATTTCAGTATAAATAAAGATTCAGGCATGTAGTAGACACCCCAAGCATTAGTTTGAGCTATAATATACCTCAATGGCATGTCTGGGCGGTGCTGGGGGAAGATTTTCACCATAATAGAAATTTGCCTTTATGTTGGTTTTCTTGGCTTTTATGATGGTTTTTCGTGTTTATCGCTTAATGAGGCACCTATTTATGTTGGAAACCACATGTTAAAGTTAGCAAAGGCCTTTAAGGTAAAAATGACACCTTGTATAGACCAATGACATGATCAGTTTTGTCTCTAGGGTGAAAAGATCCGGGTTAGGTATGCTCAATATTGGCGTCTGGCGATTCAAATTGGGAGTAGGGGTCGATTAAATATTGTTTTGGCTTACGTTCACATATTTCAGTATAAATAAAGATCCAGGCATGTAGTAAACACCCTTAGCATTAGTTTGAGCTATAATATACCTCAATGGCATGTCTGGGCGGTGCTGGGGGAAGATTTTTACTATAATTGATATTTGCCTATATGTTGGTTTTCTTGGCTTTTATGATGGTTTTTCGTGTTTTCCGCTTAATGAAGCACCTATTTATGTTGGAAAACACATGTTTAAGTTAGCCAAGGACTTTACGGTAAGAACGACACCTTGTATAGACCAATGACATGCTCAGTTTTGTCTCTAGGGTGAAAAGATCCGGGGTAGATATGGTCAATATTGGCGTCTGGCTATCCAAATTGGGGGTAGGGGTCGATTAAATATTTTTTTGCCTTACATTCACATATTTCAGTATAAATAATGATTCAGGCATGTAGTAGACACCCTAAGCATTAGTTTGAGCTATAATATATCTCAATGGCATGTCTGTGCGGTGCTGGGGGAAGATTTTTACTATAATTGATATTTGCCTTTATGTTGGTTTTCTTAGCTTTTATGATGGTTTTTCGTGTTTCCTGCTTAATGAGGCACCTATTTATGTTGGAAAACACATGTTAAAGTTAGCCAAGGCCTTTACGGTGAAATGACACCTTGTATAGACCAATGACATGCTCAATTTGGTCTCTAGGGTGAAAAGATCCGGGGTAGGTATGGTCAATATTGGCGTCTGGCTATCCAAATTTGGAGTAGGGGTCGCTTAAATATTTTTTTGGCTTACGATCACAGATTTCACTTTAAATAAAAAATCAGGCATGTAGTAGACACCCTTAGCATTAGTTTGAGCTATAATATACCTCAATGGCATGTCTGGGCGGTGCTGGGGGAAGATTTTCACTATAATAGAAATTTGCCTTTATGTTGGTTTTCTTGGCTTTTATGATGGTTTTTCGTGTTTTCCGCTTAATGAGGAACCTATTTATGTTGGAAAACACATGTTACAGTTAGCCAAGGCCTTTAAGGTAAAAATGACACCTTGTATAGACCAATGACATGATCAGTTTTGTCTCTAGGGTGAAAAGATCCGGGGTAGGTATGCTCAATATTGGCGTCTGGCGATTCAAATTGGGAGTAGGGGTCGATTAAATATTGTTTTGGCTTACGTTCACATATTTCAGTATAAATAAAGATCCAGGCATGTAGTAAACACCCTTAGCATTAGTTTGAGCTATAATATACCTCAATGGCATGTCTGGGCGGTGCTGGGGGAAGATTTTTACTATAATTGATATTTGCCAATATGTTGGTTTTCTTGGCTTTTATGATGGTTTTTCGTGTTTTCCGCTTAATGAAGCACCTATTTATGTTGGAAAACACATGTTTAAGTTAGCCAAGGAGTTTACGGTAAGAATGACACCTTGTATAGACCAATGACATGCTCAGTTTTGTCTCTAGGGTGAAAAGATCCGGGGTAGATATGGTCAATATTGGCGTCTGGCTATCCAAATTGGGGGTAGGGGTCGATTAAATATTTTTTTGCCTTACATTCACATATTTCAGTATAAATAATGATTCAGGCATGTAGTAGACACCCTAAGCATTAGTTTGAGCTATAATATATCTCAATGGCATGTCTGTGCGGTGCTGGGGGAAGATTTTTACTATAATTGATATTTGCCTTTATGTTGGTTTTCTTAGCTTTTATGATGGTTTTTCGTGTTTCCTGCTTAATGAGGCACCTATTTATGTTGGAAAACACATGTTAAAGTTAGCCAAGGCCTTTACGGTGAAATGACACCTTGTATAGACCAATGACATGCTCAATTTGGTCTCTAGGGTGAAAAGATCCGGGGTAGGTATGGTCAATATTGGCGTCTGGCTATCCAAATTTGGAGTAGGGGTCGCTTAAATATTTTTTTGGCTTACGATCACAGATTTCACTTTAAATAAAAAATCAGGCATGTAGTAGACACCCTTAGCATTAGTTTGAGCTATAATATACCTCAATGGCATGTCTGGGCGGTGCTGGGGGAAGATTTTCACTATAATAGAAATTTGCCTTTATGTTGGTTTTCTTGGCTTTTATGATGGTTTTTCGTGTTTTCCGCTTAATGAGGCACCTATTTATGTTGGAAAACACATGTTACAGTTAGCCAAGGCCTTTAAGGTAAAAATGACACCTTGTATAGACCAATGACATGATCAGTTTTGTCTCTAGGGTGAAAAGATCCGGGGTAGGTATGCTCAATATTGGCGTCTGGCGATTCAAATTGGGAGTAGGGGTCGATTAAATATTGTTTTGGCTTACGTTCACATATTTCAGTATAAATAAAGATCCAGGCATGTAGTACACACCCTTAGCATTATTTTGAGCCATAATATACCTGAATGGCATGTCTGGGCGGTGCTGGGGGAAGATTTTTACTATAATTGATATTTGCCTATATGTTGGTTTTCTAGGCTTTTATGATGGTTTTTCGTGTTTTCCGCTTAATGAAGCACCTATTTATGTTGGAAAACACATGTTTAAGTTAGCCAAGGAGTTTACGGTAAGAATGACACCTTGTATAGACCAATGACATGCTCAGTTTTGTCTCTAGGGTGAAAAGATCCGGGGTAGATATGGTCAATATTGGCGTCTGGCTATCCAAATTGGGGGTAGGGGTCGATTAAATATTTTTTTGCCTTACATTCACATATTTCAGTATAAATAATGATTCAGGCATGTAGTAGACACCCTAAGCATTAGTTTGAGCTATAATATATCTCAATGGCATGTCTGTGCGGTGCTGGGGGAAGATTTTTACTATAATTGATATTTGCCTTTATGTTGGTTTTCTTAGCTTTTATGATGGTTTTTCGTGTTTCCTGCTTAATGAGGCACCTATTTATGTTGGAAAACACATGTTAAAGTTAGCCAAGGCCTTTACGGTGAAATGACACCTTGTATAGACCAATGACATGCTCAATTTGGTCTCTAGGGTGAAAAGATCCGGGGTAGGTATGGTCAATATTGGCGTCTGGCTATCCAAATTTGGAGTAGGGGTCGCTTAAATATTTTTTTGGCTTACGATCACAGATTTCACTTTAAATAAAAAATCAGGCATGTAGTAGACACCCTTAGCATTAGTTTGAGCTATAATATACCTCAATGGCATGTCTGGGCGGTGCTGGGGGAAGATTTTCACTATAATAGAAATTTGCCTTTATGTTGGTTTTCTTGGCTTTTATGATGGTTTTTCGTGTTTTCCGCTTAATGAGGCACCTATTTATGTTGGAAAACACATGTTACAGTTAGCCAAGGCCTTTAAGGTAAAAATGACACCTTGTATAGACCAATGACATGATCAGTTTTGTCTCTAGGGTGAAAAGATCCGGGGTAGGTATGCTCAATATTGGCGTCTGGCGATTCAAATTGGGAGTAGGGGTCGATTAAATATTGTTTTGGCTTACGTTCACATATTTCAGTATAAATAAAGATCCAGGCATGTAGTACACACCCTTAGCATTATTTTGAGCCATAATATACCTCAATGGCATGTCTGGGCGGTGCTGGGGGAAGATTTTTACTATAATTGATATTTGCCTATATGTTGGTTTTCTAGGCTTTTATGATGGTTTTTCGTGTTTTCCGCTTAATGAAGCACCTATTTATGTTGGAAAACACATGTTAAAGTTAGCCAAGGACTTTACGGTAAGAATGACACCTTGTATAGACCAATGACATGCTCAGTTTTGTCTCTAGGGTGAAAAGATCCGGGTTAGGTATGGTCAATATTGGCGTCTGGCTATCCAAATTGGGGGTAGGGGTCGATTAAATATTTTTTTGCCTTACATTCACATATTTCAGTATAAATAATGATTCAGGCATGTAGTAGACACCCTAAGCATTAGTTTGAGCTATAATATACCTCAATGGCATGTCTGTGCGGTCCTGGGGGAAGATTTTTACTATAATTGATATTTGCCTTTATGTTGGTTTTCTTGGCTTTTATGATGGTTTTTCGTGTTTCCCGCTTAATGAGGCACCTATTTATGTTGGAAAACACATGTTAAAGTTAGCCAAGGCCTTTACGGTAAAAATGACACCTTGTATAGACCAATGACATGCTCAATTTGGTCTCTAGGGTGAAAAGATCCGGGGTACAAATGTAGGTATGGTCAATATTGGCGTCTGGCTATCCAAATTTGGAGTAGGGATCGCTTAAATATATTTTTGGCTTACGATCACAGATTTCACTTTAAATAAAAAATCAGGCATGTAGTAGACACCCTTAGCATTAGTTTGAGCTATAATATACCTCAATGGCATGTCTGGGCGGTGCTGGGGGAAGATTTTCACTATAATTGATATTTGCCTTTATGTTGGTTTTCTTGCCTTTTTTATGGTATTTCGTGTTTTCTGCCTTATGAGGCACTTATTTATGTTGGAAAACACATGTTAAATTTAGCCAAGGCCTTTACGGTAAAAATGACACCTTGTATAGACCAATGACATGCTCAGTTTTGTCTCTAGGGTGAAAAGATCCGGGGTAGGTATGGTCAATATTGGCGTCTGGCTATCCAAATTGGGAGTATGGGTCGATTAAATATTTTCTTGGCTTACGTTCACATATTTTAGTATAAATAAAGATTCAGGCATGTAGTAGACACCCTAAGCATTAGTTTGAGCTATAATATACCTCAATGGCATGTCTGGGCGGTGCTAAGGGAAGATTTTCACTATAATAATTGATATTTGCCTTTATGTTGGTTTTCTTGGCTTTTATGATGGTCTTTCGTGTTTTCCGCTTGATGAAGCACCTATTTATGTTGGAAAACACATGTTAAAGTTAGCCAAGGCCGTTAAGATAAAAATGACACCTTGTATAGACCAATGACATGCTCAGTTTTGTCTCTAGGGTGAAAAGATCCGGGGTAGGTATGCTCAATATTGGCGTCTGGCGATCCAATTTGGGAGTAGGGGTCGATTAAATATTTTTTGGGCTTAAGTTCACATATATCAGTATAAATAAAGATCCAGGCATGTAGTAAACACCCTTAGCATTAGTTTGAGCTATAATATACCTCAATGGCATGTCTGGGCGGTGCTGGGGAAAGATTTTCACTATAATTGATATTTGCCTTTATGTTGGTTTTCTTGCCTTTTTTATGGTATTTCGTGTTTTCCGCCTAATGAGGCACTTATTTATGTTGGAAACCACATGTTAAAGTTAGCAAAGGCCTTTACGGTAAAAATGACACCTTGGTTAGACCAATGACATGCTCAGTTTGGTCTCTAGGGTGAAAAGATCCGGGGTAGGTATGGTCAATATTGGCGTCTGGCTATCCAAATTGGGAGTATGGGTCGATTAAATATTTTCTTGGCTTACGTTCACATATTTTAGTATAAATAAAGATTCAGGCATGTAGTAGACACCCTAAGCATTAGTTTGAGCTATAATATACCTCAATGGCATGTCTGGGCGGTGCTAAGGGAAGATTTTCACTATAATAATTGATATTTGCCTTTATGTTGGTTTTCTTGGCTTTTATGATGGTCTTTCGTGTTTTCCGCTTAATGAAGCACCTATTTATGTTGGAAAACACATGTTAAAGTTAGCCAAGGCCGTTAAGATAAAAATGACACCTTGTATAGACCAATGACATGCTCAGTTTTGTCTCTAGGGTGAAAAGATCCGGGGTAGGTATGCTCAATATTGGCGGCTGGCGATCCAAATTGGGAGTAGGGGTCGATTAAATATTTTTTGGGCTTAAGTTCACATATATCAGTATAAATAAAGATCCAGGCATGTAGTAAACACCCTTAGCATTAGTTTGAGCTATAATATACCTCAATGGCATGTCTGGGCGGTGCTGGGGAAAGATTTTCACTATAATTGATATTTGCCTTTATGTTGGTTTTCTTGCCTTTTTTATGGTATTTCGTGTTTTCCGCCTAATGAGGCACTTATTTATGTTGGAAACCACATGTTAAAGTTAGCAAAGGCCTTTACGGTAAAAATGACACCTTGTATAGACCAATGACATGCTCAGTTTGGTCTCTAGGGGGAAAAGATCCGGGGTAGGTATGGTCAATATTGGCCTCTGGCTATCCAAATTGGGGGTATGGGTCGATTAAATATTTTCTTGGCTTACGTTCACATATTTCAGTATAAATAAAGATTCAGGCATGTAGTAGACACCCTAAGCATTAGTTTGAGCTATAATATACCTCAATGGCATGTCTGGGCGGTGCTGGGGGAAGATTTTCACTATAATAGAAATTTGCCTTTATGTTGGTTTTCTTGGCTTTTATGATGGTTTTTCGTGTTTTCCGCTTAATGAGGCACATATTTATGTTGGAAAACACATGTTACAGTTAGCCAAGGCCTTTAAGGTAAAAATGACACCTTGTATAGACCAATGACATGATCAGTTTTGTCTCTAGAGTGAAAAGATCCGGGGTAGGTATGCTCAATATTGGCGTCTGGCGATTCAAATTGGGAGTAGGGGTCGATTAAATATTGTTTTGGCTTACGTTCACATATTTCAGTATAAATAAAGATCCAGGCATGTAGTAAACACCCTTAGCATTAGTTTGAGCCATAATATACCTCAATGGCATGTCTGGGCGGTGCTGGGGGAAGATTTTTACTATAATTGATATTTGCCTATATGTTGGTTTTCTTGGCTTTTATGATGGTTTTTCGTGTTTTCCGCTTAATGAAGCACCTATTTATGTTGGAAAACACATGTTAAAGTCAGCCAAGGACTTTACGGTAAGAATGACACCTTGTATAGACAAATGACATGCTCAGTTTTGTCTCTAGGGTGAAAAGATCCGGGGTAGGTATGGTCAATATTGGCGTCTGGCTATCCAAATTGGGGGTAGGGGTCGATTAAATATTTTTTTGCCTTACATTCACATATTTCAGTATAAATAATGATTCAGGCATGTAGTAGACACCCTAAGCATTAGTTTGAGCTATAATATACCTCAATGGCATGTATGTGCGGTGCTGGGGGAAGATTTTTACTATAATTGATATTTGCCTTTATGTTGGTTTTCTAGGCTTTTATGATGGTTTTTCGTGTTTCCCGCTTAATGAGGCACCTATTTATGTTTGAAAACACATGTTAAAGTTAGCCAAGGCCTTTACGGTAAAAATGACACCTTGTATAGACCAATGACATGCTCAATTTGGTCTCTAGGGTGAAAAGATCCGGGGTAGGTATGGTCAATATTGGCGTCTGGCGATCCAAATTTGGAGTAGGGGTCGCTTAAATATTTTTTTGGCTTACGATCACAGATTTCACTTTAAATAAAAATTCAGGCATGTAGTAGACACCCTTAGCATTAGTTTGAGCTATAATATACCTCAATGGCATGTCTGGGCGGTGCTGGGGGAAGATTTTCACTATAATTGATATTTGCCTTTATGTTGGTTTTCTTGCTTTTTTTATGGTATTTCGTGTTTTCCGCCTTATGAGGCACTTATTTATGTTGGAAAACACATGTTTTAGCCAAGGCCTTTACGGTAAAAATGACACCTTGTATAGACCAATGACATGCTCAGTTTGGTCTCTAGGGTGAAAAGATCCGGGGTAGGTATGGTCAATATTGGCGTCTGGCTATCCAAATTGGGGGTATGGGTCGATTAAATATTTTCTTGGCTTACGTTCACATATTTCAGAATAAATAAAGATTCAAGCATGTAGTAGACACCCTAAGCATTATTTTGAGCTATAATATACCTCAATGGCATGTCTGGGCGGTGCTGGGGGAAGATTTTCACTATAATAGAAATTTGCCTTCATGTTGGTTTTCTTGGCTTTTATGATGGTTTTTCGTGTTTTCCGCTTAATGAGGCACCTATTTATGTTGGAAAACACATGTTAAAGTTAGCCAAGGCCTTTACGGTAAAAATGACACCTTGTATAGACCAATGACATGCTCAGTTTGGTCTCTAGGGTGAAAAGATCCGGGGTAGGTATGGTCAATATTGGCGTCTGGGCATCCAAATTGGGGGTATGGGTCGATTAAATATTTTCTTGGCTTATGTTCACATATTTTAGTATAAATAAAGATTCAGGCATGTAGTAGACACCCTTAGCATTAGTTTGAGCTATAATATATCTCAATGGCATGTCTGGGCGGTGCTGGAGGAAGATTTTCACTATAATTGATATTTGCCTTTATGTTGGTTTTCTTGCCTTTTTTATGGTATTTCGTGTTTTCCGCCTAATGAGGCACTTATTTATGTTGAAAAACACATGTTAAAGTTAGCCAAGGCCTTTACGGTAAAAATGACACCTTGTATAGACCAATGACATGCTCAGTTTGGTCTCTAGGGTGAAAAGATCCGGGGTAGGTATGGTCAATGTTGGCGTCTGGCTATCCAAATTGGGGGTATGGGTCGATTAAATATTTTCTTGGCTAACGTTCACATATTTTAGTATAAATAAAGATTCAGGCATGTAGTAGACACCTTAAGCATTAGTTTGAGCTATAATATACCTCAATGGCATGTCTGGGCGGTGCTGGGGGAAGATTTTCACTATAATTGATATTTGCCTTTATGTTGGTTTTCTTGGCTTTTATGATGGTTTTTCGTGTTTGCCGCTTAATGAGGCACCTATTTATATTGGAAAACACATGTTAAAGTTAGCCAAGGCCTTTACGGTAAAAATGACACCTTGTATAGACCAATGACATGCTCAGTTTGGTCTCTAGGGTGAAAAGATCCGGGGTAGGTATGGTCAATATTGGCGTCTGGCTATCCAAATTGGGGGTATGGGTCGATTAAATATTTTCTTGGCTTACGTTCACATATTTCAGTATAAATAAAGATTCAAGCATGTAGTAGACACCCTAAGCATTAGTTTGAGCTATAATATACCTCAATGGCATGTCTGGGCGGTGCTGGGGGAAGATTTTCACTATAATAGAAATTTGCCTTCATGTTGGTTTTCTTGGCTTTTATGATGGTTTTTCGTGTTTTCCGCTTAATGAGGCACCTATTTATGTTGGAAAACACATGTTAAAGTTAGCAAAGACCTTTACGGTAAAAATGACACCTTGTATAGACCAATGACATGCTCAGTTTGGTCTCTAGGGTGAAAAGATCCGGGGTAGGTATGGTCAATATTGGCGTCTGGCTATCCAAATTGGGGGTATGGGTCGATTAAATATTTTCTTGGCTTACGTTCACATATTTCAGTATAAATAAAGATTCAAGCATGTAGTAGACACCCTAAGCATTAGTTTGAGCTATAATATACCTCAATGGCATGTCTGGGCGGTGATGAGGGAAGATTTTCACTATAATAGAAATTTGCCTTCATGTTGGTTTTCTTGGCTTTTATGATGGTTTTTCGTGTTTTCCGCTTAATGAGGCACCTATTTATGTTGGAAAACACATGTTAAAGTTAGCAAAGGCCTTTACGGTAAAAATGACACCTTGTATAGACCAATGACATGCTCAGTTTGGTCTCTAGGGTGAAAAGATCCGGGGTAGGTATGGTCAATATTGGCGTCTGGCTATCCAAATTGGGGGTATTGGTCGATTAAATATTATCTTGGCTTACGTTCACATATTTTAGTATAAATAAAGATTCAGGCATGTAGTAGACACCCTAAGCATTAGTTTGAGCTATAATATATCTCAATGGCATGTCTGGGCGGTGCTGGGAAAATATTTTCACTATTATTGATATTTGCCTTTATGTTGGTTTTCTTGGCTTTTATGATGGTTTTTCGTGTTTTCCGCCTAATGAGGCACCTAATTATGTTAGAAAACACATGTTAAAGTTAGCCAAGGCCTTTACGGTAAAAATGACACCTTGTATAGACCAATGACATGCTCAGTTTGGTCTCTAGGGTGAAAAGATCCGGGGTAGGTATGGTCAATATTGGCGTCTGGGCATCCAAATTGGGGGTATGGGTCGATTACTATTTTCTTGGCTTATGTTCACATATTTTAGTATAAATAAAGATTCAGGCATGTAGTAGACACCCTTAGCATTAGTTTGAGCTATAATATATCTCAATGGCATGTCTGGGCGGTGCTGGAGGAAGATTTTCACTATAATTGATATTTGCCTTTATGTTGGTTTTCTTGCCTTTTTTATGGTATTTCGTGTTTTCCGCCTAATGAGGCACTTATTTATGTTGAAAAACACATGTTAAAGTTAGCCAAGGCCTTTACGGTAAAAATGACACCTTGTATAGACCAATGACATGCTCAGTTTGGTCTCTAGGGTGAAAAGATCCGGGGTAGGTATGGTCAATATTGGCGTCTGGCTATCCAAATTGGGGGTATGGGTCGTTTAAATATTTTCTTGGCTAACGTTCACATATTTTAGTATAAATAAAGATTCAGGCATGTAGTAGACACCCTAAGCATTAGTTTGAGCTATAATATACCTTAATGGCATGTCTGGGCGGTGCTGGGGGAAGATTTTCACTATAATTGATATTTGCCTTTATGTTGGTTTTCTTGGCTTTTATGATGGTTTTTCGTGTTTCCCGCTTAATGAGGCACCTATTTATGTTGGAAAACACATGTTAAAGTTAGCCAAGGCCTTTACGGTAAAAATGACACCTTGTATAGACCAATGACATGCTCAGTTTGGTCTCTAGGGTGAAAAGATCCAGGGTAGGTATGGTCAATGTTGGCGTCTGGCTATCCAAATTGGGGGTATGGGTCGATTAAATATTTTCTTGGCTAACGTTCACATATTTTAGTATAAATAAAGATTCAGGCATGTAGTAGACACCCTAAGCATTAGTTTGAGCTATGATATACCTTAATGGCATGTCTAAGCGGTGCTTGGGCAAGATTTTCACTATAATTGATATTTGCCTTTATGTTGATTTTCTTGGCTTTTATGATGGTTTTTCGTGTTTCCCGCTTAATGAGGCACCTATTTATGTTGGAAAACACATGTTAAAGTTAGCCAAGGCCTTTACGGTAAAAATGACACCTTGTATAGACCAATGACATGCTCAATTTGGTCTCTAGGGTGAAAAGATCCGGGGTAAGTATGGTCAATATTGACGTCTGGCGATCCAAATTTGGAGTAGGGGTCGCTTAAATAGTTTTTTTGCTTACTATCACAGATTTCACTTTAAATAAAAATTCAGGCATGTAGTAGACACCCTTAGCATTAGTTTGAGCTATAATATACTTCAATGGCATGTCTGGGCGGTGCTGGGGGAAGATTTTTACTATAATTGATATTTGCCTATATGTTGGTTTTCTTGGCTTTTATGATGGTTTTTCGTGTTTTCCGCTTAATGAGGCACCTATTTATGTTGGAAAACACATGATAAAGTTAGCCAAGGCCTTTACGGTAAAAATGACACCTTGTATAGACCAATGGCATGCTCAATTTGGTCTCTAGGGTGAAAATATCCGGGGTAGGTATGGTCAATATTGACGTCTGGCGATCCAAATTTGGAGTAGGGGTCGCTTAAATATTTTTTTGGCTTACGATTACATATTTCACTTTAAATAAAAATTCAGGCATCTAGTAGACACCCTTAGCATTAGTTTGAGCTATAATATACCTCAATGGCATGTCTGGGCGGTGCTGGGGGAAGATTTTCATTATAATTGATATTTGCCTTTATGTTGGTTTTCTTGGCTTTATTTATGATATTTCGTGTTTCCGCCTAATGAGGCACTTATTTATGTTGAAAAACACATGTTAAAGTAAGCCAAAGCCTTTAAGGTAAAAATGAAACCTTGTATAGACCAATGACATGCTCAGTTTTGTCTCTAGGGTGAAAAGATCCGGGGTAGGTATGCTCAATATTGGCGTCTGGCTATCCAAATTGGGGGTAGGGGTCGATAAAATATTTTTTTGCCTTACATTCACATATTTCAGTATAAATAATGATTCAGGCATGTAGTAAACACCCTAAGCATTAGTTTGAGCTATAATATACCTCAATGGCATGTCTGGGCGGTGCTTGGGGAAGATTTTCACTATAATTGATATTTGCCTTTATGTTGGTTTTCTTGGCTTTTATGATGGTTTTTCGTGTTTCCCGCTTAATGAGGCACCTATTTATGTTTGAAAACACATGTTAAAGTTAGCCAAGGCCTTTACGGTAAAAATGACACCTTGTATAGACCAATGACATGCTCAATTTGGTCTGTAGGGTGAAAATATCCGGGGTAGGTATGGTCAATATTGACGTCTGGCGATCCAAATTTGGAGTAGGGGTCGCTTAAATATTTTTTTGGCTTACGATTACATATTTCACTTTAAATAAAAATTCAGGCATGTAGTAGACACCCTTAGCAATAGTTTGAGCTTGAATATATCTCAATGGCATGTCTGGGCGGTGCTAAGGGAAGATTTTCACTATAATTGATATTTGCCTTTATGTTGGTTTTCTTGCCTTTTTTATGGTATTTCGTGTTTTCCGCCTAATGAGGCACTTATTTATGTTGGAAAACACATGTTAAAGTTAGCCAAGGCCTTTACAGTAAAAATGACACCTTGTATAGACCAATGACATGCTCAGTTTGGTCTCTAGGGTGAAAAGATCCGGGGTAGGTATGGTCAATGTTGGCGTCTGGCTATCCAAATTGGGGGTATGGGTCGATTAAATATATTTTCTTGGCTAACGTTCATATACTTTAGTATAAATAAAGATTCAGGCATGTAGAAGACACCCTAAGCATTAGTTTGAGCTATAATATACCTCAATGGCATGTCTGGGCGGTGCTGGGGGAAGATTTTCACTATAATTGATATTTGCCTTTATGTTGGTTTTCTAGGCTTTTATGATGGTTTTTCGTGTTTCCCGCTTAATGAGGCACCTATTTATGTTGGAAAACACATATTAAAGTTAGCCAAGGCCTTTACGGTAAAAATGACACCCTGTATAGACCAATGACATGCTCAGTTTGGTCTCTAGGGTGAAAAGATACGGGGTAGGTATGGTCAATATTGGCGTCTGGCTACCCAAATTGGGGGTATGGGTCGATTAAATATTTTCTTGGCTTACGTTCACATATTTCAGTATAAATAAAGATTCAGGCATGTAGTAGACACCATAAGCATTAGTTTGAGCTATAATATACCTCAATGGCATGTCTGGGCAGTGCTGGGGGAAGATTTTCACTATAATAGATATTTGCCTTTATGTTGGTTTTCTTGGCTTTTATGATGGTTTTTCGTGTTTTCCGCTTAATGAGGCACCTATTTATGTTGGAAAACACATGTTAAAGTTAGCCAAGGCCTTTAAGGTAAAAATGACACCTTCTATAGACCAATGACTTGCTCAGTTTTGTCTCTAGGGTGAAAAGATCCGGGGTAGGTATGCTCAATATTGGCGTTTGGCGATTCAAATTGGGAGTAGGGGTCGATTAAATATTTTTTTGGCTTATGTTCACATATTTCAGTATAAATAAAGATCCAGGCATGTAGTAAACACCGTTAGCATTAGTTTGAGCTATAATATACCTCAATGGCATGTCTGGGCGGTGCTGGGGGAAGATTTTCACTATAATTGATATTTGCCTTTATGTTGGTTTTCTTGGCTTTTATATGATGGGTTTTCGTGTTTTCCGCCTAATGAGGCGCCTATTTATGTTGGAAAACACATGTTAAAGTTAGCCAAGGCCTTTACGGTAAAAATGACACCTTGTATAGACCAATGACATGCTCAGTTTGGTCTCTAGGGTGAAACGATCCGGGGTAGGTATGGTCAATATTGTCGTCTGGCTATCCAAATTGGGGGTAGGGGTCGATTAATTATTTTCTTGGCTTACGTTCACATATTTCAGTATACATAAAGATTCAGGCATGTAGTAGACACCCTAAGCATTAGTTTGAGCTATAATATACCTCAATGGCATGTCTGGGCGGTGCTGGGGGAAGATTTTCACTATAATAGAAATTTGCCTTTATGTTGGTTTTCTTGGCTTTTATGATGGTTTTTCGTGTTTTGCGCTTAATGAGGCACCTATTTATGTTAGAAAACACATGTTAAAGTTAGCCAAGGCCTTTACGGTAAAAATGACACCTTGTATAGACCAATGACATGCTCAGTTTGGTCTCTAGGGTGAAAAGATCCGGGGTAGGTATGGTCAATATTGGCGTCTGGGCATCCAAATTGGGGGTATGGGTCGATTAAATATTTTCTTGGCTTACGTTCACATATTTTAGTATAAATAAAGATTCATGCATGTAGTAGACACCCTTAGCATTAGTTTGAGCTATAATATATCTCAATGGCATGTCTGGGCGGTGCTGGAGGAAGATTTTCACTATAATTGATATTTGCCTTTATGTTGGTTTTCTTGCCTTTTTTATGGTATTTCGTGTTTTCCGCCTAATGAGGCACTAATTTATGTTGAAAAACACATGTTAAAGTTAGCCAAGGCCTTTACGGTAAAAATGACACCTTGTATAGACCAATGACATGCTCAGTTTGGTCTCTAGGGTGAAAAGATCCGGGGTAGGTATGGTCAATGTTGGCGTCTGGCTATCCAAATTGGGGGTATGGCTCGATTAAATATTTTCTTGGCTAATGTTCACATATTTTAGTATAAATAAAGATTCAGGCATGTAGTAGACACCCTAAGCATTAGTTTGAGCTTTATTTGCCTTTATGTTGGTTTTCTTGCCTTTTATGATGATTTTTCGTGTTTCCCGCCTAATGAGGCACCTATTTATGTTGGAAAACACATATTAAAGTTAGCCAAGGCCTTTACGGTAAAAATGACACCTTGTATAGACCAATGAAATGCTCAGTTTGGCCTCTAGGGTGAAAAGATCCAGGGTAGGTATGGTCAACATTGGCGTCTGGCTATCCAAATTGGGGGTATGGGTCGATTAAATATTTTCTTGGCTTACGTTCACATATTTCAGTATAAATAAAGATTCAGGCATGTAGTAGACACCATAAGCATTAGTTTGAGCTATAATATACCTCAATGGCATGCCTGGGCGGTGCTGGGGGAAGATTTTCACTATAATAGATATTTGCCTTTATGTTGGTTTTCTTGGCTTTTATGATGGTTTTTCGTGTTTTCCGCTTAATGAGGCACCTTTTTATGTTGGAAAACACATGTTACAGTTAGCCAAGGCCTTTAGGGTAAAAATGACACCTTGTATAGACCAATGACATGCTCAGTTTTGTCTCTAGGGTGAAAAGATCCGGGGTAGGTATGCTCAATATTGGCGTCTGGCGATTCTAATTGGGAGTAGGGGTCGATTAAATATTGTTTTGGCTTACGTTCACATATTTCAGTATAAATAAAGATCCAGGCATGTAGTAAACACCCCTAGCATTAGTTTGAGCTATAATATACCTCAATGGCATGTCTGGGCGGTGCTGGGGGAAGATTTTCACTATAATAGAAATTTGCCTTTATGTTGGTTCTCTTGGCTTTTATGATGGTTTTTCGTGTTTCCCGCTTCATGAGGCACCTATTTATGTTGGAAGACACATGTTAAAGTTAGACAAGGCCTTTACGGTAATAATGACAACTTGTATAGACCTATGATATGCTCAGTTTTGTCTCTAGGGTGAAAAGATCCGGGGTAGGTATGCTCAATATTGGCGTCTGGCGATTCAAATTGGGAGTAGGGGTCGATTAAATATTGTCTTGGCTTACGTTCACATATTTCAGTATAAATAAAGATCCAGGCATGTAGTAAACACCGTTAGCATTAATTTGAGCTGTAATGTACCTCAATGGCATGTCTGGGCGGTGCTGGGGGAAGATTTTCACTATAATTGATATTTGCCTTTATGTTGATTTTCTAGGCTTTTATGATGGTTTTTCGTGTTTTCCGCTTAATGAGGCACCTAATTAAGTTGGAAGACACATGTTAAAGTTAGACAAGGCCTTTACGGTAATAATGACAACTTGTATAGACCTATGATATGCTCAGTTTTGTCTCTAGGGTGAAAAGATCCGGGGTAGGTATGGTCAATATTGGCGTCTGGCTATCCAAATTGGGGGTATGGGTCGATTAAATATTTTCTTGGCTTACGTTCACATATTTCAGTATAAAGATTCAGGCATGTAGAAAACACCCTAATCATTAGTTTGAGCTATAATATACCTCAATGGCATGTCTGGGCGGTGCTGGGGGAAGTTTTTCACTATAATTGTCATTTGCCTTTATGTTGGTTTTCTTGGCTTTTATGATGGTTTTTCGTGTTTTCCGCTTAATGAGGGCCTATTTATGTTGGAAAACACATGTTAAAGTTAGCAAAGGCCTTTACGGTAAAAATGACACCTTGTATAGACCAATGACATGCTCAGTTTGGTCTCTATGGTGACAAGATCCGGGGTAGGTATGGTCAATATCGGCGTCTGGCTATCCAAATTGGGGGTAGGGTTCGATGAAAAAAAAATTTGCCTTACATTCACATATTTCAGGATAAATAATGATTTAGGCATGTAGTAGACACCCTAAGCATTAGTTTGAACTATAATATACATCAATGGCATGTCTGGGCGGTGCTGGGGGAAGATTTTCACTATGATTGATATTTGCCTTTATGTTGGTTTCTTGGTTTTTATGATGGTTTTTCGTGTTTCCCGCTTAATGAGGCACCTATTTATGTTGGAAAACACATGTTAAAGTTAGCCAAGGACTTAACGGTAAAAATGACTTCTTGTATAGACGAATGACATGCTCAATTTGGTCTTTAGGATGAAAAGATCCGGGGTAGGTATGGTCAATATTGGCGCCTGGCGATCCAAATTTGGAGTAGGGGTCGCTTTAATATTTTTTTGGCTTACGATCACATATTTCACTTTAAATAAAAACTCAGGCATGTAGTAGACACCCTTAGTATTAGTTTGAGCTATAATATACCTCAATGGCATGTCTGGGCGGTGCTGGGGGAAGATTTTCACTATAATTGATATTTGCCTTTATGTTGGTTTTCTTGCCTTTTTTTATGATATTTCATGTTTGCCACCTAATGAGGCACTTATTTATGTTGGAAAACACATGTTAAAGTTAGCCAAGGCCTTTACGGTAAAAATGACACCTTGTATAGACCAATGACATGCTCAGTTTGGTCTCTAGGCTGAAAAGATCTGGGGTAGGTATGGTCAATATTGGCGTCTGGCTATCCAAATTGGGGGTATGGGTCGATTAAATATTTTCTTGGCTTACGTTCACATATTTTAGTATAAATAAAGATTCAGGCATGTAGTAGACACCCTAAGCATTAGTTTGAGCTATAATATACCTCAATGGCATGTCTGGGCGATGCTAAGGGAAGATTTTCAATATAATAATTGATATTTGCCTTTATGTTGGTTTTCTTGGCTTTTATGATGGTTTTTCATGTTTTCCACTTAATGAGGCACTTATTTATGTTGGAAAACACATGTTAAAGTTAGCCAAGGCCGTTAAGGTAAAAATAACACCTTGTATAGACCAATGACATGCTCAGTTTTGTCTCTAGGGTGAAAAGATCCGGGGTAGGTATGCTCAATATTGGCGTCTGGCGATCCAAATTGGGAGTAGGGGTCGCTTAAATATTTTTTGGGCTTACGTTCACATATTTCAGTATAAATAAAGATTCAGGCATGTAGTAAACACCCTTAGCATTAGTTTGAGCTATAATATACCTCAATGGCATGTCTGGGCGGTGCTGGGAGAAGACTTTCACTATAATTGATATTTACCTTTATGTTGGTTTTCTTGGCTTTTATGATGGTTTTTCGTGTTTCCCGCTTAATGAGGCACCTATTTATGTTGGAAAACACATGTTGAAGTTAGCCAAGGCCTTTACGGTAAAAATGACACCTTGTATAGACCAATGACATGCTCAGTTTGGTCTCTATGGTGAAAAGATCCGGGGTAGGTATAGTCAATATTGGCGTCTGGCTATCCAAATTGGGGGTGGGGGTCGACTAAATATTGTCTTGGCTTATGTTCACATATTTCAGTATAAATAAAGATCCAGGAATGTAGTAAACACCCTAAGCATTAGTTTGAGCTATAATATACCTCAATGGCATGTCTGGGCGGTGCTGGGGGAAGATTTTTACTATGATTGATATTTGCCTTTATGTTGGTTTCTTGGCTTTTATGATGGTTTTTCGTGTTTCCCGCTTAATGAGACACCTATTTATGTTGGAAAACACATGTTAAAGTTAGCCAAGGACTTTACGGTAAAAATAAAACCTTGTGTAGACCAATGACATGCTCAATTTGGTCTCTAGGGTGTAAAGATCCGGGGTAGGTATGGTCAATATTGGCGTCTGGCGATCCAAATATGGAGTAGGGGTCGCTTAAATATTGTCTTGCCTTATGTTCATATATTTCAGTATAAATAAAGATCCAGGCATGTAGAATACACCCTACTTATTAGTTTGAGCTATAATATACCTCAATGGCATGTCTGGGCGGTGCTAAGGGAAGATTTTCACTATAATAATTGATATTTGCCTTGATGTTGGTTTTCTTGGCTTTTATGATGTTTTTTCGTGTTTTCCGCTTAATGAAGCACCTATTTATGTTGGAAAACACATGTTAAAGTTAGCCAAGGCCGTTAAGGTAAAAATCACACCATGTATAGACCAATGACATGCTCAGTTTTGTCTCTAGGGTGAAAAGATCTGGGGTAGGTATAGTCAATATTGTCGTCTGGCTATCCAAATTGGGGGTGGGGTCGACTAAATATTGTCTTGCCTTATGTTCATATATTTCAGTATAAATAAAGATCCAGGCATGTAGAATACACCCTACGCATTAGTTTGAGCTATAATATACCTCAATGGCATGTCTGGGCGGTGCTAAGGGAAGATTTTCACTATAATAATTGATATTTGCCTTGATGTTGTTTTTCTTGGCTTTTATGATGGTTTTTCGTGTTTTCCGCTTAATGAAGCACCTATTTATGTTGGAAAACACATGTTAAAGTTAGCCAAGGCCGTTAAGGTAACAATCACACCATGTATAGACCAATGACATGCTCAGTTTTGTCTCTAGGGTGAACAGATCCGGGGTAGGTATGCTTAATATTGGCGTCTGGCGATCCAAATTGGGAGAAGGGGTCGATTAAATTTTGTTTGGGCTTACGTTCACATATTTCAGTATAAATAAAGGTTCAGGCATGTAGAAGACACCCTAAGCATTAGTTTGAGCTATAGTATACCTCAGTGGCATGTCTGGGTGGTACTGCGGGAAGATTTTCACTATACTTGATATATGCCCTTATGTTGTTTTTTTTTGCTTTTCTGACGGTTTTTAGTGTTTTCCGCTTAATGAAGCACCTATTTATGTTGGAAAAAAGATTTTCACTATAATAATTGATATTTGCCTTTATGTTGGTTTTCTTGGCTTTTATGATGGTTTTTCGTGTTTTCCGCTTAATGAAGCACCTATTTATGTTGGAAAACACATGTTAAAGTAAGCCAAGGCCGTTAAGGTAAAAATGACACCTTGTATAGACCAATGACATGCTCAGTTTTGTCTCTAGGGTGAAAAGATCCGGGGTAGGTATGCTTAATATTGGCGTCTGGCGATCCAAATTGGGAGTAGGGGTCGATTAATTTTTTTTTGGGCTTACGTTCACACATTTCAGTATAAATAAAGTTCCAGGCATGTAGTAAACACCCTTAGCATTATTTTGAGCTATAATATACCTCAATGGCATGTCTGGGCGATGCTGGGGGAAGATTTTCACTATAATTGATATTTGCCTTTATGTTGGTTTTCTTGGCTTTTATGATGGTTTTTCGTGTTTCCCGCTTAATGAGGCACCTATTTATGTTGGAAAACACATGTTAAAGTTAGCCAAGGCCTTTACGGTAAAAATGACAGCTTGTATAGACCAGTGACATGCTCAGTTTGGTCTCTATGGTGAAAAGATCCGGGGTAGGTATAGTCAATATTGTCGTCTGGCTATCCAAATTGGGGGTGGGGGTCGACTTAATATTGTCTTGGCTTACGTTCACATATTTCAGTATAAATAAAGGTTCAGGCATGTAGAATACACCATAAGCATTAGTTTGAGCTATAATATACCTCAATGGCATGTCTGGGCGGAGCTGCGGGAAGATTTTCACTATAATTGATATTTGCCTTTATGCTAGTTTTTTTGGCTTTTCTGACGGTTTTTAGTGTTTTCCGCTTAATGAGGCACCTATTTATGTTGGAAAACACATGTTAAAGTTAGCCAAGGCCTTTACGGTAAAAATTACACCTTGTATAGACAAAAGACATGCTCAGTTTGGTCTCTAGGGGTAAAAGATCCGTGGTAGGTATGCTCAATATTGGCGTCTGGCGATCAAAATTGGGAGTAGGGGTCGATTAAATATTTTTTGGGCTTACGTTCACATGTTTTAGTATAAATAAAGATTCATGCATGTAGTAGACACCCTAAGCATTAGTTTAAGCTATAATATACCTCAATGGCACGTCTGGGCGGTGCTGGGAGAAGATTTTGACTATGATTGATATTTGCCTTTATGTTGGTTTTCTAGGCTTTTACATGTATGATGGTTTTTCGTGTTTTCCGCTTAATGAGGTACCTAATAAAGTTGGAAGACACATGTTAAAGTTAGACAACGCCTTTACGGTAAAAATGACACCTTGTATAGACCAATGACATGCTCAGTTTTGTCTCTAGGGTGAAAAGATCCAGGGTAGGTATTGTCAATATAGGCGTCTGGCTATCCAAATTGGGGGTAGGGGTCGACTAAATATTGTCTTGGCTTACGTTCACATATTTAGGTATAAATTAAGGTTCAGGCATGTAGTAGACACCCTAAGCATTAGTTTGAGCTATAATAAACCCCAATGGCATGTCTGGGCGGTGCTGGGGGGAGATTTTCACTATAATTGATATTTGCCTTTATGTGGGTTTCTAGGCTTTTATGATGGTTTTTCGTGTTTTTCGCTTAATGAGGCACCTAATTAAGTTGGAAGACACATGTTGAAGTTAGACAACGCCTTTAGGGTAAAAATGACACCTTGTATAGACCAATAATATGCTCAGTTTTGTCTCTAGGGTGAAAAGATCCGGGGTAGGTATGGTCAATATTGGCGTCTGGCGATCCAAATTGGGAGTAGGGGTCGACGAAATAATTTTTTGGCTTACGTTCACATATTTCAGTATAAATAAAATTTCAGGCATGCAGTAGACACCCTAAACATTAGTTTGAGCTATAATAAACCCCAATGGCATGTCTGGGCGGTGCTGGGGGGAGATTTTCACTATAATTGATATTCGCCTTTATGTTGGTTTTCTTGGCTTTTATGATGGTTTTTCGTGTTTCCCACTTAATGAGGCACCTATTTATGTTGAAAAACACATGTTAAAGTTAGCCAGGACCTTTACGGTAAAAATGACACCTTGTATAGACCAATGACATGCTCAGTTTGGTCTCCAAGGTGAAAAGATCCAGGGTAGGTATGGTCAATATTTGCGTCTGGCTATCCAAATTCAGGGTAGGGGTCGATGAAATATTTTCTTGGCTTACGTTCACATATTTCAATATAATTAAAGATTCAGGCATGTAGTAGACACCCTAAGCATTAGTTTGAGCTATAATATACCTAAATAGCATGTCTGGGCGGTGCTGGGGGAAGATTTTCACTATAATTGATATTTGCCTTTATGTTGATTTTCTAGGCTTTTATGATGGTTTTTCGTGTTTTCCGCCTACTGAGGCAACTATTTATGTTGAAAATCACATGTTAAAGTTAGCCAGGACCTTTACGATAAAAATGACACCTTGTATAGACCAATGACATGCTCATTTTGGTCTCTAGGGTGAAAAGATCCGGGGTAGGTATGGTCAATATTTGCGTCTGGCTATCCAAATTCGGGGTAGGGGTCGATGAAATATTTTCTTGGCTTACGTTCACATATTTCAATATAAATAAAAATTCAGGCATGTAGTAGACACCCTTAGCATTAGTTTGAGCTATAATATACCTCAATGGCATGTCTGGGCGGTGCTGGGGGAAGATTTTCACTATAATTGATATATGCCTTTATGTTGGTTTTCTTGGCTTTTTTTTATGGTATTTCGTGTTTTCCGCCTAATGAGGCACTTATTTATGTTGGAAAACACATGTTAAAGTTAGCCGATGCCTTTACGGTAAAAATGACACCTTGTATAGACCAATGACATGCTCAGTTTGGTCTCTAGGGTGAAATGATCCGGGGTAGGTATGGTCAATATTGGCGTCTGGCGATCCAAATTTGGAGTAGGGGTCGCTTAAATATTTTTTTGGCTTACGTTCACATATTTAGGTATAAATTAAGTTTCAGGCATGTAGTAGACACCCTAAACATTAGTTTGAGTTATAATATACCTCAATGGCATGCATGGGCGGTGCTGGGGGAAGATTTTCACTATAATTGATATTTGCCTTTTTGTTGGTTTTCTTGGCTTTTATGATGGTTTTTAGTGTTTCCCGCTTCATGAGGCACCTATTTATGTTGGAAAACACATGTTAAAGTTAGCCAAGGCCTTTACGGTAAAAATGACACCTTGTATAGACCAATGACCTGCTCAGTTTTGTCTCTAGGGTGAAAAGATCCGGGGTAGGTATGGTCAATATTGGCGTCTGGCTATCCAAATTGGGGGTAGGGGTCGATTAAATATTATTTTCGCTTACATTCGCATATTTCAGTATAAATAAAGATTCAGGCATGTCGTTGACACCCTAAGCATTAGTTTGAGCTATTATATACCTCAATGGCATGTCTGGGCGGTGCTGGGGGAAGATTTTCACTTTAATTGATATGTGCCTTTATGTTGATTTTCTTGGCTTTTATGATGGTTTTTCGTGTTTTCCGGTTAATGAGGAACCTAATTAAGTTGGAAGACACATGTTAAAGTTAGCAAAGGCCTTTATGGTAAAAATGACACCTTGTATAGACCAATGACATGCTCAGTTTTGTCTCTAGGGTGAAAAGGTCCGGGGTAGGTATGGTCAATATTGGCGTCTGGCTATCAAAATTGGGAGTAGGGGTCGATTAAATATTGTTTTGGCTTACGTTCACATATTTCAGTATAAATAAAGATTCAGGTATGTAGTAAACACCCTTAGCATTAGTTTGAGCTATACTATACCTAAATGGCATGTCTGGGCGGTGCTGGGGGAAGATTTTCACTATAATTGATATTTGCATTTATGAATGTTTTCTTGGCTTTTATGATGGTTTTTCGTGTTTCCCGCTTAATGAGGCACTTATTTATGTTGGAAAACACATGTTAAAGTTAGTCAAGGCCTTTACGATAAAAATGACACCTTGTATAGACCAATGAAATGCTCAATTTGGTCTCTAGGGCGAAAAGATCCGGGGTAGGTATGGTCAATATTGGCGTCTGGCTATCCAAATTGGGGGTAGGGGTCGATGAAATATTTTTTTGCCTTACATTCACATTTTTAATTATAAATAATGATTCAGGCATGTAGTAGACACCCTAAGCATTAGTTTGAGCTATAATATACCTCAATGGCATGTCTGGGCGGTGCTGGGGGAAGATTTTCACTATGATTGATATTTGCCTTTATGTTGGTTTCTTGGCTTTTATGATGGTTTTTCGTGTTTCCCGCTTAATGAGGCACCTATTTATGTTGGAAAACACATGTTAAAGTTAGCCAAGGCCTTTACGGTAAAAATGACACCTTGTATAGACCAATGACATGCTCAATTTGGTCTCTAAGGTGAAAAGATCCGGGGTAGGTATGATCAATATTGGCGTCTGGCGATCCAAATTTGGAGTAGGGGTCGCTTAAATATTTTTTTAGCTTACGATCACATATTTCACTTTAAATAAAAGTTCAGGCATGTAGTAAACACCCTTAGCATTAGTTTGAGCAATAATATATCTCAATGGCATGTCTGGGCGGTGCTGGGTGAAGATTTTCACTATAATTGATATTTGCCTTTATGTTGCTTTCTTGCCTTTTTTATGGTAATTCATGTTTTCCGCCTAATGAGGCACTTATTAATGTTGGAAAACACATATTAAAGTTAGCCAAGGCCTTTACGGTAAAAATTACACCTTGTATAGACCAATGACATGCTCAGTTTGATCCCTAGGGTGAAAAGATCCGAGGTAGGTATGGTCAATATTGGCGTCTGGCTATCCAAATTGGGGGTATGGGTCGATTGAATATTGTCTTGGCTTACGTTCACATATTTTAGTATAAATAAGGATTCAGGCATGTAGTAGACACCGTAAGCATTAGTTTGAGCTATAATATACCTCAATGGCATGTCTAGGCGGTGCTAAGGGAAGATTTTCACTATAATAATTGATATTTGCCTTTATGTTGGTTTTCTAGGCTTTTATGATGGTTTTTCGTGTTTTCCGCTTAATGAAGCACCTATTTATGTTGGAAAACACATGTTAAAGTTAGCCAAGGCCTTTACGGTAAAAATGACACCTTGTATAGACCAATGACCTGCTCAGTTTGATCTCTATAGGGTGAAAAGATCCGGGATAGGTATGGTCAATATTGGCGTCTGAATAAAAATTCAGGCATGTAGAAGACACCCTTAGCATTTGTTTGAGCTATAATATACCACAATGGAATGTCTGGGCGGTGCTGGGGGAAGATGTTCATTATAATTGATATTTGCCTTTATGTTGGTTTTCTAGGCTTTTATGATGGTTTTTCGTGTTTTCCGCTTAATGAGGCACCTAATTAAGTTGGAAGACACATGTTAAAGTTAGACAAGGCCTTTACTGTAAAAATGACACCTTGTATAGACCAATGATATGCTCAGTTTTGTCTCTAGGGTGAAAAGATCCGGGGTAGGTATTGTCAATATTGGCGTCTGGCAATCAAAATTGGGAGTAGGGGTCGATTAAATATTTTTTTGGCTTACGTTCACATATTTAAGTATAAATAAAGATCCAGGCATGTAGTAAAAACCCTTAGCATTAGTTTGAGCTATACTATACCTCAATGGCATGTCTGGGCGGTGCTTGGGGAAGATTTTCACTATAATTGATATTTGCCTTTATGAATGTTTTCTAGGCTTTTATGATGGTTTTTCGTGTTTCCCACTTAATGAGGCACTTATTTATGTTGGAAAACACATGTTAAAGTTAGTCAAGGCCTTAACTGTAAAAATGACACCTTGTATAGACCAATGAAATGCTCAATTTGGTCTCTAGGGTGAAAAGATCCGGGGTAGGTATGGTCAATATTGGCGTCTGGCTATCCAAATTGGGGGTAGGGGTCGATGAAATATTTTTTTGCCTTACATTCACATTTTTAAGTATAAATAATGATTCAGGCATGTAGTAGACACCCTAAGCATTAGTTTGAGCTATAATATACCTCAATGGCATGTCTGGGCGGTGCTGGGGGAAGATTTTCACTATGATTGATATTTGCCTTTATGTTGGTTTCTTGGCTTTTATGATGGTTTTTCGTGTTTCCCGCTTAATGAGGCACCTATTTATGTTGGAAAACACATGTTAAAGTTAGCCAAGGCCTTTACGGTAAAAATGACACCTTGTATAGACCAATGACATGCTCAATTTGGTCTCTAGGGTGAAAAGATCCGGGGTAGGTATGATCAATATTGGCGTCTGGCGATCCAAATTTGGAGTAGGGGTCGCTTAAATATTTTTTTGGCTTACGATCACATATTTCACTTTAAATAAAAATTCAGGCATGTAGTAAACACCCTTAGCATTAGTTTGAGCAATAATATATCTCAATGGCATGTCTGGGCGGTGCTGGGTGAAGATTTTCACTATAATTGATATTTGCCTTTATGTTGCTTTCTTGCCTTTTTTATGGTAATTCATGTTTTCCGCCTAATGAGGCACTTATTAATGTTGGAAAACACATATTAAAGTTAGCCAAGGCCTTTACGGTAAAAATTACACCTTGTATAGACCAATGACATGCTCAGTTTGATCCCTAGGGTGAAAAGATCCGAGGTAGGTATGGTCAATATTGGCGTCTGGCTATCCAAATTGGGGGTATGGGTCCATTGAATATTGTCTTGGCTTACGTTCACATATTTTAGTATAAATAAGGATTCAGGCATGTAGTAGACACCGTAAGCATTAGTTTGAGCTATAATATACCTCAATGGCATGTCTAGGCGGTGCTAAGGGAAGATTTTCACTATAATAATTGATATTTGCCTTTATGTTGGTTTTCTAGGCTTTTATGATGGTTTTTCGTGTTTTCCGCTTAATGAAGCACCTATTTATGTTGGAAAACACATGTTAAAGTTAGCCAAGGCCTTTACGGTAAAAATGACACCTTGTATAGACCAATGACCTGCTCAGTTTGATCTCTATAGGGTGAAAAGATCCGGGATAGGTATGGTCAATATTGGCGTCTGAATAAAAATTCAGGCATGTAGAAGACACCCTTAGCATTTGTTTGAGCTATAATATACCACAATGGAATGTCTGGGCGGTGCTGGGGGAAGATGTTCATTATAATTGATATTTGCCTTTATGTTGGTTTTCTAGGCTTTTATGATGGTTTTTCGTGTTTTCCGCTTAATGAGGCACCTAATTAAGTTGGAAGACACATGTTAAAGTTAGACAAGGCCTTTACGGTAAAAATGACACCTTGTATAGACCAATGATATGCTCAGTTTTGTCTCTAGGGTGAAAAGATCCGGGGTAGGTATGGTCAATATTGGCGTCTGGCAATCAAAATTGGGAGTAGGGGTCGATTAAATATTTTTTTGGCTTACGTTCACATATTTAAGTATAAATAAAGATCCAGGCATGTAGTAAAAACCCTTAGCATTAGTTTGAGCTATACTATACCTCAATGGCATGTCTGGGCGGTGCTTGGGGAAGATTTTCACTATAATTGATATTTGCCTTTATGAATGTTTTCTAGGCTTTTATGATGGTTTTTCGTGTTTCCCACTTAATGAGGCACTTATTTATGTTGGAAAACACATGTTAAAGTTAGTCAAGGCCTTAACTGTAAAAATGACACCTTGTATAGACCAATGAAATGCTCAATTTGGTCTCTAGGGTGAAAAGATCCGGGGTAGGTATGGTCAATATTGGCGTCTGGCTATCCAAATTGGGGGTAGGGGTCGATGAAATATTTTTTTGCCTTACATTCACATTTTTAAGTATAAATAATGATTCAGGCATGTAGTAGACACCCTAAGCATTAGTTTGAGCTATAATATACCTCAATGGCATGTCTGGGCGGTGCTGGGGGAAGATTTTCACTATGATTGATATTTGCCTTTATGTTGGTTTCTTGGCTTTTATGATGGTTTTTCGTGTTTCCCGCTTAATGAGGCACCTATTTATGTTGGAAAACACATGTTAAAGTTAGCCAAGGCCTTTACGGTAAAAATGACACCTTGTATAGACCAATGACATGCTCAATTTGGTCTCTAGGGTGAAAAGATCCGGGGTAGGTATGATCAATATTGGCGTCTGGCGATCCAAATTTGGAGTAGGGGTCGCTTAAATATTTTTTTGGCTTACGATCACATATTTCACTTTAAATAAAAATTCAGGCATGTAGTAAACACCCTTAGCATTAGTTTGAGCAATAATATATCTCAATGGCATGGCTGGGCGGTGCTGGGTGAAGATTTTCACTATAATTGATATTTGCCTTTATGTTGCTTTCTTGCCTTTTTTATGGTAATTCATGTTTTCCGCCTAATGAGGCACTTATTAATGTTGGAAAACACATATTAAAGTTAGCCAAGGCCTTTACGGTAAAAATTACACCTTGTATAGACCAATGACATGCTCAGTTTGATCCCTAGGGTGAAAAGATCCGAGGTAGGTATGGTCAATATTGGCGTCTGGCTATCCAAATTGGGGGTATGGGTCCATTGAATATTGTCTTGGCTTACGTTCACATATTTTAGTATAAATAAGGATTCAGGCATGTAGTAGACACCGTAAGCATTAGTTTGAGCTATAATATACCTCAATGGCATGTCTAGGCGGTGCTAAGGGAAGATTTTCACTATAATAATTGATATTTGCCTTTATGTTGGTTTTCTAGGCTTTTATGATGGTTTTTCGTGTTTTCCGCTTAATGAAGCACCTATTTATGTTGGAAAACACATGTTAAAGTTAGCCAAGGCCTTTACGGTAAAAATGACACCTTGTATAGACCAATGACCTGCTCAGTTTGATCTCTATAGGGTGAAAAGATCCGGGATAGGTATGGTCAATATTGGCGTCTGAATAAAAATTCAGGCATGTAGAAGACACCCTTAGCATTTGTTTGAGCTATAATATACCACAATGGAATGTCTGGGCGGTGCTGGGGGAAGATGTTCATTATAATTGATATTTGCCTTTATGTTGGTTTTCTAGGCTTTTATGATGGTTTTTCGTGTTTTCCGCTTAATGAGGCACCTAATTAAGTTGGAAGACACATGTTAAAGTTAGACAAGGCCTTTACGGTAAAAATGACACCTTGTATAGACCAATGATATGCTCAGTTTTGTCTCTAGGGTGAAAAGATCCGGGGTAGGTATGGTCAATATTGGCGTCTGGCAATCAAAATTGGGAGTAGGGGTCGATTAAATATTTTTTTGGCTTACGTTCACATATTTAAGTATAAATAAAGATCCAGGCATGTAGTAAAAACCCTTAGCATTAGTTTGAGCTATACTATACCTCAATGGCATGTCTGGGCGGTGCTTGGGGAAGATTTTCACTATAATTGATATTTGCCTTTATGAATGTTTTCTAGGCTTTTATGATGGTTTTTCGTGTTTCCCACTTAATGAGGCACTTATTTATGTTGGAAAACACATGTTAAAGTTAGTCAAGGCCATAACTGTAAAAATGACACCTTGTATAGACCAATGAAATGCTCAATTTGGTCTCTAGGGTGAAAAGATCCGGGGTAGGTATGGTCAATATTGGCGTCTGCACTACAAAAGTCAAAAAGTCTGAAAAGACCAGTTTTTGTCTGAATTTGCATGAATTTTTACTTGACATTCTTAATTTGTCTGCATAATTTTAAAAAATTCTTGACATAGTATAAGATTGTCTAAAAAGGTTCTTGATTTTTCTTGACAAGTGTCTTGACAGTATTAACATTGTCTTAAAATTTCTCAACACTTCCTGTATCATCTGATAAGAGTCTGGATAAGTCTCGACCAATTCTTGACTGTCTTAAATTTGTCTCGATCTGTCTTGAAATATTCTTGACATTCTTAATAATGTCTGAATATGTCTTGACATATTCTTGACATTCTAAATAATGTCTGAATATGTCTTGACACATTCTTGACAGTATTAAATATGTCTTGACACTATCTCGACAAAATAAATTTCGCCTGAAATGTGTACAGACTTATTCTGAACGGTTTATGACATCTTTGGTTTTTTTGTAGCTAAAAAAAGAGGAGGGGAAGGGGGGCTTTCGTGTTGGTCAAAGAATTTGTTCTCATCTTGATTCAAACTCTTTATTTTTTAAAACAACCCAAAAACATTTTTTATTCAAATTTGGGTGTTGAATTTTATAATTTTTTATCAACAAAAATTTGTGATAACTCCTTCCAAAGAAAAAAATGTTTAGATCTATATTATGTATGTATGTTTGAGACCAATGAAATCATTGATTGCAAAATTATAAAATTCAACACTCAAATTTTAATAAAAAATAGAAATAATTAATGGGACCCATTATCATTGAATACTTTTTTTTATTATTCCTGGAGAAGATAATAATTTTCTTTTAATCTTTGGAATCATTATGGCAGGTCAACTGATAATTTTTTTGGCTGTTGACAGGTAAATCAGTTATTTCTATTTGACAGTTACGTATATTCTGGGGTGTGTAATACCTTAATTTTTTGGGGAACATCCTGTCTATGTGTAATACCAATAAAAAATACACTTAAATTGTTTTGTACATTAGATTTCATAGCCATATTTGCATTTGTGAAACTGTTTATATACCAAAATTTTCAATTATTTTACATGCCCAACTTTCATATTTGTTGTAAGAAGTGTAACTTAAAATAACAGTATATTATGTAAAAAGAAATACAGATTAAAGTTATATTATGAATATTGGTCATGATTTGTAAAACTCAGAACTGTCAAGTAAATTTAAGACACAATTTAAAATGTTCAGAATATGTCAAGCCATACTGAGAAAGAATAAGAATGTCGAGAATATGTCTGGAAATTTCTAGACAGTATACAAATGTCAAGAATTTGTCAAGAAATTTTAAGACCATATTCAGAATGTCAAGAATATGTCGAGTAAATTTCATACAAGTTTGATATAAATGAGAATCTGTCAAGAAAAATTAAGACACGAGTCATACTTTTGGAGAATGTCAAGTAAAAGTTCATGCAAATCAAGACAAAAACTGGTCTTTTCAGACTTTTTGACTTTTGTAGTGCTGGCTATCCAAATTGGGGGTAGGGGTCGATGAAATATTTTTTTGCCTTACATTCACATTTTTAAGTATAAATAATGATTCAGGCATGTAGTAGACACCCTAAGCATTAGTTTGAGCTATAATATACCTCAATGGCATGTCTGGGCGGTGCTGGGGGAAGATTTTCACTATGATTGATATTTGCCTTTATGTTGGTTTCTTGGCTTTTATGATGGTTTTTCGTGTTTCCCGCTTAATGAGGCACCTATTTATGTTGGAAAACACATGTTAAAGTTAGCCAAGGCCTTTACGGTAAAAATGACACCTTGTATAGACCAATGACATGCTCAATTTGGTCTCTAGGGTGAAAAGATCCGGGGTAGGTATGATCAATATTGGCGTCTGGCGATCCAAATTTGGAGTAGGGGTCGCTTAAATATTTTTTTGGCTTACGATCACATATTTCACTTTAAATAAAAATTCAGGCATGTAGTAAACACCCTTAGCATTAGTTTGAGCAATAATATATCTCAATGGCATGGCTGGGCGGTGCTGGGTGAAGATTTTCACTATAATTGATATTTGCCTTTATGTTGCTTTCTTGCCTTTTTTATGGTAATTCATGTTTTCCGCCTAATGAGGCACTTATTAATGTTGGAAAACACATATTAAAGTTAGCCAAGGCCTTTACGGTAAAAATTACACCTTGTATAGACCAATGACATGCTCAGTTTGATCCCTAGGGTGAAAAGATCCGAGGTAGGTATGGTCAATATTGGCGTCTGGCTATCCAAATTGGGGGTATGGGTCCATTGAATATTGTCTTGGCTTACGTTCACATATTTTAGTATAAATAAGGATTCAGGCATGTAGTAGACACCGTAAGCATTAGTTTGAGCTATAATATACCTCAATGGCATGTCTAGGCGGTGCTAAGGGAAGATTTTCACTATAATAATTGATATTTGCCTTTATGTTGGTTTTCTAGGCTTTTATGATGGTTTTTCGTGTTTTCCGCTTAATGAAGCACCTATTTATGTTGGAAAACACATGTTAAAGTTAGCCAAGGCCTTTACGGTAAAAATGACACCTTGTATAGACCAATGACCTGCTCAGTTTGATCTCTATAGGGTGAAAAGATCCGGGATAGGTATGGTCAATATTGGCGTCTGAATAAAAATTCAGGCATGTAGAAGACACCCTTAGCATTTGTTTGAGCTATAATATACCACAATGGAATGTCTGGGCGGTGCTGGGGGAAGATGTTCATTATAATTGATATTTGCCTTTATGTTGGTTTTCTAGGCTTTTATGATGGTTTTTCGTGTTTTCCGCTTAATGAGGCACCTAATTAAGTTGGAAGACACATGTTAAAGTTAGACAAGGCCTTTACGGTAAAAATGACACCTTGTATAGACCAATGATATGCTCAGTTTTGTCTCTAGGGTGAAAAGATCCGGGGTAGGTATGGTCAATATTGGCGTCTGGCAATCAAAATTGGGAGTAGGGGTCGATTAAATATTTTTTTGGCTTACGTTCACATATTTAAGTATAAATAAAGATCCAGGCATGTAGTAAAAACCCTTAGCATTAGTTTGAGCTATACTATACCTCAATGGCATGTCTGGGCGGTGCTTGGGGAAGATTTTCACTA
Source organism: Mytilus trossulus (assembly GCF_036588685.1). NCBI lineage: Eukaryota > Metazoa > Mollusca > Bivalvia > Mytilida > Mytilidae > Mytilus > Mytilus trossulus. Next base: position 1,466,748 of record NW_026963340.1, on the reverse strand, counting down.
TAATTGATATTTGCCTTTATGAATGTTTTCTAGGCTTTTATGATGGTTTTTCGTGTTTCCCACTTAATGAGGCACTTATTTATGTTGGAAAACACATGTTAAAGTTAGTCAAGGCCATAACTGTAAAAATGACACCTTGTATAGACCAATGAAATGCTCAATTTGGTCTCTAGGGTGAAAAGATCCGGGGTAGGTATGGTCAATATTGGCGTCTGCACTACAAAAGTCAAAAAGTCTGAAAAGACCAGTTTTTGTCTGAATTTGCATGAATTTTTACTTGACATTCTTAATTTGTCTGCATAATTTTAAAAAATTCTTGACATAGTATAAGATTGTCTAAAAAGGTTCTTGATTTTTCTTGACAAGTGTCTTGACAGTATTAACATTGTCTTAAAATTTCTCAACACTTCCTGTATCATCTGATAAGAGTCTGGATAAGTCTCGACCAATTCTTGACTGTCTTAAATTTGTCTCGATCTGTCTTGAAATATTCTTGACATTCTTAATAATGTCTGAATATGTCTTGACATATTCTTGACATTCTAAATAATGTCTGAATATGTCTTGACACATTCTTGACAGTATTAAATATGTCTTGACACTATCTCGACAAAATAAATTTCGCCTGAAATGTGTACAGACTTATTCTGAACGGTTTATGACATCTTTGGTTTTTTTGTAGCTAAAAAAAGAGGAGGGGAAGGGGGGCTTTCGTGTTGGTCAAAGAATTTGTTCTCATCTTGATTCAAACTCTTTATTTTTTAAAACAACCCAAAAACATTTTTTATTCAAATTTGGGTGTTGAATTTTATAATTTTTTATCAACAAAAATTTGTGATAACTCCTTCCAAAGAAAAAAATGTTTAGATCTATATTATGTATGTATGTTTGAGACCAATGAAATCATTGATTGCAAAATTATAAAATTCAACACTCAAATTTTAATAAAAAATAGAAATAATTAATGGGACCCATTATCATTGAATACTTTTTTTTATTATTCCTGGAGAAGATAATAATTTTCTTTTAATCTTTGGAATCATTATGGCAGGTCAACTGATAATTTTTTTGGCTGTTGACAGGTAAATCAGTTATTTCTATTTGACAGTTACGTATATTCTGGGGTGTGTAATACCTTAATTTTTTGGGGAACATCCTGTCTATGTGTAATACCAATAAAAAATACACTTAAATTGTTTTGTACATTAGATTTCATAGCCATATTTGCATTTGTGAAACTGTTTATATACCAAAATTTTCAATTATTTTACATGCCCAACTTTCATATTTGTTGTAAGAAGTGTAACTTAAAATAACAGTATATTATGTAAAAAGAAATACAGATTAAAGTTATATTATGAATATTGGTCATGATTTGTAAAACTCAGAACTGTCAAGTAAATTTAAGACACAATTTAAAATGTTCAGAATATGTCAAGCCATACTGAGAAAGAATAAGAATGTCGAGAATATGTCGGGAAATTTCAAGACAGTATACAAATGTCAAGAATTTGTCAAGAAATTTTAAGACCATATTCAGAATGTCAAGAATATGTCGAGTAAATTTCATACAAGTTTGATATAAATGAGAATCTGTCAAGAAAAATTAAGACACGAGTCATACTTTTGGAGAATGTCAAGTAAAAGTTCATGCAAATCAAGACAAAAACTGGTCTTTTCAGACTTTTTGACTTTTGTAGTGCTGGCTATCCAAATTGGGGGTAGGGGTCGATGAAATATTTTTTTGCCTTACATTCACATTTTTAAGTATAAATAATGATTCAGGCATGTAGTAGACACCCTAAGCATTAGTTTGAGCTATAATATACCTCAATGGCATGTCTGGGCGGTGCTGGGGGAAGATTTTCACTATGATTGATATTTGCCTTTATGTTGGTTTCTTGGCTTTTATGATGGTTTTTCGTGTTTCCCGCTTAATGAGGCACCTATTTATGTTGGAAAACACATGTTAAAGTTAGCCAAGGCCTTTACGGTAAAAATGACACCTTGTATAGACCAATGACATGCTCAATTTGGTCTCTAGGGTGAAAAGATCCGGGGTAGGTATGATCAATATTGGCGTCTGGCGATCCAAATTTGGAGTAGGGGTCGCTTAAATATTTTTTTGGCTTACGATCACATATTTCACTTTAAATAAAAATTCAGGCATGTAGTAAACACCCTTAGCATTAGTTTGAGCAATAATATATCTCAATGGCATGTCTGGGCGGTGCTGGGTGAAGATTTTCACTATAATTGATATTTGCCTTTATGTTGCTTTCTTGCCTTTTTTATGGTAATTCATGTTTTCCGCCTAATGAGGCACTTATTAATGTTGGAAAACACATATTAAAGTTAGCCAAGGCCTTTACGGTAAAAATGACACCTTGTATATACCAATGACCTGCTCAGTTTGATCTCTATAGGGTGAAAAGATCCGGGATAGGTATGGTCAATATTGGCGTCTGAATAAAAATTCAGGCATGTAGTAGACACCCTTAGCATTAGTTCGAGCTATAATATACCTCAATGGCACGTCTGGGCGGTGCTGGGGGAAGATTTTCATTATAATTGATATTTGCCTTTATGTTGTTTTTCTTGCCTTTTTTATGGTATTTCGTGTTTCCGCCTAATGAGGCACTTATTTTTGTTGGAAAACACATGTTTAAGTTAGCCAAGGCCTTTACGGTACAAATGACACCTTGTATAGACCAATGACATGTCAGTTTTGTCTCTAGGGTGAAAAGATCCGGGGTAGGTATGGTCAATATTGGCGTCTGGCAATCCAAATTGGGGGTATGGGTCGATGAAATATTTTTTTGCCTTACATTCACATATTTAAGTATAAATAATGATTCAGGCATGTAGTAGACACCCTTAGCATTAGTTTGAGCTATAATATACCTCAATGGCATGTCTGGGCGGTGCTGGGGGAAGATTGTCACTATGATTGATATTTGCCTTTATGTTGGTTTCTTGGCTTTTATGATGGTTGTTCGTGTTTCCCGCTTAATGAGGCACCTATTTATGTTGGAAAACACATGTTAAAGTTAGCCAATGCCTTTACGGTAAAAATGACACCTTGTATAGACCAATGACATGCTCAAATTGGTCTCTAGTGTGAAAAGATCCGGGGTAGGTATGGTCAATATTGGCGTCTGGCGATCCAAATTTGGAGTAGGGATCGCTTAAATATTTTTTTGGCTTACGATCACATATTTCACTTTAAATAAAAATTCAGGCATGTAGTAAACACCCTTAGCATTAGTTTGAGCTATAATATACCTCAATGGCATGTCTGGGCTATGCTGGGGGAAGATTTTCACTATAATTGATATTTGCCTTTATGTTGGTTTTCTTGCCTTTTTTATGGTATTTCATGTTTTCCGCCTAATGAGGCACTTATTTATGTTGGAAAACACATGTCAAAGTTAGCCAAGGCCTTTACGGTAAAAATGACACCTTGTATAGACCAATGACATGCTCAGTTTCATCTCTAGGGTGAAAAGATCCGGGGTAGGTATGGTCAATATTGGCGTCTGAATAAAAATTCAGGCATGTAGTAGACACCCTTAGCATTAGTCTGAGCTATAATATACCTCAATGGCATGTCTGGGCGGTGCTGGGGGAAGATTTTCATTATAATTGATATTTGCCTTTATGTTGGTTTTCTTGCCTTTTTTATGGTATTTCGTGTTTCCGCCTAATGAGGCACTTATTCATGTTGGAAAACACATGTTAAAGTTAGCCAAGGCCTTTACGGTAAAAATGACACCTTGTATAGACCAATGACATGCTCAGTTTTGTCTCTAGGGTGAAAAGATCCGGGGTAGCTATGGTCAATATTGGCGTCTGGCTATCCAAATTGGGGGTAGGGGTCGATGAAATATTTTTTTGCCTTACATTCACATATTTAAGTATAAATAATGATTCAGGCATGTAGTAGACACCCTAAGCATTAGTCTGAGCTATAATATACCTCAATGGCATGTCTGGGCGGTGCTGGGGGAAGATTTTCACTATGATTGATATTTGCCTTTATGTTGGTTTATTGGCTTTTATGATGGTTTTTCGTGTTTCCCGCTTAATGAGGCACCTATTTATGTTGGAAAACACATGTTAAAGTTAGCCAAGGCCTTTAGGGTAAAAATGACACCTTGTATAGACCAATGACATGCTCAATTTGGTCTCTAGGGTGAAAAGATCCGGAGTAGGTATGGTCAATATTGGCGTCTGGCGATCCAAATTTGGAGTAAGGGTAGCTTAAATATTTTGTTGGCTTACGATCACATATTTCAGTATAAATTAAAATTCAGGCATGTAGTAAACACCCTTAGCATTAGTTTGTGCTATAATATACCTCAATGGCATGTCTGGTCGGTGCTGGGGGAAGATTTTCACTATAATTGATATTTGCCTTTATGTTGGTTTTCTTGCCTTTTTTATGGTATTTTATGTTTTCCGCCTAATGAGGCACTTATTTATGTTGAAAAACACATGTTAAAGTTAGCCAAGGCCTTTACGGTAAAAATGACACCTTGTATAGACCAATGACATGCTCAGTTTGATCTCTAGGGTGAAAAGATCCGGGGTAGGTATGGTCAATATTGGCGTCTGGCTATCCAAATTGGGGGTATGGGTCGATTAAATATTTCCTTGGCTTACGTTCACATATTTTAGTATAAATAAAGAATCAGGCATGTAGAATTCACCCTCAGCATTAGTTTGAGCTATAATATACCTCAATGGCATGTCTGGGCGGTGCTGGGGGAATATTTTCACTATAATTGATATTTGCCTTTATGTTGGTTTTCTAGGCTTTTATGATGGTTTTTCGTGTTTTCTGCTTAATGAGGCACCTATTTATGTTGGAAAACACATGTTTAAGTTAGTCAAGGCTTTTACGGTTAAAATGACACCTTGTATAGACAAAAAACATGCTCAGTTTGGTCTCTAGGGGGAAAAGATCCGGGGTAGGTATGGTCAATATTGGCGTCTGGCTATCTAAATTGGGGGTGGGGGTCGACTAAATATTGTCTTGGCTTACGTTCACATGTTTCAGTGTAAATAAAGATTCAGGCATGTAGTAGACACCCTAAGCATAAGTTTGAGCTATAATAAACTAGTACCTCAACTGCATGTCTGGGCGGTGCTGGGGGAAGATTTTCACTATAATTGATATTTGCCTTTATGTTGTTTTCTTGGCTGTTCTGACGGTTTTTAGAGTTTTCCGCTTAATAAGGCACCTAATTATGTTGGAAAACACATGTTAAAGTTAGCCAAGGCCTTTACAGTAAAAATGATACCTTGTATAGACAAAAGACATGCTCAGTTTGGTCTCTAGGGTGAAAAGATCTGGGGTAGGTATTGTCTATATTGGCGGATGGCGATCCAAATTGGGAGTAGGGGTCGATTAAATATTTTTTTTGGCTTACGTTCACATATTTCAGTATAAATGAAGATTCAGGCATGTAGTAGACACCCTAAGCATTAGTTTGAGCTATAATATACCTCAATGGCATGTCTGGGCGGTGCTGGGGGAAGATTTTCACTATAATTGATATTTGCCTTTATGTTGGTTTTCTTGCCTTTTTTATGGTTTTTCGTGTTTCCTGCCTAATGAGGCGCCTATTTATGTTGGAAAACACATGTTAAAGGTAGCCAAGGCCTTTACGATAAAAATGACACCTTGTATAGACCAATGACATGCTCAGTTTTGTCTCTAGGGTGAAATGCTCCGGGGTTGGTATGGTAAATATTGGCGTCTGGCTATCCAAATTGGGGGTAGGGGTCGATGAAATATTTTTTTGGCTTACATTCGCATATTTCAGTATAAATAAAAATTCAGGCATATAATAGACACCCTAAGCATTAGTTTGAGCTATAATATACCTCAATGGCATGTCTGGGCGGTGCTGGGGGAAGATTTTCACTATAATTGATGTTTGCCTTTATGTTGGTTTTCTTGGCTTTTATGATGGTTTTTCGTGTTTCACGCTTAATGTGGCACCTATTTACGTTGGAAAACCCATGTTAAAGTTAGCCAAGGCCTTTACGGTAAAAATGACACCTTGTATAGACCAAAGACATGCTCACTTTGGTCTCTAGGGTGAAAAGATCCGGGGTAGGTATGGTCAATATTGGCGTCTGGCGATCCAAATTGGGAGTAGGGGTCGACGAAATAATTTTTTGGCTTACGTTCACATATTTCAGTATAAATAAAAATTCAGGCATGTAGTAGACACCCTAAACATTAGTTTGAGCTATAATAAACCTCAATGGCAAGTCTGGGCGGTGCTGGGGGAAGATTTTCACTATAATTGATATCCGCTTTTATGTTGTTTTTCTTGGCTTTTATGATGGTTTTTCGTGTTTCCCGCTTAATGATGCACCTTTTTATGTTGGAAAACACATGTTAACGTTAGCCAAGGCCTTTACGGTAAATATGACACCTTGAATAGACCAATGACATGCTCAATTTGGTCTCTAGGGTGAAAAGATCCGGGGTAGGTATGGTCAATATTGGCGTCTGGCGATCCAAATTTGGAGTAGGGGCCGCTTAAATATTTTTTTGGCTTACGATCACATATTTCACTTTAAATAAAAATTCAGGCATGTAGTAAACACCCTTAGCATTAGTTTGAGCTATAATATACCTCAATGGCATGTCTGGGCGGTGCTGGGGGAAGATTTTCACTATAATTGATGTTTGCCTTTATGTTGGTTTTCTTGGCTTTTATGATGGTTTTTCGTGTTTCCCGCTTAATGTGGCACCTATTTACGTTGGAAAACCCATGTTAAAGTTAGCCAAGGCCTTTACGGTAAAAATGACACCTTGTATAGACCAAAGACATGCTCACTTTGGTCTCTAGGGTGAAAAGATCCGGGGTAGGTATGGTCAATATTGGCGTCTGGCGATCCAAATTGGGAGTAGGGGTCGACGAAATAATTTTTTGGCTTACGTTCACATATTTCAGTATAAATAAAAATTCAGGCATGTAGTAGACACCCTAAACATTAGTTTGAGCTATAAAAAACCTCAATGGCATGTCTGGGCGGTGCTGGGGGAAGATTTTCACTATAATTGATATCCGCTTTTATGTTGTTTTTCTTGGCTTTTATGATGGTTTTTCGTGTTTCCCGCTTAATGATGCACCTATTTATGTTGAAAAACACATGTTAACGTTAGCCAAGGCCTTTACGGTAAAAATGACACCTTGTATAGACCAATGACATGCTCAATTTGGTCTCTAGGGTGAAAAGATCCGGGGTAGGTATGGTCAATATTGGCGTCTGGCGATCCAAATTTGGAATAGGGGCCGCTTAAATATTTTTTTGGCTTACGATCACATATTTCACTTTAAATAAAAATTCAGGCATGTAGTAAACACCCTTAGCATTAGTTTGAGTTATAATATACCTCAATGGCATGTCTGGGCGGTGCTGGGGGAAGATTTTCACTATAATTGATGTTTGCCTTTATGTTGGTTTTCTTGGCTTTTATGATGGTTTTTCGTGTTTCCCGCTTAATGTGGCACCTATTTACGTTGGAAAACCCATGTTAAAGTTAGCCAAGGCCTTTACGGTAAAAATGACACCTTGTATAGACCAAAGACATGCTCACTTTGGTCTCTAGGGTGAAAAGATCCGGGGTAGGTATGGTCAATATTGGCGTCTGGCGATCCAAATTGGGAGTAGGGGTCGACGAAATAATTTTTTGGCTTACGTTCACATATTTCAGTATAAATAAAAATTCAGGCATGTAGTAGACACCCTAAACATTAGTTTGAGCTATAAAAAACCTCAATGGCATGTCTGGGCGGTGCTGGGGGAAGATTTTCACTATAATTGATATCCGCTTTTATGTTGTTTTTCTTGGCTTTTATGATGGTTTTTCGTGCGTCCGGCGTTAACTTTTACAAAAATCTTCTCCTCTGAAACTACTGGGCCAAATTAAACCAAACTTGGCCACAATCATCATTGGGGTATCTAGTTTGTAAATTGTGTCCGGTGACCCGGTCAACCAACCAAGATGGCCGCCATGGCTAAAAATAGAACATAGGGGTAAAATGCAGTTTTTGGCTTATAACTCAAAAACCAAAGCATTTAGAGCAATTCGGACATGGGGTTAAATTGTTGATCAGATCAAGATCTATCTGCCCTGAAAATTTCAGATGAATCGAACAACCTCTTGTTGGGTTGCTACCCCTAAATTGGTAATTTTAAGGAAATTTTGCTGTTTTTGGTTATTATCTTGAATAATATTATAGATAGAGATAAACTGTAAACAGCAATAATGTTCAGCAAAATAAGATTTACAAATAAGTCAACATGACCGAAATGGTCAAATGACCCCTTTAGGAGTTATTGCCCTTTATTGTCAATTTTTAACCATTATTCGTAAATCTTAGTAATCTTTTACAAAAATCTTCTCCTCTGAAACTACCGGGCCAAATTAAACCAAACTTAGCCACAACCATCATTGGGGTATCTAGTTTAAAAATTGTGTCTGGTGACCCGGTCAACCAACCAAGATGGCCACCATGGCTAAAAATAGAACATGGGGTAAAATGCAGTTTTTGGCTTATAACTCGAAAACAAAAGCATTAAGAGCAAAACTGGCATGGGGTTAAATTGTTTATCAGGTCAAGATCTATCTGCCCTGAAAATTTCAGACAAACAGATTGTCAATTTTTAACAATTTTCATAAAATTTGTAAATTTTTACTAACATTTTCAACTGAAACTACTGGGCCAATCATTATAGATGGGGATATTTGTATGCAGCAAGAATGTTCAGTAAAGTTAGATCTACAAACACATCACCATCACCAAAACACAATTTTGTCACAAATCTATCTGTGTCCTTTGTTGAATATTCACATATACCAAGGTGAGCGACACAGGCTCTTTAGAGCCTCTAGTTTATGGTATTTCATGTTTTCCGCCTAATGAGGCACTTATTTATGTTGGAAAACACATGTCAAAGTTAGCCAAGGCCTTTACGGTAAAAATGACACCTTGTATAGACCAATGACATGCTCAGTTTCATCTCTAGGGTGAAAATATCCGGGGTAGGTATGGTCAATATTGGCGTCTGAATAAAAATTTAGGCATGTAGTAGACACCCTTAGCATTAGTTTCAGCTATAATATACCTCAATGGCATGTCTGGGCGGTGCTTGGGGAAGATTTTCATTATAATTGATATTTGCCTTTATGTTGGTTTTCTTGCCTTTTTTATGGTATTTCGTGTTTCCGCCTAATGAGGCACTTATTCATGTTGGAAAACACATGTTAAAGTTAGCCAAGGCCTTTACGGTAAAAATGACACCTTGTATAGACCAATGACATGCTCAGTTTTGTCTCTAGAGTGAAAAGATCCGGGGTAGCTATGGTCAATATTGGCGTCTGGCTATCCAAATTGGGGGTAGGGGTCGATGAAATATTTTTTTGCCTTACATTCACATATTTAAGTATAAATAATGATTCAGGCATGTAGTAGACACCCTAAGCATTAGTCTGAGCTATAATATACCTCAATGGCATGTCTGGGCGGTGCTGGGGGAAGATTTTCACTATGATTGATATTTGCCTTTATGTTGGTTTCTTGGCTTTTATGATGGTTTTTCGTGTTTCCCGCTTAATGAGGCACCTATTTAGGTTGGAAAACACATGTTAAAGTTAGCCAAGGCCTTTACGGTAAAAATGACACCTTGTATAGACCAATGACATGCTCAATTTGGTCTCTAGGGTGAAAAGATCCGGAGTAGGTATGGTCAATATTGGCGTCTGGCGATCCAAATTTGGAGTAAGGGTAGCTTAAATATTTTTTTGGCTTACGATCACATATTTCACTTTAAATTAAAATTCAGGCATGTAGTAAACACCCTTATCATTAGTTTCAGCTATAATATACCTCAATGGCATGTCTGGGCGGTGCTGGGGGAAGATTTTCACTATAATTGATATTTGCCTTTTTGTTGGTTTTCTTGCCTTTTTTTATGGTATTTCATGTTTTCCGCCTAATGAGGCACTTATTTATGTTGGAAAACACATGTTAAAGTTAGCCAAGGCCTTTACGGTAAAAATGACACCTTGTATAGACCAATGACATGCTCAGTTTGATCTCTAGGGTGAAAAGATCCGGGGTAGGTATGGTCAATATTGGCGTCTGGCTATCCAAATTGGGGGTATGGGTCGATTAAATAGTTCCTTGGCTTACGTTCACATATTTCAGTATAAATTAAGGTTCAGGCATGTAGAAGACACCCTAAACATTAGTTTGAGCTATTATATACCTCAATGGCATGTCTGGGCGGTGCTAAGGGAAGATTTTCACTATAATAATTGATATTTGCCTTTATGTTGGTTTTCTTGGCTTTTATGATGCTTTTTCGTGTTTTCCGCTTCATGAAGCACCTATTTATGTTGAAAAACACATGTTAAAGTTAGCCAAGGCCGTTAAGGTAAAAATGACACCTTGTATAGACCAATGACATGCTCAGTTTTGTCTCTAGGGTGAAAAGATCCGGGATAGGTATGCTCAATATTGGCGTCTGGCGATCCAAATTGGGAGTAGGGGTCGATTAAATTATTTTTGGGCTTACATTCACATATTTCAGTATAAATAAAATTCCAGGCATGTAGTAAACACCCGTAGCATTAGTTTCAGCTATAATATACCTCAATGGCATGTCTGGGCGGTGCTGCGGGAAGATTTTCACTATAATTGATATTTGCCTTTATGTTGGTTTTCTTGGCTTTTCTGACGGTTTTAAGTGTTTTTCGCTTAATGAGGCACCTATTTATGTTGGAAAACACATGTTAAAGTTATTCAAGGCTTTTACGGTAAAATTGACACCTTGTATAGACAAAAGACATGCTCAGTTTGGTCTCTAGGGGGAAAAGATCCGGGGTAGGTATGGTCAATATTGGCGTCTGGCTATCTAAATTGGGGGTGGGGGTCGACTAAATATTGTCTTGGCTTACGTTCACATGTTTCAGTGTAAATAAAGATTCAGGCATGTAGTAGACACCCTAAGCATTAGTTTGAGCTATAATAAACTAGTACCTCAACTGCATGTCTGGGCGGTGCTGGGGGAAGATTTTCACTATAATTGCCTTTATGTTGTTTTCTTGGCTTTTCTGACGGTTTTTAGAGTTTTCCGCTTAATGAGGCACCTATTTATGTTGGAAAACACATGTTAAAGTTAGCCAAGGCCTTTACAGTAAAAATGATACCTTGTTTAGACAAAAGACATGCTCAGTTTGGTCTCTAGGGTGAAAAGATCTGGGGTAGGTATTGTCTATATTGGCGGATGGCGATCCAAATTGGGAGTAGGTATCGATTAAATATTTTGTTGGCTTACGTTCACATATTTCAGTATAAATGAAGATTCAGGCATGTAGAAGACACCCTAAGCATTAGTTTGAGCTATAATATACCTCAATGGCATGTCTGGGCGGTGCTGGGGGGAAGATTTTCACTATAATTGATATTTGCCTTTATGTTGGTTTTCTTGCCTTTTTTATGGTTTTTCGTGTTTCCTGCCTAATGAGGCGCCTATTTATGTTGGAAAACACATGTTAAAGTTAGCCAAGGCCTTTACAATAAAAATGACACCTTGTATAGACCAATGACATGCTCAGTTTTGACTCTAGGGTGAAATGATCCGGGGTTGGTATGGTAAATATTGGCGTCTGTCTATCCAAATTGGGGGTAGGGGTCGATGAAATATTTTTTTGGCTTACATTCACATATTTCAGTATAAATAAAGATTCAGGCATATAATAGACACCCTAAGCATTAGTTTGAGCTATAATATACCTCAATGGCATGTCTGGGCGGTGCTTGGGGGAAGATTTTCACTATATTTGTTGTTTGCCTTTATGTTGGTTTTCTTGGCTTTTATGATGGTTTTTCGTGTTTTCCGCTTAATGTGGCACCTATTTATGTTGGAAAACCCATGTTAAAGTTAGCCAAGGCCTTCACAGTAAAAATGACACCTTGTATAGACAAAAGACATGCTCAGTTTGGTCTCTAGGAGGAAAAGATCCGGGGTAGGTATGGTCAATATTGGCGTCTGGCGATCCAAATTGGGAGTAGGGATCGACGAAATATTTTTTTGGCTTACGTTCACATACTTCAGTATAAATAAAAATACAGGCATGTAGTAGACACCCTAAACATTAGTTTCAGCTATAATAAACCTCAATGGCATGTCTGGGCGGTGTTGGGGGAAGATTTTCACTATAATTGATATTCGCCTTCATGTTGTTTTTCTTGGCTTTTATGATAGTTTTTCGTGTTTCCCGCTTAATGAGGCACCTATTTATGTTGGAAAACACATGTTAAAGTTAGCCAAGGTCTTTACGGTAAAAATGACACCTTGTATAGACCAATGACATGCTCAGTTTGGTCTCTAGGGTGAAAAGATCCGGGGTAGGTATGGTCAATATTTGCGTCTGGCTATCCAAATTCGGGATAGTGGTCTATGAAATATTTTCTTGGCTTACGTTCACTTATTTCGATATATATAAAGATTCAGGCATGTAGTAGACACCCTAAGCATTGGTTGGAGCTATAATAAACCTCAATGGCATGTCTGGTCGGTGCTGGGGGAAGATTTTCACTATAATTGATATTTGCCTTTATGTTGATTTTCTAGGCTTTTATGATGGTTTTTCGTGTTTTCCGCCTAATGAGGCACCTATTCATGTTGGAAAACACATGTTAAAGTTAGACAAGGCCTTTACGGTAAAAATGACACCTTTTATAGACCAATGACATGCTCAATTTGGTCTCGAGGGTGAAAAGATCCGGGGTAGGTATGGTCAATATTGGCGTCTGGCTATCCAAATTGGGGGTATGGGTCGATTAAATATTTCCTTGGCTTACGTTCACATATTTCAGTATAAATTAAGGTTCAGGCATGTAGAAGACACCCTAAGCATTAGTTTGAGTTATAATATACCTTAATGGCATTTCTGGGCGGTGCTGGGGGAAGATTTTCACTATAATTGATATTTGCCTTTATTTTGGTTTTCTTGGCTTTTATGATGGTTTTTCGTTCTTCCTGCTTAATGAGGCACCTATTTAGGTTGGAAAACACATGTTAAAGTTAGCCAAGTTCTTTACGGTAAAAATGACACCTTGTATAGACCAATGACATGCTCAGTTTGGTCTCTAGGGGGAAAAGATCCGGGAATTGTATGGTCAATATTGGCGTCTGGCGATCCAAATTGGGAATAGGGGTCGATTAAATATTATTTTGGCTTACGTTCACATATTTCAGTATGAATAAAGATTCAGGCATGTAGTAGACACCCTAAGCAATAGTTTGAGCTATAATATACCTCAATGGCATGTCTGGGCGGTGCTAGGAGAAGATTTTTACTATTATTGATATTTGCCTTTATGTTGGTTTTCTTGGCTTTTATGATGGTTTTTCGTGTTTTCCGCTTAATGAGGAAACTAATTAAGTTGGAAGACACATGTTAAAGTTAGACAAGGCCTTTACGGTAAAAATGACACCTTGTATAGACCAATGACATGCTCAGTTTTGTCTCTAGGGTGAAAAGATCCGGGGTAGGTATGGTCAATATTGGCGTCTGGCTATCCAAATTTGGGGTAGGGGTCGATTAAATATCGTCTTGGCTTACGTTCACATATTTAGGAATAAATTAAGGTTTATGCATGTAGTAGACACCCTAAGCATTAGTTTGAGTTATAATATACCTCAATGGCATGTATGGGTGGTGCTGGGGGAAGATTTTCACTATAATTGATATTTGCCTGTATGTGGATTTGTAGGCTTTTATGAGGGTTTTTCGTGTTTCCCGCCTAATGAGGCACCTATTTATGTTGGAAAACACACGTTAAAGTTAGCCAATGCCTTTACGGTAAAAATGACACCTTGTATAGACCAATGACATGCTCAGCTTTGTCTCTAGGGTGAAAAGATCCGGGGTAGGTATGGTCAATATTGGCGTCTGGCTATCCAAATTGAGGGTAGGGGTCGATTAAATATTATTTTTGCTTACTTTCAGATATTTCAGTATAAATAAAGATTCAGGCATGTAGTAGACACCCTAAGCATTAGTTTGAGCTATAATATACCTCAATGGCATGTCTGGGTGGTGCTGGTGGAAGATTTTCACTATAATTGATATTTGCCTTTATGTGGATTTCTAGGCTTTTATGATGGTTTTTCGTGTTTTCCGCTAAATGAGGCACCTAATTAAGTTTGAAGACACATGTTAAAGTTAGACAAGGCCTTTACGGTAAAAATGACACCTTGTATAGACCAATGATATGCTCAGTTTTGTCTCTAGGGTGAAAAGATCCGTGGTAGGTATGGTCAATATTGGCCTCTGGCGATCCAAATTGGGAGTAGGGGTCGACGAAATAATTGTTTGGCTAACGTTCACATATTTCAGTATAAATAAAAATTCAGGCATGTAGTAGACACCCTAAACATTAGTTTGAGCTATAATATACCTCAATGGCATGTCTGGTCGGTGCTGGGGGAAGATTTTCACTATAATTGATATTTGCCTTTATGTTGGTTTTCTTGGCTTTTCTGACGGTTTTTCGTGTTTCCCGCTTAATGAGGCACCTATTTAGGTTGGAAAACACATGTTAAAGTTAGCCGAGTCCTTTACGGTAAAAATGACACCTTGTATAGACAAATGATATGCTCAGTTTTGTCTCTAGGGTGAAAAGATCCGGGGTAGGTATGGTCAATATTGGCGTCTGGCGATCCAAATTGGAAGTAGGGGTCGACGAAATAATTGTTTGGCTAACGTTCACATATTTCAGTATAAATAAAAATTCAGGCATGTAGTAGACACCCTAAACATTAGTTTGAGCTATAATATACATCAATGGCATGTCTGGGCGGTGCTGGGGGAAGATTTTCACTATAATTGATATTTGCCTATATGTTGGTTTTCTTGCCTTTTTTATGGTTTTTCGTGTTTCCCGCCTAATGAGGCACCTATTTATGTTGAAAAACACATGTTAAAGTTAGCCAAGGCCTTTACGGTAAAAATGACAACTTGTATAGACCAATGACATGCTCAGTTTGGTCTCTAGGGTGAAAAGATCCGGGGTAGGTATGCTTAATATTGGCGTCTGGCGATCCAAATTGGGAGTAGGGGTCGATTAAATATTATTTTGGCTTACGTTCATATATTTCAGTATGAATAAAGATTCAGGCATGTAGTAGACACCCTAAGCATTAGTTTGAGCTATAATATACCTCAATGGCATGTCTAGGCGGTGCTGGGAGAAGATTTTCACTATAATTGATATTTGCCTTTATGTTGGGTTTCTAGGCTTTTATGATGGTTTTTCGTGTTTTCCGCCTAATGAGGCACCTAATTAAGGTGGAAGATACATGTTAAAGTTAGACAAGGCCTTTACGGTAAAAATGACACCTTGTAGAGACCAATGACATGCTCAGTTTTGTCTCTAGGGTGAAAAGATCCAGGGTAGGTATGGTCAACATTGGCGTCTGGCTATCCAAATTGGGGGTAGGGGTCGATTCAATATTGTCTTGGCTTACGTTCACATATTTCAGTATGAACAAAGATTCAGGCATGTAGTAAACACCCTAAGCATTAGTTTGAGTTATAATATACCTCAATGGCATGTCTAGGCGGTGCTGGGAGAAGACTTTCACTATAATTGATATTTGCCTTTATGTTGGTTTTCTAGGGTTTTATGATGGTTGTTCGTGTTTTCCGCTTAATGAGGCACCTAATTAAGTTGGAAGACACATGTTAAAGTTAGCCAAGGCCTTTACGGTAAAAATGACACCTTGTATAGACCAATGACATACTCAGTTTTGTCTCTAGGGTGAAAAGATCCGGGGTAGGTATGGTCAATATTGGCGTCTGGCTATCCAAATTTGGAGTAGGGGTCGATGAAATATTTGTTTGGCTTACGTTCACATGTTTCAGTATAAATACAAATTCAGGCATGTAGAAGACACCCTATGCATTGGTTTGAGCTATAACATACCACAATGGCATGTCTGGGCGGTGCTGATGGAAGATTTTCACCCAACAATTGATATTTGCCTTTATGTTGGTTTTCTTGCCTTTTTTATGGTTTTTCGTGTTTCCCGCCTAATGAGGCACCTATTTATGTTGAAAAACACATGTTAAAGTTAGCCAAGGCCTTAACGGTAAAAATGACAACTTGTATAGACCAATGACATGCTCAGTTTTGTCTCTAGGGTGAAAAGATCCGCGGTTGGTATGGTAAATATTGGCGTCTAGCTATCCAAATTGGGGGTAGGTGTCGATGAAATATTTGTTTGGCTTACCTTCGCATATTTCAGTATAAATAAAGATTCAGGCATGCAGTAGACTCCCTAAGCATTAGTTTGAGCTATAATATACCTCAATGGCATGTCTTGGGGGTGCTGGGGGAAGATTTTCACTATAATTGATATTTGCCTTTATGTTAGTTTTTTTGGCTTTTATGATGGTTTTTCGTGTTTCCCGCTTAATGAGGCACCTATTTATGTTGGAAAACACATGTTAACGTTAGCCAAGACCTTTACGGTAAAATGACACCTTGTATAGGCCAATGACATGCTCAGTTTGGTCTCTAGGGTGAAAAGATCCGGGGTAGGTATGTTCAATATTGGCGTCTGGCTATCCAAATTGGGGGTATGGGTCGATTAAATATTTTCTTGGCTAACGTTCACATATTTCAGTATAACTAAAAATTCAGGCATGTAGTAGACACCCTAGGCATTAGTTTGAGCTATAATATACCTCAATGGCATGTCTGGGCGGTGCTGGGGGGAGATTTTCACTATGATTGATATTTGCCTTTATGTTGGTTTTCTTGGCTTTTATGATGGTTTTTCGTGTTTCCCGCTTAATGTGGTACCTATTTATGATGGAAAACACATGTTAAAGTTTTAGTTGCATGAACTTGAACCTTCTTTAATATAAAACATAATGCTGTCATTAATGGTAAGCATTTAACTAATATAACAGTGTAGTATATAGATAATTAATTGCTTATACGTACTAGAAAATATTTTCATATTGAAGCATAAATTGTTCTTTAGTTATTTACACAAAAATGTTTTATTGAAATAACAAGGCATATCCAAACAGTAATGAAAGACATGCAGAGTTTGCTAATGAAGGAAAACTCACCATCTTGAAAACGGAACAATGAATCAAGACATTTGCCTCACGCCTTACCCTTTTAAGAAGAAAGGTCATATGAAGGTGGTGTTCGAAAAATAAAGACACAAAGTTACCTTAAATAACAAGTGACAAATGAAGAACATATTATTGTCCTTTTTTGATACAACATTAATAATTAAACAGAATATCGGAAAGAAATACCTCCGATGAAGAAACTATTTTTTATTTTTGAATTCGCCCAAAGGTCCCATATTTACTTATTTTATTCACCCAAAGGTCCCTTTTATTTATAAAAAAACTGCAAACCTTAAGGTAATGCCCAACTTACGTTTATGAATTTTTGTAGCATGCCATTTAACCTTCTTTAATATAAAACATAATGCTGTCATTAATGATAAGCATTTTACGAATATAATAGTGAAGTTCATAGATAATTATTTGCTTATACGCATTAGAATATATTTTCATATTGAAGCATATATTGTTCTTTATTTATTTACACAAAAATGTTTTATTTAAATAAAAAGGCATACCCAATCAGTAATGAAAGACATGCAGAGTTTGCTAATAAAGGAAAACTCACCATCTTGAAAGCGGAAAAATGAATCAAGATATTTGCCTTACGCCGTACCCTTTTAAGAAGAAAGTTGATATGAAAGTGGTGTTCGGAAAATAAAAACACAAAGTTACCTTAAATAACAGGTGACAAATGAAGAAAATATTTATTGTCCTTTTTTGATGCAATACTAATAATTAAATAGAATATTGGAAAGAAATAATTCCGATGAAGAAACTACTTTTTATTTTTGAATTCGCCCAAAGGTCCCATATTTACCTATTTTAATCATCCAAAGGTCCCTTTTATTTATCAAAAAATTATCATCCTTAAGGCAAAGACCAACTTATGTTTAACAGTTTTAGTTGCATGAAGTTTAACCTTCTTTAATATAAAACATAATGCTGTCATTAATGATAAGCAGTTAACTAATATAATTGTGTAGTAAACAGATAATTAATTGCTTATACGCACTATAATTTGTTTTCATATTGAAGCATATACTGTTCTTAAGTTATTTACACAAAAATGTTGTATTTAAATACAAAATCATATCCGATTAGAAATAGAAAATATGGAGAGTTTTCTTATTAAGGAAAACTGACCATCTTGAAAGCGGAACAATGAAACAAAATATTTGCCTCACGCCATACCCTTTTAAGAAGAAGGGTCATATGAAGGTGGTGTTCGAAAAATAAAGACACAAAGTTACCTTAAATAACAAATGACTAATGACGAACATATTATTGTCCTTTTTTGATTTAATACTAATAATTAAATAGAATATTGGAAAGAAATAATTCCGATGAAGAAACTTTTTTTTTATTTTTGAATTCGCCCAAAGGTCCCATATTTACTTATTTTATTCACCCAAAGGTCCCTTTAATTGATCAAAACATTATCAACCTTAAGGCAAATACCAACTTATGTTTATCAATTTTAGTTGCAATAACTTAAACCTTCTTTAATATAAAACATAATGCTGCCTTCAATGATAAGCATTTTACTAATATAACAGTGTAGTATATAGATAATTAATTGCTTATACGCACTAGAATATATTTTCATATTGAAGCATAGATTGTTCTTTAGTTATTTACTCAAAAATGCTTTATTTAAATAACAAGGCATATCCAATCAGTAGTGAAAGACATGCATAGTTTAATAATAAAGGAAAACTCACTATCTTGAAAGCGGAAAAATGAATCAAGATATTTGCCTTACGCTGTACCCTTTTAAGAAGAAAGTTGATATGAAAGTGGTGTTCGGAAAATAAAGACACAAAGTAACCTTAAATAACAAGTAACAAATGTAGAACATATTATTGTCCTTTTTTTATACAACACTAATAATTATATAGAATATTGGAAAGAAATAATTCCAATGAAGAAACTATTTTTTATTTTTGAATTCGCCCAAAGGTCCCATATTTACCATTTTTATTCACCCAAAGGTCCCTTTTATTTATCAAAAAATTATCATCCTTAAGGCAAAGACCATCTTATGTTTATCAATTTTAGTTGCAATAACTTTTTATTCTTTAATATAAAACATAATGCTGCCATTAATGATTAGCATTTAACTAATATAATTGTGTGGTAAATAGATAATTAATTGCTTATACGCAATAGAATATATTTTCATATTGAAGCATAGATTGTTCTTTAGTTATTTACTCAAAAATGCTTTATTTAAATAACAAGGTATATCCAATCAGTAGTGAAAGACATGCATAGTTTGATAATAAAGGAAAACTCACTATCTTGAAAGCGGAACAATGAATCTAGATATTTGCCTTACGCTGTACCCTTTTAAGAAGAAAGTTCATATGAAAGTGGTGTTCGAAAAATAAAGACACAAAGTTACCTTAAATAACAAGTGACAAATTAAGAAAATATTATTGTCCTTTTTTAATACAATACTAATTATAATTAAATAGAATATTGGAAAGAAATAGTTCCGATGAAGAAACAATTTTTTTATTTTTGAATTCGCCCAAAGGTCCCATATTTACTTATTTTATTCACCCAAAGGTCCCTTTTATTTATAAAAAAATTATCAACCGTAAGGCAAATACCAACTTATGTTTATCAATTTTAGTTGCATGAATTTTAACCTTCTTTCATATAAAGCATAATGCTGTCATTAATGATAAGCATTTTACGAATATAATAGTGAAGTTCATAGATAATTACTTGCTTATACGCATTAGAATATATTTTCATATTGAAGCATAGATTGTTCTTTATTTATTTACACAAAAATGTTTTATTTAAATAAAAAGGCATACCCAATCAGTAATGAAAGACATGCAGAGTTTGCTAATAAAGGAAAACTCACCATCTTGAAAGCGGAAAAATGAATCAAGATATTTGCCTTACGCCGTACCCTTTTAAGAAGAAAGTTGATATGAAAGTGGTGTTCGGAAAATAAAGACACAAAGTTACCTTAAATAACAGGTGACAAATGAAGAAAATATTTATTGTCCTTTTTTGATGCAATACTAATAATTAAATAGAATATTGGAAAGAAATAATTCCGATGAAGAAACTACTTTTTATTTTTGAATTCGCACAAAGGTCCCATATTTACCTATTTTAATCATCCAAAGGTCCCTTTTATTTATCAAAAAAATATCATCCTTAAGGCAAAGACCAACTTATGTTTAACAGTTTTAGTTGCATGAAGTTTAACCTTCTTTAATATAAAACATAATGCTGTCATTAATGATAAGCAGTTAACTAATATAATTGTGTAGTAAACAGATAATTAATTGCTTATACGCACTATCATTTGTTTTCATATTGAAGCATAGATTGTTCTTAAGTTATTTACACAAAAATGTTGTATCTAAATACAAAATCATATCCGATTAGAAATAGAAAATATGGAGAGTTTGCTAATTAAGGAAAACTGACCATCTTGAAAGCGGAACAATGAAACAAAATATTTGCCTCACGCCATACCCTTTTAAGAAGAAGGGTCATATGAAGGTGGTGTTCGAAAAATTAAAGACACAAAGTTACCTTAAATAACAAATGACAAATGACGAACATATTATTGTCCTTTTTTGATTTAATACTAATAAACAAAATAGAATATTGGAAAGAAATAATTCCGATGAAGAAACTTTTTTTTATTTTTGAATTCGCCCAAAGGTCCCATATTTACTTATTTTATTCACCCAAAGGTCCCTTTAATTGATCAAAACATTATCAACCTTAAGGCAAATACCAACTTATGTTTATCAATTTTAGTTGCAATAACTTAAACCTTCTTTAATATAAAACATAATGCTGCCTTCAATGATAAGCATTTTACTAATATAACAGTGTAGTATATAGATAATTAATTGCTTATACGCACTAGAATATATTTTCATATTGAAGCATAGATTGTTCTTTAGTTATTTACTCAAAAATGCTTTATTTAAATAACAAGGCATATCCAATCAGTAGTGAAAGACATGCATAGTTTGATAATAAAGGAAAACTCACTATCTTGAAAGCGGAAAAATGAATCAAGATATTTGCCTTACGCTGTACCCTTTTAAGAAGAAAGTTGATATGAAAGTGGTGTTCGGAAAATAAAGACACAAAGTAACCTTAAATAACAAGTAACAAATGTAGAACATATTATTGTCCTTTTTTTATACAACACTAATAATTTTATAGAATATTGGAAAGAAATAATTCCGATGAAGAAACTATTTTTTATTTTTGAATTCGCCCAAAGGTCCCATATTTACCATTTTTATTCACCCAAGGGTCCCTTTTATTTATCAAAAAATTATCATCCTTAAGGCAAAGACCATCTTATGTTTATCAATTTTAGTTGCAATAACTTTTTATTCTTTAATATAAAACATAATGCTGCCATTAATGATTAGCATTTAACTAATATAATTGTGTGGTAAATAGATAATTAATTGCTTATACGCACTAGAATATATTTTCATATTGAAGCATAGATTGTTCTTTAGTTATTTACTCAAAAATGTTTTATTTAAATAAGAAGGCATATCCAATCACTAATGACAGACATGCAGAGTTTGCTAATAAACGAAAACTCACCATCTGGAAAGCGGAACAATGAGTCTAGATATTTGCCTTACGCCGTACCCTTTCAAGAAGAAAGTTCATATGAAAGTGGTGTTCGAAAAATAAAGACACAAAGTTACCTTAAATAACAAGTGACAAATTAAGAAAATATTATTGTCCTTTTTTGATACAATACTAATAATTAAATAGAATATTGGAAAGAAATAATTCCGATGAAGAAACTTTTTTTTATTTTTTAATTCGCCCAAAGGTCCCATATTTACTTATTTTATTCACCCAAAGGTCCCTTTAATTGATCAAAACATTATCATCCTTAAGGCAAATACCAACTTATGTTTTACCAATTTTAGTTGCAATAACTTTAACCTGCTTTAATATAAAACATAATGTTGCCTTCATTGATAAGCATTTTACTAATATAACAGTGTAGTATATAGATACTTAATTTCTTATACGCACTAGTAAATATTTTCATATTGAAGCATAGATTGTTCTTTAGTTATTTACACAAAAATGTTTTATTTAGATAACAAGGCATATCCAATCAGTAATAAAAGACATGCGGAGTTTGCTAATAAAGGAACACTCACCATCTTGAAAGCGGAATAATGAATCAAGACATTTGCCTCACGCCTTACCCTTTTAAGAAGAAAGGTCATATGAAGGTGGTGTTCGAAAAATAAAGACACAAAGTTACCTTAAATAACAAGTGACAAATGAAGAACATATTATTGTCCTTTTTTGATACAACATTAATAATTAAACAGAATATCGGAAAGAAATACCTCCGATGAAGAAACTATTTTTAATTTTTGAATTTGCATAAAGGGGCCATTTTTACTTATTTTATTCACCCAAAGGTCCCTTTTATTTATAAAAAAACTGCAAACCTTAAGGTAATGACCAACTTAATAACGTTTATGAATTTTTGTAGCATGACATTTAACCTTCTTTGATATAAAGCATAATGCTGTCATTAATGATAAGCATTTTACGAATATAATAGTGAAGTTCATAGATAATTACTTGCTTATACGCATTAGAATAATTATATTTTCATATTGAAGCATAGATTGTTCTTTATTTATTTACACAAAAATGTTTTATTTAAATAAAAAGGCATATCCAATCAGTAATGAAAGACATGCAGAGTTTGCTAATAAAGGAAAACTCAGCATCTTGAAAGCGGAAAAATGAATCAAGATATTTGCCTTACGCCGTATCCTTTTAAGAAGAAAGTTGATATGAAAGTGGTGTTCGGAAAATAAAGACACAAAGTTACCTTAAATAAATAGTAATAAACATGATCAATGTAGAACATATTATTGTCCTTTTTTGATACAACACTAATAATTAAATAGAATATTGGAAAGAAATAATTCCGATGAAGAAACTATTTTTTATTTTTGAATTCGCCCAAAGGTCCCATATTTACCTATTTTATTCACCCAAAGGTCCCTTTTATTTATCAAAAAAATCTCATCCTTAAGGCAAAGACCAACTTATGTTTATCAACTTTAGTTGCATGAACTTTAACATTCTTTAATATAAAACATAATGCTGCCATTAATGATTAGCAGTTAACTAATATAATTGTGTGGTAAATAGATAATTAATTGCTTATACGCACTAGAAAATATTTTCATATTGAAGCATAGATTGTTCTTTAGTTATTTACACAAAAATGTTTTATTTTAATAACAAGGCATATCCAATCAGTAATGAAAGACATGCAGAGTTTGCTAATAAAGGAAAACTCACCATCTTGAAAGCGGAACAATGAATCAAGATATTTGCCTTACGCCGTACCCTGTTAAGAAGAAGGTTGATATGAAAGTGGTTTTCGAAAAATAAAGACACAAAGTGACCTTAAATAACAAGTGACAAATGAAGAACATATTACTGTCCTTTTTTGATAAAATACTAATAATTTAATAGAATATTGGAAACAAAAATTCCGATGAAGAAACTATTTTTTTATTTTTGAATTCGCCCAAAGGTCCCATATTTACCTATTTTATTCACCCAAAGGTCACTTTTATTTATCAAAAAATTATCATCCTTAAGGCAAAGACCAACTTATGTTTATCAATTTTAGTTGCATGAACTTTAACCTGCTTTAATATAAAACATAATGCTGCCATTAATGATAAGCATTTAACTAATATAATTGTGTAGTAAACAGATAATTAATTGCTTATACGCACTAGCGTATGTTTTCATATTGAAGCATATATTGTTCTTTAGTTATTAACACAAACATGTTTTATTTAAATAAGAAGGTATATCCAATCACTAATGAAAGACATGCAGAGTTTGCTAATAAAGGAAAACTCACCATCTTGAAAGCGGAACAATGAATCTAGATATTTGCCTTACGCCGTACCCTTTTAGGAAGAAAGTTCATATGAAAGTGGTGTTCGAAAAATAAAGACACAAAGTTACCTTAAATAACAAGTGACAAATTAAGAAAATATTATTGTCCTTTTTTGATACAATACTAATAATTAAATAGAATATTGGAAAGAAATAATTCCGATGAAGAAATATTTTTTTTATTTTTGAATTCGCCCAAAGGTCCCATATTTACTTATTTTATTTACCAAAAGGTCCCTTTAATTGATCAAAACATTATCAACCTTAAGGCAAATACCAACTTATGTTTATCAATTTTAGTTGCAATACATTTAACCTTCTTTAATATAAAACATAATGTTGCCTTCAATGATAAGCATTTTACTAATATAACAGTGTAGTATATAGATACTTAATTGCTTATACGCACTGGTAAATATTTTCATATTGAAGCATAGATTGTTCTTTAGTTATTTACACAAAAATATTTTATTTAAATAACAAGGCATATCCAATCAGTAATGAAAGACATGCGGAGTTTGCTAATAAGGGAAAACTCACCATCTTGAAAGCGGAACAATGAATCAAGACATTTGCCTCACCCTTTTAAGAAGAAAGGTCATATAAAGGTGGTGTTCGAAAAATAAAGACACAAAGTTACCTTAAATAACAAGTGACAAATGAAGAACATTTTATTGTCCTTTTTTGATACAACATTAATAATTAAACAGAATATCGGAAAGAAATAACTCCGATGAAGAAACTTTTTTTTATTTTTGAATTCGACCAAAGGTCCCATATTTACTTATTTTATTCACCCAAAGGTCCCTTTTATTTATAAAAAAAAATGCAAACTTTAAGGTAATGCCCAACTTACGTTAATGAATTTTTGTAGCATGACATTTAACCTTCTTTGATATAAAGCATAATGCTGTCATTAATGATAAGCATTTTACGAATATAATAGTGAAGTTCATAGATAATTACTTGCTTATACGCATTAGAATATATTTTCATATTGAAGCATAGATTGTTCTTTATTTATTTACACAAAAATGTTTTATTTAAATAAAAAGGCATACCCAATCAGTATTGAAAAACATGCAGAGTTTGCTAATAAAGGAAAACTCACCATCTTGCATAATATTGGCGTCTGGCGATCCAAATTGGGAATAGGGGTCGATTAAATATTATTTTGGCTTACGTTCACATATTTCAGTATGAATAAAGATTCAGGCATGTAGTAGACACCCTAAGCAATAGTTTGAGCTATAATATACCTCAATGGCATGTCTGGGCGGTGCTGGGAGAAGATTTTTACTATTATTGATATTTGCCTTTATGTTGTTTTCTTGGCTTTTATGATGGTTTTTCGTGTTTTCCGCTTAATGAGACACCTAATTAAGTTGGAAGACACATGTTAAAGTTAGACAAGGCCTTTACGGTAAAAATGACACCTTGTATAGACCAATGTCATGCTCAGTTTTGTCTCTAGGGTGAAAAGATCCGGGGTAGGTATGGTCAATATTGGCGTCTGGCTATCCAAATTGGGGGTAGGGGTCGATTAAATATCGTCTTGGCTTACGTTCACATATTTAGGTATAAATTAAGGTTCATGCATGTAGTAGACACCCTAAGCATTAGTTTGAGTTATAATATACCTCAATGGCATGTATGGGCGGTGCTGGGGGAAGATTTTCACTATAATTGATATTTGCCTTTATATTGGTTTTCTTGGCTTTTATGATGGTTTTTCGTGTTTCCCGCTTAATGAGGCACCTATTTATGCTGGAAAACACACGTTAAAGTTAGCCAAAGCCTTTACGGTAAAAATGACACCTTGTATAGACCAATGACATGCTCAGCTTTGTCTCTAGGGTGAAAAGATCCGGGGTAGGTATGGTCAATATTGGCGTCTGGCTATCCAAATTGGGGGTAGGGGTCGATTAAATATTATTTTTGCTTACATTCAGATATTTCAGTATAAATAAAGATTCAGGCATGAAGTAGACACCCTAAGCATTAGTTTGAGCTATAATATACCTCAATGGCATGTCTGGGTGGTGCTGGTGGAAGATTTTCACTATAATTGATATTTGCCTTTATGTGGATTTCTAGACTTTTATGATGGTTTTTCGTGTTTTCCGCTTAATGAGGCACCTAATTAAGTTGGAAGACACATGTTAAAGTTAGACAAGGCCTTTACGGTAAAAATGACACCTTGTATAGACCAATGATATGCTCAGTTTTGTCTCTAGGGTGAAAAGATCCGGGGTAGGTATGCTCAATATTGGCGTCTGGCGATCCAAATTGGGAGTAGGGGTCGACGAAATAATTGTTTGGCTAACGTTCACATATTTCAGTATAAATAAAAATTCAGGCATGTAGTAGACACCCTAAACATTAGTTTGAGCTATGATATACCTCAATGGCATGTCTGGGCGTGCTGGGGGGAGATTTTCACTATAATTGATATTCGCCTTTATGTTGGTTTTACTGGCTTTTATGATGGTTTTTCATGTTACCCGCTTAATGAGGCACCTATTTATGTTGGAAAACACATGTTAAAGTTAGCCAAGGCCTTTACGGTAAAAATGACACCTTGTATAGACCAATAACAGGCTCAGTTTTGTCTCTAGGGTGAAAAGATCCGGGGTAGGTATGGTCTATATTGGCGTCTGGCGATCCAAATTGGGAGAAGGGGTCGATTAAATATTTTGTTGGCTTACGTTCACTTATTTCAGTATAAAT
This sequence comes from Mytilus trossulus, assembly GCF_036588685.1. NCBI lineage: Eukaryota > Metazoa > Mollusca > Bivalvia > Mytilida > Mytilidae > Mytilus > Mytilus trossulus. Next base: position 1,439,846 of record NW_026963340.1, on the reverse strand, counting down.
GAAAATTCAGGCATGTAGTAGACACCCTAAGCATTAGTTTGAGTTATAATATACCTCAATGGCATGTCTGGGCGGTGCTGGGGGAAGATTTTCATTATAATTGATATTTGCCTTTATGTTGATTTTCTAGGCTTTTATGAGGGTTTTTCGTGTTTTCCGCCTAATGAGGCACCTATTTATGTTGGAAAACACATGTTAAAGTTAGACAAGGCCTTTACGGTAAATATGACACCTTGTATAGACCAATGACATGCTCAATTTGGTCTCTAGGGTGAAAAGATCCGGGGTAGGTATGGTCAATATTGGCGTCTGGCTATCCAAATAGAGGGTGGGGGTCGATTAAATATTTTCTTGGCTTACGTTCACATATTTCAGTATAAATTATAGTTCAGGCATGTAGTAGACACCCTAAGCATTAGTTTGAGCTATAATATACCTCAATGGCATGTCTGGGCGGTGCTGGGGGAAGATTTTCACTATAATTGATATTTGCCTATATGTTGGTTTTCTTGGCTTTTATGATTGTTTTTCGTGTTTTCCGCCTAATGAGGCACCTATTTATGTTGGAAAACACATGTTAAAGTTAGCCAAGTCCTTTACGGTAAAAATGACACCTTGTATAGACCAATGGCATGCTCAGTTTGGTCTCTAGGGTGAAAAGATCCGGGGTAGGTATGCTTAATATTGGCGTCTGGCGATCCAAATTGGGAGTAGGGGTCGATTAAATATTATTTTGGCTTACGTTCACATATTTCAGTATGAATAAAGATTCAGGCATGTAGTAGACACCCTAAGCATTAGTTTGAGCTATAATATACCTCAATGGCATGTCTAGGCGGTGCTGGGAGAAGATTTTCACTATAATTGATATTTGCCTTTATGTTGGTTTTCTAGGCTTTTATGATGGTTTTTCGTGTTTTCTGCCTAATGAGGCACCTAATTAAGGTGGAAGACACATGTTAAAGTTAGACAAGGCCTTTACGGTAAAAAAGACACCTTGTAGAGACCAATGACATGCTCAGTTTTGTCTCTAGGGTGAAAAGATCCAGGGTAGGTATGGTCAATATTGGCGTCTGGCTATCCAAATTGGGGGTAGGGGTCGATTAAATATTGTCTTGGCTTACGTTCACATATTTCAGTATGAATAAAGATTCAGGCATGTAGTAGACACCCTAAGCATTAGTTTGAGCTATAATATACCTCAATGGCATGTCTAGGCGGTGCTGGGAGAAGATTTTCACTATAATTGATATTTGCCTTTATGTTGGTTTTCTAGGCTTTTATGATGGTTTTTCGTGTTTTCTGCCTAATGAGGCACCTAATTAAGGTGGAAGACACATGTTAAAGTTAGACAAGGCCTTTACGGTAAAAATGACACCTTGTAGAGACCAATGACATGCTCAGTTTTGTCTCTAGGGTGAAAAGATCCAGGGTAGGTATGGTCAATATTGGCGTCTGGCTATCCAAATTGGGGGTAGGGGTCGATTAAATATTGTCTTGGCTTACTAGTCCAGTCGAAATGTGAAACAATTGCTCAGTAGGTGGTAAAAGCATCAAACTTTGCAGAGTGTTAGTTGGGTTCATTACTAACATTTATAGCTATGGACCCAATTCAGAAAATCAAAATGGCGGCTCTGGGCGGCCATTTTGAAATCATGTCCAAAAAGTCAATAAAAATTATTAGAAAAAATATGAAAAATATGTTACTTAACTAATGTTGATAAACTTTCGTATTTCTTATGACAAAGAATATAAACTGAGGACTATTGAAGTATTTAGTGGCCATCTTGAATGGTGGCCATTTTGGAAACGTAAATTTGCAATATCTTATTATTCGCTATCCTAAATTGTTTTTTGAATTAATACTAAGTTTTATATGCATTTACAACTAGTTTTGCTAATCATTTATTAATGACGGTTGCTTTTCATTTAAGATATATTCACCAAGTGCTCAATTAAGGTATGCTTATGTTAACAAATAAATGTATTTAAAGAAATACGTAAATTCTTTTAATTGCAGTTTTGTATGTAGGGCTTAGGCAATTTTTTACCATTAAAAACATCCGTATATAAAATATGAGCACTGTATGTTGAACAGGAAAAATACGTAGGATTCAAAATCACTAGAGTTGACCAAATCTAATAAATAAATAAAGAATTCCGCAACGGGAAGAGAGGACACGTGATGATTTACAATGCCAAGCAAATACAAAAAGAGCAGACATAGACATTTGAGCTGGTAATCAGTCATACTTTGTAAGCATACAACTGTTCAACGTTGATGAAGGCCATACAATGGGAGAATCAGAAGGCAAAAGGTACTAATTCTGTCAAAGCAAATCTTAATATATATAGTCAGGAAAAACAAAATGAGTCAAGGATTGAAAAACCCTGTAGAATAACCAGCCACAGTTGTGATGAATCAACAAGAACAATGATTGCATATATTTCTTTATTTCTTTGTGATGAGGTATCTGATTATCATCATGAAGCATCAACAATTGTGATTGACAATAGAGTATGTGACTGTCACTTGAACTACTAACCATTGTTCTTTTAGACAGATACAGTGCTGAAGATTAATATTTCAGGAGCCGATCTCATGCTAAATGTGTGTTAAAACTGCACAATAAGTCAATAAGACAGAATTCGAGACACAGAAAGAAAGTCAAAAATCTGTTATCCATTGCAATGGGGCTTGCCAAAATAATAGAAAACAGTGACGGCTCACAGTCTGAAACAGATATTGTTTTGATATTTGAAATTGATGATATGGAAAAATGGTACAGTAAACGTCCTTAGTAAATATTAGTTGTCATGGAAGGGACAACATTTATGAAAAATTGAATACTAGCTACCATAGATGATATGCAAGCACACACGAAAGGTTGCGTCTTTCTCTGGATTCTCAATGAATATGTTGGGGAAGTTCTGAAACAGGCCATGTCTTTTACAAAATGTTTAAGTCGTGATGGGGAATGCCTCTTCATAGTCAAAGTAACTAGAATAGTTTGAAGGGTTAGGCTTGCTACTTTAGAAAGGTTTACAGGGACATTCATTGTAGGCTTTCAAAATGAATCCGTTCCACAATCTTTGAGACATCTTACTCTCTATCGGAGGACTGATCAGTTGCAGTTGCATCCCTTCGATGACGAGTTGCACAATTGAACTATTATAGCTGAGAAATGGTGAGTGTTGTCTTCCACTCATCGATATTACTGGATTGTGTCTCGATGGTTGGCCATCCTGTATCATTCATACTAAGGAACCTTGTATGCTTGCAGATATCCTTTGTTAGTTACATTCCTATTTTGTTACATGCGTTGCATCAGTCATTTCTTCCATGATAACTACAAGTTGTTCCAGGCGTTTATTGTACAATTAAGCGTGATCTGCAAGCTTGGAGATTGGTACAATACCTCTGACTGACCGTGTGTCGTCAATCTATTTTATTATTTTGAAAAGCACAACTCCAAGGATAAAAGATTCTTGGCTTTCTTTCTATGTCTTTTATTCTGCCTATTTGCCATATCAAGTTTTATCAATCATTAAGCAGGATACTGGTGATTTGACATCTCCAGCTCTTACTTTGGCTAAGGAAATATGTCTTGTAGTACAGGTGCACAGTCATGTCCCATTTTTTGTCGATTTTTAAATTTCGAAGTATCATGGAGATCTTCAGATACATCACCACAGAAAAAATACATTGCAGTCATTGTTTGTGTTGATTCAGTATCACTTAACAGTGTCTAGTTACTTCTTGTTTTCTTTCAACTGGAAATTTATCTTCAACATCAGAAGTATGTTTTCCCTTTTACTGATGAAATATTTTGAGATCTGAAAATTTGTTTGACAGGAATTGTGCCGTCTGGAGTGCTTCTGCAGTTCCATAAACCTCATTCAACTGTTTCAAATCGAGCGGAAGAAAAACAAATTCAAGACCCAACATTGTTGTATGCCTGCAACAAAAAGAGTGATTGCCAGCTCAAAAGTCCATGTCTGTTCTGTTTGGATCTGCCTGCCATTGCATGCAAACCCTCACATGTCCTCTCTTGCCGTTTCACACATTCCTTCTAGTCTAAACGCTCATTATTTTCTTCTGATATCTAGCTCCAGTGTTTTGAAAATATACAATTTTGATATTTTCCAACAACAACGTTCATTCATAACTTATTTTATTTTCTTAATATCTGTTTTACAAAGTTACTTAGGCAAACGTGTAAGTAACAGTTAGAAATTCTTATACTGATATCTTTATTTTGTAAACATGTGCATGCCTTATGTGACCATTTTATAAATATCTAATGCATATTATTAAAAAAAAAGTGTGAATGCAAACAGTGAATAAATAAGATTAGCGAATAATGTCATATTGGAAATTCATGTTTTTAAAATGGCCATCATTCTAAATGGCTACCAAAAAATAAATACATATGAAGTCCTCAGATGACAGTCCTTGTCATCTGGGATGAATATACCAAATGACTTTATAATAACTTCCTGCAACAAGCGCTTAACTGATAAGTCAAAGTGAACACGGTTACTAAGGAAATGCAAATGTGTAAAGGCAGTATTACGTATGTAAATGTGAAGGACAATGTGATAGAACATGATAGACAGAGTGAGGTTTGACAAATCATGTACATTTCATTTTTGTTAAATATAATTGAGAACATTTGAGCAGTTGGTCTTCCTATAACATTATTTACTTGTATGATATGAAATTCATTATGTCTGCAATCAAGGTTTTTGGACGTTGTTTCAAATGAACAATATCAACAAAACGAATTATCCTGTAATCAGCCAACTATTATAAATGACAGGTATACAAATATTTTCTTGCTTTATTTATACTTGTAAAATAAAATCCTCCTGTTATACTATGTTGAACAAGCGGTGGCAGGAATATTGCTTTTAGAGTAATAGTTCATTTGATGATCTTCTTCGTGGTCGCGTTTTAACTATGTCGATTATTTTTGAACATTAGAGACATGTACTTTGTCGGAAAATATAAAGTAATTTGTACCCTCTACGAAACAGAAGACAAACGCGGGGAGGGGGGGTGTTCATAGGCTCGCTTTTCGTCCTGTTTATATAGCTCAAACAAATACATTTGTATATCTTCGACATTGGGGTTTTTTTTTTTAAATTTTCATCGAATAATGACCTTTTTTGGATTAAAAAACAAAAAATTTTCAAGATGGCCGCCATTCAATATGGGTAATATTTCCAAAAACTTTGTTCAACAAGACAATTGGAATCAGCACTGTTATTATATTACCCAGGTTTCATGTCAATATCTTCTCTAATATTTTTTTTATAATTTTTTTTATTAATCTATAGAGATCAAACGGCCGCCATTTTAAAATGGCCTCCTCTTCCGCAAATTTTGACTTTCAGTGTGGGTCCATAGCTTAAAATGTTGTCCATGACATATACTACCACTATTCCAAATTTCCTGCTTTTACCACAATCTGAGCAATTTTGTCAAAAATCTGCACAAATCGACTGGACTATACGTTCACATATTTCAGTATGAATAAAGATTCAGGCATGTAGTAGACACCCTAAGCATTAGTTTGAGTTATAATATACCTGAATGGCATGTCTAGGCGGTGCTGGGAGAAGATTTTCACTATAATTGATATTTGCCTTTATGTTGGTTTTCTAGGGTTTTATGATGGTTGTTCGTGTTTTCCGCTTAATGAGGCACCTAATTAAGTTGGAAAACACATGTTAAAGTTATACAAGGCCTTTACGGTAAAAATGACACCTTGTATAGACCAATGACATGCTCAGTTTTGTCTCTAGGGTGAAAAGATCCGGGGTAGGTATGGTCAATATTGGCGTCTGGCGATCTAAATTTGGAGTAGGGGTCGATGAAATATTTGTTTGGCTTACGTTCACATGTTTCAGTATAAATACAAATTCAGGCATGTAAAAGACACCCTATGCATTGGTTTGAGCTATAACATACCACAATGGCATGTCTGGGCGGTGCTGGTGGAAGATTTTCACTATAATTGATATTTGCCTTTGTATTGGTTTTCTTGCCTTTTTTTATGGTTTTTCGTGTTTCCCGCCTAATAAGGCACCTATTTATGTTGAAAAACACATGTTAAAGTTAGACAAGGCCTTTACGGTAAAAATGACACCTTGTATAGACCAATGACATACTCAGTTTTGTCTCTAGGGTGAAAAGATCCGCGGTTGGTATGGTGAATATTGGCGTCTAGCTATCCAAATTGGGGGTAGGTGTCGTTGAAATATTTGTTTGGCTTACCTTCGCATATTTCAGTATAAAAAAAGATTCAGGCATGCAGTAGACTCCCTAAGCATTAGTTTGAGCTATAATATACCTCAATGGCATGTCTTGGCGGTGCTGGGGGAAGATTTTCACTATAATTGATATTTGCCTTTATGTTAGTTTTTTTGGCTTTTATGATGGTTTTTCGTGTTTCCCGCTTAATGAGGCACCTATTTATGTTGCAAAACACATGTTAACGTTAGCCAAGGCCTTTACGGTAAAAATGACACCTTGTATAGGCCAATGACATGCTCAGTTTGGTCTCTAGGGTGAAAAGATCCGGCGTAGGTATGTTCAATATTGGCGTCTGGCTATCCAAATTGGGGGTAGGGGTCGATTAAATATTTTCTTGGCTAACGTTCACATATTTCAGTATAAATAAAAATTTAGGCATGTAGTAGACACCCTAGGCATTAGTTTGAGCTATAATATACCTCAATGGTATGTCTGGGCGGTGCTGGGGGGAGATTTTCACTATGATTGATATTTGCCTTTATGTTGGTTTTCTTGGCTTTTATGATGGTTTTTCGTGTTTCCCGCTTTATGTGGTACCTATTTATGTTGGAAAACACATGTTAAAGTTTTAGTTGCATGAACTTGAACCTTCTTTAATATAAAACATAATGCTGTCATTAATGGTAAGCATTTAACTAATATAACAGTGTAGTATATAGATAATTAATTGCTTATACGTACTAGAAAATATTTTCATATTGAAGCATAAATTGTTCTTTAGTTATTTACACAAAAATGTTTTATTTAAATAACAAGGCATATCCAATCAGTAATGAAAGACATGCAGAGTTTGCTAATGAAGGAAAACTCACCATCTTGAAAACGGAACAATGAATCAAGACATTTGCCTCACGCCTTACCCTTTTAAGAAAAAGGTAATATGAAGGTGGTGTTCGAAAAATAAAGACACAAAGTTACCTTAAATAACAAGTGACAAATGAAGAACATATTATTGTCCTTTTTGGATACAACATTAATAATTAAACAGAATATCGGAAAGAAATACCTCCGATGAAGAAACTATTTTTTTATTTTTGAATTCGCCCAAAGGTTCCATATTTTCTTATTTTATTCACCCAAAGGTCCCTTTTATTTATAAAAAAACTGCATACCTTAAGGTAATGCTCAACTTACGTTTATGAATTTTTGTAGCATGACATTTAACCTTCTTTAATATAAAACATAATGCTGTCATTAATGATAAGCATTTCACGAATATAATAGTGAAGTTCATAGATAATTATTTGCTTATACGCATTAGAATATATTTTCATATTGAAGCATAGCTTGTTCTTTATTTATTTACACAACAATGTTTTATTTAAATAAAAAGGCATACCCAATCAGCAATGAAAGATGCAGAGTTTGCTAATAAAGGAAAACTCACCATCTTGAAAGCGGAAAAATGTATCTAAATATTTGCCTTACGCCGTACCCTTTTAAGAAGAAAGTTCATATGAAAGTGGTGTTCGAAAAATAAAGACACAAAGTTACCTTAAATAACAAGTGACAAATTAAGAAAATATTATTGTCCTTTTTTGATACAATACTAAAAATTAAATAGAATATTGGAAAGAAATAATTCCGATGAAGAAACTTTTTTTAATTTTTGAATTCGCCCAAAGGTCCCATTTTTACTTATTTTATTCACCCAAAGGTCCCTTTAATTGATCAAAACATTATCAACCTTAAGGCAAATACCAACTTATGTTTATCAATTTTAGTTGCATGAACTTTAACCTTCTTTAATATAAAACATAATGCTGTCATTAATGGTAAGCATTTAACTAATATAACAGTGTAGTATATAGATAATTAATTGCTTATACGTACTAGAAAATATTTTCATATTGAAGCATAAATTGTTCTTTAGTTATTTACACAAAAATGTTTTATCTAAATAACAAGGTATATCCAATCAATAATGAAAGACATGCAGAGTTTGCTAATGAATGAAAACTCACATTCTTGAAAACGGAACAATGACTCAAGACATTTGCCTCACGCCTTACCCTTTTAAGAAGAAAGGTCATATGAAGGTGGTGTTCGAAAAATAAAGACACAAAGTTACCTTAAATAACAAGTGACAACTGAAGAACATATTATTGTCCTTTTTTGATACAACATTAATAATTAAACAGAATATCGGAAAGAAATAACTCCGATGAAGAAACTATTTTATATTTTTGAATTCGCCCAAAGGTCCCATATGTACTTATTTTATTCACCCAAAGGTCCCTTTTATTGATGAAAAAAATGCAAACCTTAAGGTAATGCCCAACTTACGTTTATGAATTTTAGTAGCATGACATTTAACCTTCTTTGATATAAAGCATAATGCTGTCATTAATGATAAGCATTTTACGAATATAATAGTGAAGTTCATAGATAATTACTTGCTTATACGCATTAGAATATATTTTCATATTGAAGCATAGATTGTTCTTTATTTATTTACACAAAAATGTTTTATTTAAATAAAAAGGCATACCCAATCAGTAATGAAAGACATGCAGAGTTTGCTAATAAAGGAAAACTCACCATCTTGAAAGCGGAAAAATGAATCAAGATATTTGCCTTACGCCGTACCCTTTTAAGAAGAAAGTTCATATGAAAGTGGTGTTCGGAAAATAAAGACACAAAGTTACCTTAAATAACAGGTGACAAATGAAGAAAATATTTATTGTCCTTTTTTGATGCAATACTAATAATTAAATAGAATATTGGAAAGAAATAATTCCGATGAAGAAACTAATTTTTATATTTGAATTCGCCCAAAGGTCCCATATTTACTTTTTTTAATCATCCAAAGGTCCCTTTTATTTATCAAAAAATTATCATCCTTAAGGCAAAGACCAACTTATGTTTAACAGTTTTAGTTGCATGAAGTTTAACCTTCTTTAATATAAAACATAATGCTGTCATTAATGATAAGCAGTTAACTAATATAATTGTGTAGTAAACAGATAATTAATTGCTTATACGCACTATAATTTGTTTTCATATTGAAGCATAGATTGTTCTTAAGTTATTTACACAAAAATGTTGTATTTAAATACAAAATCATATCCGATTAGAAATAGAAAATATGGAGAGTTTGCTAATTAAGGAAAACTGACCATCTTGAAAGCGGAACAATGAAACAAAATACTTGCCTCACGCCATACCCTTTTAAGAAGAAGGGTCATATGAAGGTGGTGTTCGAAAAATAAAGACACAAAGTTACCTTAAATAACAAATGACTAATGACGAACATATTATTGTCCTTTTTTGATTTAATACTAATAATTAAATAGAATATTGGAAAGAAATAATTCCGATGAAGAAACTTTTTTTTATTTTTGAATTCGCCCAAAGGTCCCATATTTACTTATTTTATTCACCCAAAGGTCCCTTTAATTGATCAAAACATTATCAACCTTAAGGAAAATACCAACTTATGTTTATCAATTTTAGTTGCAATAACTTAAACCTTCTTTAATATTAAACATAATGCTGCCTTCAATGATAAGCATTTTACTAATATAACAGTGTAGTATATAGATAATTAATTGCTTATACGCACTAGAAAATATTTTCATATTGAAGCATAGATTGTTCTTTAGTTATTTACTCAAAAATGCTTTATTTAAATAACAAGGCATATCCAATCAGTAGTGAAAGACATGCATAGTTTGATAATAAAGGAAAACTCACTATCTTGAAAGCGGAAAAATGAATCAAGATATTTGCCTTACGCTGTACCCTTTTAAGAAGAAAGTTGATATGAAAGTGGTGTTCGGAAAATAAAGACACAAAATAACCTTAAATAACAAGTAACAAATGTAGAACATATTATTGTCCTTTTTTTATACAATACTAATAATTATATAGAATATTGGAAAGGAATAATTCCGATGAAGAAACTATTTTTTATTTTTGAATTCGCCCAAAGGTCCCATATTTACCATTTTTATTCACCCAAAGGTCCCTTTTATTTATCAAAAAATTATCATCCTTAAGGCAAAGACCATCTTATGTTTATCAATTTTAGTTGCAATAACTTTTTATTTTTTAATATAAAACATAATGCTGCCATTAATGATTAGCATTTAACTAATATAATTGTGTGGTAAATAGATGATTAATTGCTTATACGCAATAGAATATATTTTCATATTGAAGCATATATTTTTCTTTAGTTATTTACACAAAAATGTTTTATTTAAATAAGAAGGCATACCCAATCACTAATGAAAGACATGCAGATTTTGCTAATAAAGGAAAACTCACCATCTTGAAAGCGGAACAATGAATCTAGATATTTGCCTTACGCCGTACCCTTTTAAGAAGAAAGTTCATATGAAAGTGGTGTTCGAAAAATAAAAACACAAAGTTACCTTAAATAACAAGTGACAAATTAAGAAAATATTATTGTCCTTTTTTGATACAATACTAATAATTAAATAGAATATTAGAAAGAAATAATTCCGATGAAGAAACTTTTTTTAATTTTTGAATTCGCCCAAAGGTCCCATATTTACTTATTTTATTCACCCAAAGGTCCCTTTAATTGATCAAAACATTATCATCCTTAAGGCAAATACCAACTTATGTTTTACCAATTTTAGTTGCAATAACTTTAACCTGCTTTAATATAAAACATAATGTTGCCTTCAATGATAAGCATTTTACTAATATAACAGTGTAGTATATAGATACTTAATTTCTTATACGCACTAGTAAATATTTTCATATTGAAGCATAGATTGTTCTTTAGTTATTTACACAAAAATGTTTTATTTAGATAACAAGGCATATCCAATCAGTAATGAAAGACATGCGGAGTTTGCTAATAAAGGAACACTCACCATCTTGAAAGCGGAATAATGAATCAAGACATTTGCCTCACGCCTTACCCTTTTAAGAAGAAAGGTCATATGAAGGTGGTGTTCGAAAAATAAAGACACAAAGTTACCTTAAATAACAAGTGACAAATGAAGAACATATTATTGTCCTTTTTTGATACAACATTAATAATTAAACAGAATATCGGAAAGAAATACCTCCGATGAAGAAACTATTTTTAATTTTTGAATTCGCACAAAGGTCCCATATTTACTTATTTTATTCACCCAAAGGTCCCTTTTATTTATAAAAAAACTGCAAACCTTAAGGTAATGACCAACTTAATTACGTTTATGGATTTGTAGCATGACATTTAACCTTCTTTGATATAAAGCATAATGCTGTCATTAATGATAAGCATTTTACGAATATAATAGTGAAGTTCATAGATAATTACTTGTTATACGCATTAGAATAATTATATTTTCATATTGAAGCATAGATTGTTCTTTATTTATTTACACAAAAATGTTTTATTTAAATAAAAAGGCATACCCAATCAGTAATGAAAGACATGCAGAGTTTGCTAATAAAGGAAAACTCAGCATCTTGAAAGCGGAAAAATAAATCAAGATATTTGCCTTACGCCGTATCCTTTTAAGAAGAAAGTTGATATGAAAGTGGTGTTCAGAAAAAAAATAAGGACACAAAGTTACCTTAAATAACAAGTAATAAACATGGTCAATGTAGAACATATTATTGTCCTTTTTTGATACAACACTAATAATTAAATAGAATATTGGAAAGAAATGATGAAGAAACTATTTTTTATTTTTGAATTCGCCCAAAGGTCCCATATTTACCTATTTTATTCACCCAAAGGTCCCTTTTATTTATCAAAAAAATATCATCCTTAAGGCAAAGACCAACTTATGTTTATCAATTTTAGTTGCATGAACTTTAACATTCTTTAATATAAAACATAATGCTGCCTTTAATGATAAGCAGTTAACTAATATAATTGTGTGGTAAATAGATAATTAATTGCTTATACGCACTAGAAAATATTTTCATATTGAAGCATAGATTGTTCTTTAGTTATTTACACAAAAATGTTTTATTTTAATAACAAGGCATATCCAATCAGTAATGATAGACATGCAGAATTTGCTAATAAAGGAAAACTCACCATCTTGAAAGCGGAACAATGAATCTAGATATTTGCCTTACGCCGTACCCTTTTAAGAAGAAAGTTCATATGAAAGTGATGTTCGAAAAATAAAGACACAAAGTTACCTTAAATAACAAGTGACAAATTAAGAAAATATTATTGTCCTTTTTTGATACAATTCTAATAATTAATACTGGTTCTCTGTAACTATTTAAACTCTTACATAGGGAGTGTGGCACGCATGGTCATGGATTTTCTTTAAACTTTACACATTTACTAGTCTTGGTGAAACAAACAAAAAAAAGCTTAATTTTGGTTGCTAAGCACATCGGTTGCTATGGCAACCGATACCCAGTTTTACCAGTTCTGGATATCTATTAATTTAAGCTCAAAAAGGCTATTTTCAACATAATTTTTCATAATAAATGACTAAGAGAAAGAATATTTTTTTATGATTTGATTAAATATATGCATTTTATTAATGTAATTTAATAACTGATGTTTCCAAATTCATTTTCAATTATAATCACATACACCCCCCTTTTTATGTGGTTTGCATTAGGTAAATAATACCCTTTTGAGGTCATTTTTGAATGCTCATAATAATTTTTTGCGGACACCTGAGTTAAAATCAACCATGAATTCATAAAAATCATAGTCTTATCTTATCAATGATGCGAAAAAGTCATGGGGAAGTATGTCTCATTTTTTTGTTACCATGGATACAAAATGCCTAGTTTTCAATTTTTCAAAACAAAAAAAATTTGAAATTTTTTGAAAAAAAAATGTTTCAAAATCTTTTTCTGCATTCAGAAAAAATAAATAGATGAAAAATTTGTAGAAATTATTGTAATCATTAAAATTTTAAACATAATCATATATAATGGTATTATAGTTTTAACTTTGTTGCTATGGACACAAGTTTATAATGATACACAAGTTTAAAACAATTTTGAAAAAGTTTCAGTAAGTTTCTTAAATTTGCACAAAAGTAGGATAACTAAAACACTTATTAAGTTTCATTGTATACACACATGTGTATGTAAACATAATTTTGCTAGTATAGCATATCAATAATGGTTTTAACACTTGAAGGAAAGAAATACAATTTTGCTATTCTGGATAAAAGGATCATGAAAAATATACAAGAAAAACTAGAAAGAAAAAAGAAAATCATTTAAAATATGATATGTTCAATTCTGCAATATTTGCCATTGAATGTAGTGCCATTGAAACAAGCTGTCCATTTGCAAAAATACTGATCAGTACTAATTTTTACAAATTCGTTAAATGAACTTCCATTCATATGATAAAATGCTTAAAAATAGACTAAATCTTCATACAAAAAAGCTCTTCTGTAAATTTTCAATTTAATGCTGTGTCAAAGAATGATGGGTTTTACAAGTCGTTCAATCAACTGTTATTCAAATGCTGTAGTGAAGATTAAAGATCATAGTGTCACTTGGTGTTGACAGTTTGGAATTATAACTACTAGCTCTTTTTATACATAATATTAAGATATAATCAGAAATTGACAGTTCAAGAAAGGCCAAGCTTAAAATTGTTTGTGTGAGACACAGAAATGAATACAAATAAAATATTCAATATCGTTGGGGGTGGGGATAAGTAAGATTTTGTAAAATTGAAAAGATCGATTAGTTGCGGTTTGCTTTATGTCCAGTGTCAAACATAGTCTACTGACCAAAAAAAAAATAAAGTCAATAATTTGATACAATTCAACACAATAAATAATAGAATCAACCCATAAAATAATTAATAAAAGGGTTCTTTAGAAAACAAAGGGCGTAACATGCAAGGGCGGCTATGGCCACATGTACATCTGACACATTTCTTGTTTGAGGTTCTGGTAGGGGAAAATTTTTCGTTTCCAAAAAGTTCCATTTCCCAACGAGAAACTGCGGAAAATCTGCCAGTGAGTGAGTGCATGCGGGTCTTACAACGAGCAACAGGGGGAATATATACAATATATACTATTTTCATATACGGGGTCCCATTGACTGCCTTAAGAGATGGCCTGCTACATTCATACTAAGTGATTCCATATGTAATCAACCAAATGTTTCCAATGAAAGGAGGGGGCGGGTCCTCGGGACTCCCTGGATCCGCCTATGGTAGCACTATAATAACATTAGAAATAGGCATTGAATTATTGAAATTTGAGAAAATAACAATTATCTTCATTGATTTTTAACAGCAAATTGAAAAATATTGACTATTTGATAACTCTTTACACAGAGAAACTTGAAAATAATTTTATACTTGTACATGTATATACTTTGATTTTCACTAAAAGCCTATTACAGACAGATATTTCTCAAAAAAGGTTTTTTGTTTTTTTGTAAAAAAAAAAAAAAAAGGCTTTTACTTTGAAACAGGAGTCAATGTTAATGACATACAATACATGATACTTTTTGTCAGTGACCCTTTGTCTGTGACAATTTGTCTACGACTTTTTGTCTGTGACTTTCTGTCCTACATACTGACCATTATCATGATCAGGGAAAAGGACTTTATAACTATTTATATGTATTAGGCGTTGCATCAAATTTATGGAAACGCTTAGATTGAACCATTAATTTCATAAAATAAGAAAATATAAAATGCTTGACAAACATATTTTGCAAATGATAAATGATAAATTCGGGAACATTTACAACTAAGACAAGTTTCTGTCGACCCTCAAGTAAAGTCCGCGAATATGTTTACTGATATTTTATGATTTTTTTTTTTATTAAACTTATAAAATATCATGCATGCAAGGGCTCGGGTATACCTCAAGTAGTTCACAAAACATCCAAGAGTTCCTGCACAAGGCTCGGCCATGCCTTAAGTATATGAAGGTGGAAAACGTTATTTACTGTAAGAAAATATTAAAAAACAAACTATATGCAATAAAATTAACGGTACCAATTTTCTTGCACCAGATGCACATTTCGACAATACATGTCTGTCAGTGATGCTCGTGGCCAAAATATTTGAAATCCAAAGCTTAAATAAAAGATGAAGAGCTATAATCCAAAAGGTCCAAAAAGTATAGCTAAATCCGTGAAAGGAATCATAGCTTTGATAAGGAGATACATTCCTTAATTTATAATAATACCGAAGTACTGGCTACTGGGCTGGTGATTCCCTCGGGGACTACAACTAACATGTATTTTTTGGCCTACTTCAATCACACCTTTTGTGTGTTACTTCATATTTTTGATCAAACGTGTCAAATTATAACCGGTTATATACAACATAAGTTACAACACAGTTAAATATAATATACTACTCAATACGTTACAAAGTTTTAATAATCCGGTGCTCGTCAAATTACTCTAAACTGTTTAAAAATGGAATTATAAAAAAAATGTTCTTATAGATTTTAAGCAAATCCTTTAAGATATAAATACATATTTAGGTAGTACCAGAAGTCCAATACTAATGGACTTTTGGTAGTACAACTACCAAGACACAGTCAAGGTTGGTCAGGTCAAGTTTTTTCCCCAAAACAAATATTTTTCCTATATTTATAAATTTCATCGGTCAGGTCATTGACAAGTTAGAAAAGGTCACGTTTTCTGAATTGTTCTGATTTTTTTGATTTTTTTTTGCTCTACTTTTTCATTATTATTTATATATTAAATGATCAAATTTTATTATATTTCAAATTTAACATAAATCCGTTTATAAATTAAAAAAGTTATGTCTTTTCATTTGTTCAGGTTTAAAACAGTTTTCTATATTTGTTTCTTATATTTATCCTTTGAATCTGGGACTATTATGCCTAGTTAGTATCAAAGTTCCTGATTGAATGGTCTAAATTTATAACAATTCGAATTTGACATACATCCTTTGAGAAATAAAATAGTAATTTGCGTTTTAGTTTTAGTCCGGTCATTAGCGTCACCAATCATTCGTATTATGAGGAATATTGATCAATTATCACTTTTTGGAAATTAATTTCGAATGTTTCTAGGTAGAATACCCATAACTTTTTTTGATTTTTGAGTAAAACAAGACTGAAATTAATTACTTTTGCGTTTCATTGTAGTAGATGTAGCTGCATAATTTTACAACACTACACCAAATATTGCATTTTTCTCAAAAATCTCAACTTTCTCAGCCGTTACCATGGTTACCAACCAATATATATATCGGTTGGCATTATTTTTCTGACTAGTCTAAAAGGATCTACATATCAGCCAATTTTCAGAAAGATCGGTGACTATGTCTGCCGAAAAAGTTTAAGTGGTTACAGAGAATGAGTATTAAATAGAATATTGGAAAGAAATAATTCCGATGAAGAAACTATTTTTTATTTTTTTTGAATTCGACCAAAGGTCCCATATTTACTTATTTTATTCACCCAAAGGTCCCTTAATCAAAAAATTATCATCCTTAAGGCAAAGACCAACTTATGTTTATCAATTTTAGTTGCATGAACTTTAACCTTCTTTAATATAAAACATAATGCTGCCATTAATGATAAGCATTTAACTAATATAATTGTGTAGTAAACAGATAATTAATTGCTTATACGCACTAGAATATGTTTTCATATTGAAGCATAGATTGTTCTTAAGTTATTTACACACAAATGTTTTATTTTAATAACAAGGCATATCCGATTAGAATTGAAAACATGGAGAGTTTGTTAATAAAGGAAAACTGACCATCTTGAAAGCGGAACAATGAATCAAAATATTTGCCTCACGCCATACCCTTTTAAGAAGAAGGGTCATATGAAGGTGGTGTTCGAAAAATAAAGATACAAAGTTACCTTAAATAACAAGTGACAAATGAAGAACATTTAATTGTCCCTTTTTGATACAATACTAATAATTAAATAGAATATTGGAAAGAAATAATTCCGATGAAGAAACTTTTTTTTTATTTTTGAATTCGCCCAAAAGGTCCCATATTTACCTATTTTATTCACCCAAAGGTCCCTTTTATTGATAAAAAAATTATCAACCTTAAGCCAAATACCAACTTATGTTTATCAATTTTTGGTTGCACGATCTTCAATCTTCTTTAATATAAAACATAATGCTGCCTTCAATGATAAGCATTTTACTAATACAACAGTGTAGTATATAGATAATTAATTGCTTATACGCACTAGAAAATATTTTCATATTGAAGTATATATTGTTCTTAGGTTATTTCCGAGGGTTATTTACAAAAACATGTTTAATTAAAATAAAAAGGCATATCCGATCAGAAATGAAAGACATGCAGAGTTTGCTAATAAAGGAAAACTCACATTCTTGAAACCGGAACAATGTATTAAGACATTTGCCTTACGCCTTACTTTTTTAAGAAGAAAGTTCATATGAAAGTGGTGTTCGACCATGTTTGTAATATTTGTTCTGTTTTGATTCTTTCAAATGCAAATGAACAATGAAATACTTTAGATAGTTAGAGCTTAAGTATTTAAAATGGTTAAACAGAATAAAAAAAATAAACTAAAAAGCAAAAACATAACCTTTGCTCCATGGTTGAGGTAATTAATGTTTTACAATGGCCAAATTTCTTTATTAACCATGAAAAGAGTTTTTGATACCAATTAATTGTTGCTTTGATTCAACATAACTACACAATTATTTCTTGACGGATGTTAAGTAACCAAAACAAAATTAAAAATATATTTTACAATAATAGATCGTACTTTCACTTTGTTTAAAGTATGATGTAAAAATAACCCCAAAACTACAAAATACAACTATGGTTCAATATATAGAACGTGTAATAAAAATGAAAACACGTATCTATACTGAATGAAAACAATGCATTATTGTAAGCGAATAATGATTCTTCACATTGAGAAAGAAATAATTAAAAAAGAACAAGATGCAGGGGAAGTTACATTGAATATAAGGGATAATGCGGTTTTTGTGAACGCTTCTCGGCATTTTGTAATTAAACTTTTATCAGAACTTTGACCCACCCCCTCCCACCCCCTGTATTTTAATCTCATCTCGGTTTTATTTTAAATGATATACATGTCAGCCTCAATCCTATTTTAATCAGATTAAAAATGCAGTTATATAGCAGGAAGACTATTAAAAGTTCAAGACTAAAATGTGATACTAAATGGAGAAAGATATAAAAACTTATTTAATAAAACGTACGCAACTATTAAAAAGTGAAGACCATGTAAACTTTATCAGAAATCTAAAATTACTCTGTTTGACGTCAAATTGTATAAAGTCGATTTCTATCCTTCACGGCTTGAGATATTGATATTTGATCTTGTTTACGTTTCTAAGACAAATGATGCATAAACAAAATAATGTTAACAGTAAATATAGTAATTAATAATCAATTATGCATAACGTAATGATCAAAATATGAACACAGACAATAATTCAGATTTGTTTTGATAGTATATCTATAAAAATATACAGGTTAATTTATAAATAGTTTTCAGGTCAATATTGCAATTCACCCGTCAATTAACCCAACACTCCAAAAAATAGTTAAACCTTGTTATATATGATTGAAAAACTTTGGTGTAATTCACTTTGGTGCAATAAAACATGTATATATAAACTAGCGTTTAATTGAGTACATACTTAAAAAAAAAAAAAGTCACATTTACATGATAAAAATTCATTAGTCATCAGCAATTATTTAGTTTTTGATAATTTATCAAAGTTAACATTATATTCAGCCTTGTTAATTATTTAGCCACAACGTACCATTCATACGCTTTTGTTCCGAATTACCCCAACAAGCCATTTATCGGTTATATATATATATATATGAATATAATAATGTAGTTTCCATTTCTCGTTTCAGCATTTTTATATATATATATGAATATAATAATGTAGTTTCCATTTCTCGTTTCAGCATTTTTCAAACATTGGCTATACCTTTCATGTAACTATTTATGTGTTGCTTATGAATTTAATCCAGTTTGTTACATCTTGTGATCAATTTTATTTGGCAATCGTCAATGGCAGTCAGCAGGGTTAAAGAACATCAGTTGTTCGACCTGTTAGTCAAATGCGTTTTGTTTAAATATACTTTTTCACTCTTTTGGTCTTTTGGAAAATGTTGTTTGTGCTGTTTTTAGACCCTTCTACAACGAAATTTGTTTGACATGCACACGTATAAAAATTGCGGTTTTTATCCAACGCAGTCATAGGTTTGAACGTGGTTTTCAATTTAGACTCGTTTATATTTTTTTGTTTGGGCATGTATCATATTTTCCCTCCGGTTTATATGATCCGTTCATCCTATATAGTGACCCTTAAAATTCAAGAGTTAATCTAAAAATGAGGGTACTTTCTCTAAAAAATGAGGGTACTTTTTATATGGCCTTCCAAATACCGTTTCGATCCCTAACATCACTGAAGAGACATTTATTGTCGAAATCCGGATATGGTGTACTAAAGAAATATTGACACCGAATGTTTGTGGCACAACATCCTGTCCACAAGTTAACAATTTTTTTTTTCTGTGACGTATTAAATTTATACTTAGATCCAGTTTGTTACATCTTGTGATCAATTTTATTTGGCAATCGTCAATGGCAGTCAGCAGGGTTAAAGAACATCAGTTGTTCGACCTGTTAGTCAAATGCGTTTTGTTTAAATATACTTTTTCACTCTTTTGGTCTTTTGGAAAATGTTGTTTGTGCTGTTTTTAGACCCTTCTACAACGAAATTTGTTTGACATGCACACGTATAAAAATTGCGGTTTTTATCCAACGCAGTCATAGGTTTGAACGTGGTTTTCAATTTAGACTCGTTTATATTTTTTTGTTTGGGCATGTATCATATTTTCCCTCCGGTTTATATGATCCGTTCATCCTATATAGTGACCCTTAAAATTCAAGAGTTAATCTAAAAATGAGGGTACTTTCTCTAAAAAATGAGGGTACTTTTTATATGGCCTTCCAAATACCGTTTCGATCCCTAACATCACTGAAGAGACATTTATTGTCGAAATCCGGATATGGTGTACTAAAGAAATATTGACACCGAATGTTTGTGGCACAACATCCTGTCCACAAGTTAACAATTTTTTTTTCTGTGACGTATTAAATTTATACTTAGATCCAGTTTGTTACATCTTGTGATCAATTTTATTTGGCAATCGTCAATGGCAGTCAGCAGGGTTAAAGAACATCAGTTGTTCGACCTGTTAGTCAAATGCGTTTTGTTTAAATATACTTTTTCACTCTTTTGGTCTTTTGGAAAATGTTGTTTGTGCTGTTTTTAGACCCTTCTACAACGAAATTTGTTTGACATGCACACGTATAAAAATTGCGGTTTTTATCCAACGCAGTCATAGGTTTGAACGTGGTTTTCAATTTAGACTCGTATATATATATATATATATATATATGCGAGTAAATATTTACACTTCACAAATTTAACATTGATGTGGCGTGGTCAACTACATCAAAGATTTGATGTTCACTTATACTTAATTTGTTGAATGATCTTTTATCATGATTATTAAATATGACAGTTTGTACGGTACATGATGAGTTGCACAGTAGAATTGTAATAACATTTTGACGTTTATTTAAGCAAGGTTTAATCTTTTTTAAGGACAGCGGTTCATAGCACGATTTTGTAAGAAACTTTTTGCATTGATCACGTATATTGGTGTAGTAGCTTGAAGTAACAATTAAGTTGCGAAATAGATTATAATGAAGTAACATGTTGTTTTATAGAGTTGGAACTAAGTAACGTTTTGTATTGGAATTTATAACTGTGAACCTGAGCTGTGAACCTTTTAAATTTATCATATATATAATACATGTACTTTAATATGATTAAAAATGTGAACATTAAACAGGCTTCGTTACTAGTATATAGACGGTAGTGAGCCTATATATATACGGTGAAAAATGTAATAGCTATTTCCTTATGTAAACGGGCAAGAAGGATTAGATCCCAGATACATATATCCAAAATAATGACTCTCCAAAATACACAGAACAAAGACCCATTAAGGGTTACATTTAAATCACAATTACTGATTTACAGCACATTTCAGTCAGTATGTAGCTAATGGTAATATCTTTGGTTAGCTTGCTTGTTAGCTGAACCGTGAAGTCATTGTTAGGTAAGGTAAACTTCCCTCCTTTAATAGTAGCTTAGTCCTACAGAGAGATAGATTTTTTATCTGTTGGGCTGGTCATTAACAATACAGGGATGAACCTTAGTGCTATTGGTGTAACATTAAGGGGCTTTATCACAACTATTAGTGAAATAAAGTATTTGAAGTATCTTAAAAAAAGATCTTCATAAATTACCTTGTTACAGTATTGATTTAAACAGTCTAGTGGCGGATTAGATATTTTCATAAAGGGGGAGGGGGTTTCTATATAATCAACCAAATGTTTCCCACAAAAGGGGGACATGTACATTTTGTATCCGCCTATGGGACCCAAGTTCAACATCATGAAAAATAAGAAATAATAATGTATAGCAAAACAATTTACGAAAAAGAAAAACTGGAAAAATATAAACCAATGACAACTTCAACAGTCAGGACCCTGACTTGGGACAGGCATATAAAGACTATATAGTGTGGCCGGTTTTAATATGTGAGTGCTCAGCTTCCCCCTTTTTTTTTTTTACCTGGGACAGTTGTTTCCCTAAAAATTGTAAGAATAAGACATGAATATCCAGAAGTTTCATAGGGGGGATGAGATAGGGAGGGCACTGCATGACTTCTTTAGAGATGGACGCTTCAGTTCTGTTTCCCTCAATAAATCAACTAAAGTTTTCCCACAAAGCACTGGCATAGCACCCCCTTAGATTCTACTTCTTGCTACATGTGTACATGTTAAAGCCGACCTCCAAAAAAGAGGGCGTTAAATCATCGGAAATCGTGAAAAAAGTACAAAAATGAACAAAAACAGCTGGGTTTACTTACCATAAATATATCCGCCATTCTGGTTTGCTTCTGGTTTATTAAAATCAAGATAATAGAGCGTATTTTTGTCCATTTTCTTCTCCGTGAGGGGAACTCCTTCATTGATCATTCAAATTGTTTACACTTATAAATGACGTCATCTAGCAATCTCCGGCGCAGAGTTCATATCCGTTCCATACATGCTTTGCAATACTGCACATATTGAGTGTAGTGTTACAAAGTATTGAACGGAACGGATATGTGATCTCTGCGCCGGAGATTGGTCATCTAGATGGAGTGCGTGACTCCGCAGATAAATAGTCCTTTTTTTCTTTGACTTTTTAATAACTACCAATACCAAGTTTAATAAACAAAACAGGTTGTTTTGTAATCAATTGCTATTATTCTAATTAAGTGTACTGGTAAAGTAACTTGTGTTAGTCAAGGCTATCCGTCTATATCCTTCCGCTTTACGTCAGAAGGTCCCTGACGTCATATATTTTTTTTGTCAACAACTTTGAACTTGGAACTTTGCACAAATTGTGATCGCCTCATTTTTCCGTAATTTTAATTTGCAAACAAAACAGATACCTGTCAATAAAGCGATCATAGTCTTGGAAATTGAGAATAGGTTTTCATTTATAGATTTACAACAGTGAACGCTTCACCGGTTTGCCTTGCAAATTAACGCTTTTCTGTTTACCAACGGGAGAAAATAAAGAGGTCAGTGATAGAATCTAGGCTTGTTTAGTTTTTAAAAAAAACTCGAAATCGGCAATAAAGTAAAACCACAACTATACTGACGTAAAGGATTTTTTTAAGCACCCATGTTCGTATGCTATCATACAGACCTGTGAAATACAACTTCTGATTCAATATTTGCTGTTCTGCATACACCAGGTGCGTATGCTAGCATACATACCTGAGAAATACAATGTATTAATCAAATGTAGACATTAGCATATACACCAGGTACGTATGCTAGCATACAGGCCTGAGAAATGCAAGTTAATTTATTACAATTCAATTCAGCATACACCAGGTGTTAAAATGCCAGATTCACGATTTCCAAGTGCTTGATAAAATAAAAATGTGTTTTTCCTTTATTTTTCTCTTTTTTGCATAAGTTTTTCTTATGAGCAATAATTCGACCTATTTGAGTACGAATTATGACAAATTACCGTCAATGAGAATTTCTAATTTTAGATGAGAACGTGTTTCAGTAAGAATAGAAAGTCTCTGTAAAAAGTCAGTCAAATCCTAACAGAACTGTAACTTAATATATACATGTACATCAAGTTCCAGCACCTCACCAAGCACCCTTGCCTTGCATACTGAGATGGCAAACTGGTGTGTGTCAGTATTTTGATATAAAACTGCGTAGGTTCATATCATTTGATTCAACGTTTGTTTGGTTATTTTTTAAGGATCGTTGTAAAATTATATCTAAATCTTTGTTAAAATACGATTTGAAATTGTTCAATTCTTTCTATTTCATAATTTTGTCAAAGTCTACTTTTTAAAGTTTTAAATTGTAAAGAAAAAATGAATATTCCATTTTGATTTGAAGAAAATCTTTTTGAACTGTTATGACATGGTGTTGCAAAGCTGATTACAGGTAACTATAACGTACAATAATTTTCCATTACGACAATGCGTGTATTCTCGGGTGTGTATAACGTATATTTTTCTAGCCGGAGAACATCCTGTCTACGTGTAATACAGATTGATGACATTATAGAACATTTCTTTTGTTAAATGTGATAAGGTATCTGTGTCCATTCCCTATTTCAACACCACTAATTTTTCGACGAGAAAAATAAAAAAATAATTTATATGAAATTAAGAAGAAAAGTAGCAAATATAAACTTCAGTAATTACGCATTGAGTAAACATAATTTCAATATTGCATGAACAAATCCGTGAGAAAACGTATACATGTAAATGTTTGCACCTGTCCTAAGTCAGGAATCTGATGTACAGTAGCACAGGCGCTTGGTTCTATGATACAGATTTTTTTTTTTTTTTTTTATTAAAATATTCAATTTTCTATATTTATAATACATATCTATCACTTCTGTGCATGTCTCACTAAGTTTCGAGTGATTTAAACGACCCAGAGAAAATACCCAATTTTACTATCCATACTAAGAAAGGATAGTAAAATTGGGTATTTTCTCTGGGTCGTTTAAATCACTCGAAACTTAGTGAGACATGCACAGAAGTGATAGATATGTATTATAAATATAGAAAATTGAATATTTAAAAAAAAAAAAAAAAAAAAAAAAAAAAATCTGTATCATAGACCCAAGCGCCTGTGTACAGTAGTGGTCGTTTGTTTATAAAAAATAATGGTACGTCTAAAAACCGTTCAGGATCTCTTGGTTGCACACAGGACATTAAGTAACTTAGGACATGTATATATAATAGTTCAGGGAATACATTCGATTGATAACTTATTTTATAATTTTGTAATTTTTATTTTGGTAAAATCAGAGACATATGATACATGTATCGAGACATATATAATACATGTGTCTCTGAAAAAATCAAACCATCTTTAAAGAAGTTATTTCAGTTTGAATCGACTGTCTTTTGCATAAGAATTCCAAAACGTTAATGTTATTTACAAATGCCAAAACCTGCAAATATATTTTAGGCAGAAAGAAACATTGATATTCGGTGATTTTTACACTTAACGTTTTCATAATTTGTTTTAAAAATATTAAAAAGTACATGTACATCGTTTTTTCCAGATTTGTATAGTAACTGGTTTAATTAAGTCCCCTTGATGAAATTTAAATTGCGAGACGCTAATTAATGAACTTTCTATCAGAGCATTTGCATTATTCATGTATCTATATACGTGCACGGATCGACGTATACGTATCGGGCAGATTTGTATAACCCCGTGCACTTGCGGCATGAGTCCGTGAAGTTCGGCACGGGTTACATTAAAGTCTGTAGGTCTATAATCGACACTATGGCTGCTTTAAACGCAAGACCGTATAAAATATATATACAAATTTATTCACACAAGTTTACAGTTCGAAAGCTAGGGGAAGACTGTCCAAGCAACAGTTTACAAAACATAAATTAAGTCAAAGATAAGGGTATTAAAACATTATAAAAGGTTCTCATAAAATATAAATATAATTGTCCAATCTTATGTAATAATAAGCTGATCATTGTCCTCCGGCTTAACTTTATAAAATAGCGATAATTGCTTTTGTAGTTCAAGTGTTAGATACATGTATTATCTCTCACACTCTTGACAGCCGTCGGATTAAGTTGTAAAATAGTAACTCTATAATCTCTTTGGACATTGAAATAAGAAACATTATATTTAAGAAAACAGGAACATTTAAAATAAGAATATTCAACTTAAAACTAAAATGGGAAATACTAGTATTCAATTTGAAACGAGAGTTCATATAAATATTCAATTCAAAACGAGAGTTCATATAAATATTCAAATCAAAACGAGAGTTCATATAAAGCACTTTTCGAATTATGGTAAAAGTTCCCAATGTCACTTTTCTTCCGGTTATATTCTCCACTACTTCCCCGAAGTGCTCGTCCCGAGCACTAATTGTTACATTTTGTATTTTGGTTTGTAATGTTTATTTCATCTATGGGTAATTCATCTATGGGTAATTCTTCTATATGGGTAATTCATCTATGGGTAATTCGTCTTTGGGTAATTCATCTATGGGTAATTCGTCTTTGGGTAATTCATCTATGGGTAATTCGTCTTTCTGGTTGCTGAAAGTGTGTACATACTGAACACATGACGAACATAGAAAATGCACATATATTGGACCTTTTCATTAATATACAAAGGGGGTATGAAGAGGGAGACATACAAATACTTGAATACTCTGAGGAGAGGGACTACAACAAATATACTTAATATTCTGAGGAGTGGAACTACTGACATAAATATACTAAAACGCTCTGAGTAGGGGGACTACTGACATAAATATACTAACGCTCTGAGGAGCGGGACTCCTGATATAAGTATAATAACTCTGAGGAGGGGGACTACTGACATAAGTATACTGTACTCTGAGGAGGGGGATTACTGACATACATATACTAAAACGCTGAGTAGGGGGACTACAACAAATATACTTAATATTGTGAGGAGTGGGACTACTGACATGAATATACTATAATATCCTGTTTCACTTCACATTTCGGATAAACATGACTTAATCATATGTATAGATATATAAAACAACGAAGGGGTGCTTTCATCATAATCATAAAAGTAGGACTAAGTATCTGAGTATTCAATGAATTGCCGAAAAAAGGGCGACAATAATGATCAATGGCCCGTTTAGGATTCTAACATACTACATTACACTAGACTGTCTTGAAGATTTTCGAAAACACTATCAAGAATTTGAACAGATTAACAGATTATCAGTGGATATATCTACCTTGTAAGCAGGTTTTGATCAAACATAACAAAGCATTTTTCTGACATGTAGTATACAGGTCGTCACTCCTGTACACCCATGGAAACAAGAACACAAGATAGGTGACGAGTCCATCTTGCACTCCTGTTTCGGACCAAAATTGTATTCCAAAATGATTTTGTTATACCACTGATAATCTATGTATTCATACGGAAGCTCATACGTGTAAATTCAACTACCTATAGCATGGTACGTGAAATGATACAAAATAATAACGACAACTAAACAATAATTGTGGTTATTTGGTATACTATAGTCAGTGATCTTTGTTCAAAGTTACAACCTTTACTTGTGTAATACACTAGGTTCTAGGATACAACAAGGATACACAGACTTTAGCTAAATGTATTGGTGATTTTCTTACTGCCAGTGACAAATATCTCAGGAAAAAAATGGATATTCATCTAAGAATAATAAGGTGTTCTTAATAAAAAAAGAAAAAAAGATTGTGAATGTGAAAATGACAAACAAAAAAATACATTTTTCATTTAGTTGATTATCTAGACTTGATTAAAACCACTGAAAAAAACTTGGTCTGGTTTATTATTAAAGTTATCCATGTCGTTTTCGCTTTCTTTTACTTTGACTCTGAGCATGAAAGTGTTGGATTAAATTAGTATGTATGTTGTTTGATGGTTCCCATGTATTTTGTGAACTACTATAACCTCGCCATTTAATAAGGTACTGTTTAATGTTGCCTCGTTTTCTACACTTAAGTATTCTTTCGACATCATATATGTCCTGTTGGGGGTTTGGATTTTGTGACGGTTGCGTATCTTTGTGTAATTGTGTTGGAACATTTTGATTATTTTTCCCTACTTGATTTTGTGTGTGGTTAATGATTGTGTCATTGACTCTGTCAAGGATTTCAGGCATGTCCATGAGTTCCTCTGGGTTTAGGTCTTGATCCTCATCTACTTCATCGGGTGGGTTTGTGGGGCGATTCTTGGGGTCGAGAAACTTCTTCAATCGATTTGCGTGCACTGGAGCCTTCAATATTTTATCGT
Organism: Mytilus trossulus; assembly: GCF_036588685.1. Taxonomy (NCBI): domain Eukaryota; kingdom Metazoa; phylum Mollusca; class Bivalvia; order Mytilida; family Mytilidae; genus Mytilus; species Mytilus trossulus. The sequence goes on along the minus strand of NW_026963340.1, from coordinate 1,412,144 downwards.
CAGACGCTTTGCGCAAACGGTAAGTATATTCGCCTATGTGTTCTGCAATGTAATATGGTCCAGTCCATTTTCGTTGGAGCTTGGGAGACAAGCCTACCGGTGTGCGTGTACAATAAAGCCATACTTTGTCTAATATATAAAAACTTGGTTCTTCCACCTTTTTGTCGTGTTGCGTTTTATACTTCTGTTGTGCAGCTTCAATATTTGTCTTGGCTATTTTTCTGGCGTGGATGAGATTATCAACGATCAATTTAAATGCAGACTCTGCATCTTTGCTTAGACCTTTTGTGGATTCTGGAATCAATGCAATATCTATGGGATTGCGAGGCTCTCTTCCAAAGACCAAATAATATGGACTATATTGTGTGGACTCGGTTTGTATTGTATTTCTGAAAGACATCATGACGCCTTGTAAATAGTCGGGCCAACTCGACTGGTTGTCATGACAATACATTCGCAGAGATGTTGCTAATGTACGATTCTGTCGTTCGGTTGCTGCATTGCATTCTGGGTGATAGGATGACGTATTGAGCTTGGTTATCTGGAAAATTTTGCAGATTTCTTTCACGAGGTTTGAAGTGAAATTTTTCCCTAAATCTGTAAGAATTTGTCTACAAGGACCATATCGACATATAATTTCGTTGTATAAGATTCTTGCCGTTTCTACGGCTCCTCCTGTTTTAAGTGGAAAGGCTTCACACCATTTAGAGAACGGACATACAACTAGTAAGATTTGGTTGAATCCACCTGCTGACTTTGGTAAATTGCAAAGAATGTCCATGTGTATTCTTTCAAATACCCCAGTAGCCGGAAGAGGCTGTAAGGGTGCTCTCTTAGAGTGCGGATTAGTCTTGCCTTGTTGACATTCAATACAGGTTTTCACATAATCTTCAATGTCTGAGTACATTCTCTTCCAGTAATACTTCATTCGGATGTTGTTGTAAGTTCTGTCAATACCGGGGTGCGCTGCAATAATTGCATCATGGTAAGATAAAAGTACGTCGTTTTGTAATGCCTTTGGTATAACTAATTGTTTGATGACCCTATCTGATAAGTGTCCTTTCCCTCTAGGATAGTAATGGTGAAACAGAATACCATTAGAAACAACGTAGTGATTTGACTCACGGACTATAACATCAGCTTTCTTTTTGTCTTGGGGTAACTTGTTTTGTTCAATGTATTGTAGCATTTGTCCTGCTTCTTCGTCTTCATTTTGAGCTGCTTGGATTCTACCCTGGGTAAGATTTGTGGTTTCGATCATCATGAGTAATGGATCTGCATTACGATATTGATTATCTGCTTCAGTTAGTGCCTTAATTGCTGATACTGATTCATGTTTTGATTCGTCTAAGTGCTTTGACTGGACCGGCTGGATGACTGAACTGTGTTGATTGGTTTCTTTTCTGGATTGATCGGTTGCTGTATATGTAGCCTCGATCTCGTCTATACTGAGTCGACGCTGACGCTGGTTCTCGGGATGCTGAATTCTGGAGAGGAAGTCAGCGCAAACGTTATCTTTTCCTGGTTGATAGTGAACTTCAAAATTGTATGTCTGAAGATACATGGACCATCTTGCTAAACGTCCGGTACTCTCTTTGATACGATGAAGGTATTGTAACGCTATATGATCTGTATACACGTGAAATTTGTTATTGGCCAAATAAACGTGGAACTGTTTGATAGCTACAACAAGTGCAAGGCATTCTCTGTCTTTAACGTCCCATCTTTGTTCTGGTTTTCGTAGCATACGTCCGCCATACGCAATAACTCGGAGTTTCTTGTCTTTGTCATGTTGACCTAGAACATATCCTATTGCAGTACCACTTGCGTCAGTATGTAAAATAAACTCTTTATTGAAGTCCGGAAATACTAGAATAGGAGCTGAAGTAAGTTTTGTCTTGAGAGTTTCGAGCGAGCGTTGACATTCGTCTGTCCAATGGAATTGTTGATCTTTGTGTAGCAGTTGATTGAGCGGAGAAGTAATCTTGGAGTAGTTGTGAATGAACTTTCTGTAGTAATTACATAGTCCAAGGAACATGCGTACTTCTTTGACATTTTTCGGCGCTGCAAAGGAATGTACAGATGCCGTTTTCTCTGGATCCACTGCTATGCCATCTTTGGTGATAATATGGCCTAAATATTGGACTTCTTTGCAAGCGAACTGACATTTTGACGGTTTCAATTTAAGGTTTGCCTCGATTAGTTTATCAAATAGGGCTGCTAAATGACAAAGGTGTTCTTCAAAGTTCTTGCTGTAGATAAGAATGTCGTCTACATAAACTAATGCACTTTTCCAGTTGAGATCTCTGATTACTTCATTCATGATCATGTTGAAGGTTGCAGGTGAATTTGCCAGGCCATATGGAAGTCGGTTGAACTCGTACTGACCTCGATGCGTCATAAAAGCAGTCTTTTCTTTGGATTGCTCATCAAGTTCTAGCTGCCAGAAGCCCTGTCTCATATCACAGACGCTATATGTCTGGGCATGCTTTTCTCCAAGTGTATCTAGGACATCTGAAAGATTTGGCAGCGATTGTGTATATATTTTCGTAAGACGGTTTAGTCTGCGATAGTCCACACATACTCTCTTCTCGCCATTGGGCTTAGCTACTAGCAAGATGGGGCTGCTCCATGGTGACATGCTTTTTCGAATGATACCTTGTTCCTCCATTTCGTCCAAATGTGTATTTATTTCTTCCTTTGTTTTAGGGGTAGTCCGGTACGGAAATTGTCTGACTGGATTTGCATCGCCTGTGTCAATGATGTGTTTGCCTATTTTGGTACAGCCCAATTCGGTTATGTCTTTAGCAAAAGCTTGCCTATATTGCCCTAACAGAGTCAATAATTGATATTTTTGTGTTTCGCTTAAATCGGATTTTGAAAGATCAATACCTATCTCGGTAGCAATTTTGATATAATTATTATTTGAATTTGAAGCTTCGCCAGTTCTGATACTATCTATAAACTCAAAATTTTCTTTTAATTCTCCAAAAATTTTATCATCTTGAATTTTAATAAAATTTCCAATTATAGTATTTTGTTTCAGTGTAATTACAGCATTTGTAGGATTTAAGATTTCAAAAACAGAAGTGTTGTTATGTGTTTGTATTAAGCACCGAGCTCCCATAATATTATGTTTGCCAGCAAGTGAAAAATTTGGTTCAATCACTCCTGATGTGTTTTCGCTAAAATTTTCTATTTTTACAGGAAAAATAACTCTTTGTCTTGGTTGAAAGGTAACATCAGATAGCACACGAACAAAATTGTGTGTGTGATCCCGATCTTGGCCCTGACTTAAAGAAACTTCTGTCATTCCATTTTGTAATGTTAAAACTTGTTTGGGGAAACTTATCTCAGCTTTTTGATCATGCATGAAGTCTCGGCCTAAAATAAGTGGCATATTGACATCATCCAAAATATAAAAATCGTGAAATAAAGTTAGCTTTCCTATTTCAACGGGCAGTGTGACTTTGCCTAGCACTCTGATAAAATTGTCATTTACACCACGAACACCTAACAAATCTGATTTATCTACAGGGTAAGGTTTGTCTACTTGTAATGATTTATAAGTATTTGTATTTATGACCGATACTGCTGCACCGGTATCTACAAGAGTATGAATAACTGAGGAACCTATTCTAACATTTATTTTACAATCGGCTCTTGAACAGCCTGTATTTGCAAAAAGATTAACAATATTCTGATTAGGGGAGTTATTTCTAGAATTCATAAACCTGTCTTTGATTGACTTATGGGATAGGTCGGACTTAGCACGACTTGGATAAAAATTGAATTTGTTTCTCTGAAGCCTATTATTTGGGGGGCGTATCTGGTGTCTATTCACATGATTAAGTACATTGACATGGGGAAAGTAAAAATGTGCATTCTCAAATTGTTCGTAATTATGACAGTATGTATCACACTTACCATTACTTCTGGGTTGGTTCTGCGGTGTAGGATTGTCCTTAATAGCACTGGTGACTTGGTCTGGTTTTGACTTCAACTGAATTGTCATGTCTGCTAGCAATGCAGCATCGATAGCCTCACTTATGGTAAACTTTTGTTTGAGACCAGTTGCGGTAACAAACGGAACAACAAATTCTGGTCTAAGTCCTTGATATATAAAACGCTCCATAAATACGGTTTGACCTGCTAGAAAACATAGTCTCTCAACCCTAGATATGAATTGTGAAACAGTTTCATCGTCTTTTTGTTTCAGATTAGCCGCTTCCTTCCAAAATCCTACTTTTTGCATACAATTTCTACCAAAACGGTCCTTGAACTTACGGAATAGTTTATCTTTGCTGTTTCTGTCTTCGTCGTCAAGCAGCATATACCATGCTAAAGCATAATTGTCTATGAAACACGTGAATGCTCTTGTGGCTTGTACGTCATCCCACTTTGAAAACTCACACATTAGTTCGTATCTCTTTATCCAAACGTCTGCATTTTCTGTTTCGAACGCGTTAAAAAGTTCCAATTTCGGTAATTCCATTTTAAAATTTTCGTATTTTGGGACTAGTTCATAAATAAAACACTCGCTTGGCTGCAAAGGTTACGGTAATCGAGGAGTCCTTCCCAATTATAACCCCGTGAACTGCGGCATGAGTCCGTGAAGTTCGGCACGGGTTACATTAAAGTCTGTAGGTCTATAATCGACACTATGGCTGCTTTAAACGCAAGACCGTATAAAATATATATACAAATTTATTCACACAAGTTTACAGTTCGAAAGCTAGGGGAAGACTGTCCAAGCAACAGTTTACAAAACATAAATTAAGTCAAAGATAAGGGTATTAAAACATTATAAAAGGTTCTCATAAAATATAAATATAATTGTCCAATCTTATGTAATAATAAGCTGATCATTGTCCTCCGGCTTAACTTTATAAAATAGCGATAATTGCTTTTGTAGTTCAAGTGTTAGATACATGTATTATCTCTCACACTCTTGACAGCCGTCGGATTAAGTTGTAAAATAGTAACTCTATAATCTCTTTGGACATTGAAATAAGAAACATTATATTTAAGAAAACAGGAACATTTAAAATAAGAATATTCAACTTAAAACTAAAATGGGAAATACTAGTATTCAATTTGAAACGAGAGTTCATATAAATATTCAATTCAAAACGAGAGTTCATATAAATATTCAAATCAAAACGAGAGTTCATATAAAGCACTTTTCGAATTATGGTAAAAGTTCCCAATGTCACTTTTCTTCCGGTTATATTTGTATAAATAAAATTAACGGTACTAATTTTCTTGCACCAGATGCGCATTTCGACAATACATGTCTCTTCAGTGATGCTCGTGGCAAAAATATTTGAAATCCAAAGCTTATATAAAAGATGAAGAGCTATTATAATCCAAAAGGTCCAAAAAGTATAGCCAAATCCGTGAAAGAAATCAGAGCTTTGCACGAGGGAGATACATTCCTTAATTTATAATAATTTCTATCATTTTGTAACAGCAAATTTTAATAACACAAAAAATCCGTATTTTCATGCCAGTACCGAAGTATTGGCTACTGGGCTGGTGAAACCCTCGGGTACTAATAGTCCACCAGCAGAGGAATAATATTTTAGTCCCGACCTCAATTACAACTAAACAGGTGTAAAGTATGAACCCAATATTGATGATGTATAATTTAAACACTAATTTGTCATTGCTTTTATAAGATCAAGAACATACACACATCGTATTTAAGAACTGTGTGTGATAAGTGTATCTTTTTCATATACATATATTTTATAAATGAAAGGATCAAATCGAACACACCTTGTCTACGAAAATTAACGGGAACATTATGTACTAATACAAGTGTGTTTATTGCCCGAGGCGGGTCAAGAGGGAGAATAAGGAACCCATATCTAGAATTTGATTAAAAATGTATCAATGAATTTTGGCAGAATATGGTCCCGGTCCCGTTATCAAACTGTTTATAAACCCGTTAAATTAAGAGATACTATCCCCATCTCCATTTCACTTCTAAAAAACAATCTTGATCCACCACTGATTGCTACACAAGTTATGTTTGTTGATTAACTACCACAGGGGCGGATCAAACCATTTAAAAAAGGTGTGTGGGGGTAGGGGGTCCCAATCCAGGACAAAAAGGGGGGTCCAACTATTTGTCCCCATTCCAATGCATTGATCGGCAAAACAAGGGGGGCTCCGACCCCCGGAACACCCCTGGATCTACAAATTTACCACAGTTTATATCTAAATTTGTTCCTCTATGTATTTCCCCTAAATCCAAGCTTTTTAAAGTTCTTACGACACAACGGTATTGATTTGGGTATGTGTGGCTGCATTTTTGTATGCTTTGTCTTTAAAAAAAAACTATTGTATAACATCATTTGTGTATTCTACACATTTTTTCGGAATTAAGTATACTTTTATCAAATTCTTCATATTTTGCAGCTATTTGGTATAAAAGGGAAAAATATTTAATAATTAATTGAGGTCTGGAACAGGAATATCAGTAACTGCTACATGTAGTACTTAGTCCTTTGTGAATTTATGTATCATTGTCATTTTGTTTAGTTTCTTTTGTTGCCTGTTCTGACATGGACTGAGTTTTATTGTGCTAATGTTTGTGTGTTTCTTTATACTACACAGGCTATACGTATAGGGGCGTTGATGACAATTTCGCCGTGTCCAAGTAATGGGATCGTCCGTTTTATTGCTGTAACTGCATGGCACATGTTGCTTGGATAGTTTAATTTTCCTGTTTTCTACATCCTTTTCAATCACAAAATAAATCTTCAAGAAATATTTATTTTCATCTATTTTATGTAATTTCAATCGTAACAGTGTAAAAAAATTAAACTACGTTAGTGGATACATCCGCTTAGAACGCATTTGATTTTTTTTTTTGAGGTTTTTTTTGAGGTTTTATTAATTTCTTATTTGTTTAATCCTATATTTTCCATAGACGCGCACCTCTAGATAGAAAATCATACATCCGCCCCTTGTATGCTGTTTCGATGATCAGGGTTTTTAGAAAAATGCAACCAATCCCCTTTAGAATGATATGACTAATACAACATGATAAATTTGTGGAATCGTTTTTAGTTCCTCGGTAATGAGAGACGCTAAAGACAGAAGATGTTTTTTATTGTGTTTTAGAAAATGAAAATAAACATGAAATTACATGTTGTCGATAAAAAGGTTAAGGTTGCACAATTGCTTCGGACTGATAGTATCAATCAAATCCAGCACACCTTTTCTTCACTGGGCACTGTATTTAGCATTAATTATGGTATATACTATTTACATTTAAATTGTCAAGTATATTACATATAAAAATCGTACATAAAGTACAATAAACACATAAAATACATACTTATAGCTTTATTAGACATGTTTTCAAGTTGTCTACATTTGTAAGGTGCACTCGTGCTAACGGTTTGTGATACGTACGCGGATACGTGTAAAATGGGCGCACGAGGATGGTTTGTTACTTTAGTCAAACATTGTCATTACTCAAGGATCTTTTCTTCGGGAAAATATAATTGGAGTATATATCTCAGTTGAAATAATATTTTTGATATAAAGTTGGATATTATAGCTTCTTTGATATAAATTGATCAACTCAAATAATTAGACACGATAAACATTCAGAGCCTCATATATCTGATTGAAAAATGAGGGGTGTACTCGATTCATAAAACGTATCCAAAACGTTTAATTAAAATGACCCATTTTTTTACAGCATTCACCTTTGTGAGTTAAAATATATTTTGATCAGAGAGATTAAGAAAATAAAAGCTATTTTTGTGTTTTATAGACTTCTTTATAATGCATATTTATATTTTCCTGATTGTATTAGGATCAACGTAGAATTATATTTGTTATATTATGGTTCCTTCTTCATTTTTTTTCTAGAATTGACGAAGTATGGACTTCGTTTTGCATGTCCTTGAAATGCTCCGAAACTTTTCATCGCCTTTTGATGTAGATTTGAATGAACTGTTTTGATAACTATTTACACCACTGGGTCGATGCCACTGCTGGTGGACGTTTCGTCCCCGAGGGTATCACCAGCCCAGTAGTCAGCACTTCGGTGTTGACATGAATATCAATTATATGGTCATTTTTATAAATTTTCTGTTTACAAAACTTTGAATTTTTCGAAATACTAAGGATTTTCTTACCCCAGGAGTAGATTACCTTAGCCGTATTTGGCACAACTTTTTGGAATTTTGGATCCTCAATGCTCTTCAACTTTGTATTTATTTGGCTTTTTAACTATTTTGATCTGAGCGTCACTGATGAGTCTTATGTAGACGAAACGCGCGTCTGGCGTATAAAATTATAATCCTGGTACTTTTGATAACTATTCGACGACGTTCTATGACAATATCTAGAAACTTATTAATTACTTGAAGCCCATTTATGCCATACTTTATCTTGGCCAAGCAGCGGGTAATGGTTTGGGTATGCGGGACAGAAGGAGATATATTCCCGATGTCGTAGGTTGTATAAATGGCACCTTGCACGAAAGATATCATCTAAGCAACGAAATACAACAAATATATTACACTGGTCATCGTCTTTTTCATTGCAAACATACACAAGTTGCTATTGACGATGACTGAATTGCGTATACAACATGTAGTGTCTGGATTTTTAGGAAATATCAACGATGATCAATCGTTTGCCCTGATGTCGTAGAATTCCGTAAATGGAAAGCTCCCTATTCCGTTGCACTGGGTTGCTTTTATTTTACATGGCAACTGCATACTGTATATCCATCGCGACATCCCCTGATAACACCATTTACTTTAGCTCACACCAATCGACGTACGTTTGCCCTTATGTGAAGTTTAAGACATTTTACCGTGTTGTGAGAAGATATCGTGTCTATGTAGAGCATGCTATTTGGTTACTCAAACTTTTTAGAGTTGTTGGAACTCTATACAGACATCATAGTGATACTTAACTTAGGGTTGTTTGTATGTGGGCAGCTCTTGTTGCGCGAAGAACCTATTTGTTTTTTTAATTTTATATTGGGTTTATTTGTATTATCTATGTGAGTTTTTATATACGATTAACTATTCTTATTGTATGTTTTGCATTAAAAATATCTTTATCGGGACCAACCTGGCTTAATTTACCCTTTCGTCATATACGTGTTATGCGATACGCCGAGACGGATACGCCAGCAAATACTTGATTAATGCAAATGCTCTATTTATCGGCATGCGCCGTTATTTGGGATACGTCACGGATGACCGATGGTTATATTCAATACGATATACCAATCATCATTTGAATTTGGTCAATTGATCTTTAATAATTAGGACTAATTGGTGATGGCAGAGAATATGTCGCTGGTGATGGTTAAAACATATAGAAGTAAACTTTGCAAAAAAAGGTTTCCTTGGAAAAAATTGTGAAAATATATGAATATGCTAAATATTTTTTTCTTTCCGAAATAATAATTAAAGACGTTTAGAAATAACAAATTTTCACAGTTGGGAAATTTTCAATTCAAGTTATTTCATTTTGAAAACGTTGAAAATATAGATCTTATTCGATGTACAATGTGGGCCGCTTGGAGATAAACTTTTGAAACCCTGCTTAATTAGGGTTTGTCAACTTTCGTCTTTTTATATTGCCAAACATTCTATAATCAATGATTTGTACAAGGCCTTGTTATAATATAACGAAAATCATCGCCAATATTACCATAATTACATAAAGAACAGATACAATATTCTCCTAAAGAGTTTGCCATCTAACAATTCAAAAAGAAATGTTAAGTCGAAACTGAGGTACCAAATCTATAAAAAGAATCCCTATTTTTGTCGAAATTAAACTGTATATATTCTTTTTTCAAAACTCCTGAAATAATTTAGCATTATCAATAGAGAGCTTACATATGCAAATCTTTTTAGAAGTATGTGAACGTAAATAAAATTTGTTTATTATCCCCCACCCCCTTTTCCTTTTCTAAAATTTAATTGTAAACGATTTTCCTTCTTCTTAATTTGTGTTTGCTCATTAACTGGGGTTCATGCTGTCAAGAAACAAAAATGTCTTCTTGTGTAGAAGTTATTGATAAAAAAAAAATTTGAAGCCGCCAGAAGAATAACGGTACGCCTAACCACCCCTTGAGGGACCTCCTGATTGCACTAATTACATATATACGAAGTGCACTCAGGACCCTTCATAGTCATCGCATACAGGATGGATGCATATATTCGTTATACGCTTCTTATTTTAGAGTTAAATTTGGTAGAATTTGAAATCGAACTTAGATAGATATGTTAATTCTTATAAAATAATGAGGGCACGTGTCACGATGTTTAAAGATTTTCGTATTTTATTAAAATTTCGATCCATAAATTGTAAGTTTTATTCTTAATTTTATTATCCTGTCCTGGACCAGTAATTAATTCTTTGTACGATTTTGAAAAGGGAAATAAATGTTCATACTTTTAAAGAATTTATATTAATTAAAGATTTGTATATGCAGAGACATATATACACATATGTGGAATCCGTTCTTAACAGTAAAAGTCGTACTTTTCAAACAATCAAACTCATATACATGTATGATGTAGTTAGATGTTATTTCTCATTGTTATCGAACTTGTCCAGGAATTTTATTTTTGAGTTCTACGAATGTTTTAAGAAATCCGCATTTATTAAGGTTTTTTTCTCTAATTAAAGTCGTTTTGTCCAGTTTCACAAGCCTGAAACGAATTTCAATGTGAAAATAAATTCTGAAAATGAACTTGTCTCCGTTTTCGTCTCCGTTTTTGGGAAATTATGATATTTTGGGTATAATTATTTCTAAACAATATGTAAGTTAGATTGTAGTAAGATTCTAAACTTGATTTAAAAAAATAATTTTTGTTACAGCGAGAAAGACTTTTTCGAAGACAGTCTATTGACACGAAATCCGTTCAAACCACAACTTAGTCTTCGTGCACAGATTTCCGTTAGGGTTAAACTGAATATTGTACATAAATGTCTTCTCTTGTATAAATTAATAATTTGTTAAGAATAAAGATATACAAATTCAATTAATTTTGATATTCAGTCAACATTGTGTTTGTTTGAAAACTTGATTTAGAGAGAGAGAGAGAAAAGAATTACACTGAAAAACAAAAATCGAACTTGTTACAGAAAAAACGCAACTATGAAATAATTTTCTTTATTCGTGAACTGCAAAACACAACAAATTAATTTACCCGTCATCATGAAAAATAAACTGAAAAAGTACATCGAATGAGATATTTTATTTTTCTATGTATGAAAATTCATGTTAAAGGTAAAACTGAACTAACAATACAATTCCTAAAAAACCAATAAAGATTGGATAATTCATGGCTCAGTACTTGCGCAATCAGTGACACGTGCCCTCATTATTTTATAAGAATTAACATATCTATCTAAGTTCGATTCAGGCGGGGATCCAGAGGGAGGGGGGTCCGGGGGTTGGTACCCCCCCTTTTTTGGGCCGATCAATGCATTTGAATGGGGACATGTAGTTGACCCCCCCCTTTTTGTCCTGGGTTAGGACCCCCCTTTTTAAAAAGGCTGGATCCGCCCCTGCGATTTCAAATTCTACCAAAATTTAACTCTAAAATAAGAAGCGTATAACGAATATAAACATCCATCATGTGTGCAGATACGATGACGGTAATGGGTCCTGAGCGCACTTTGTATGTCCTGAGTGCACTCAGGAGGTCCTGAGAGGTTGTTTAGACGTACCCGAAGAATAAATCATTTCCTGAACCTAAAATACATTTATCTGTAATTATAGAAAATTCGCCTAAAACATTCTCAGTATATGGATATGGATAGTAAACTGCACATTGCCAGAAAACAAAGAAATAGTGATGGCAACTTTAAATACCTTAATATAGTAATGCAAATAGACAGGAAATAATAAAAAATAAATTAAAAACATTGATTTACAAAATGTTAATCTGCTAACCGAGTCCCTGTGTTATCCACCACTGGTCTAAATAGTTAGTCCGCAAACAACGAGGGTCATAAAAACCCAGCACTTTGAACACAGCCACCGGCATGGTGTGAATCTGAAAGCTTAATTCCCACTATCCATTTCTACCATAGAAAACTTTTGGTGACATCCCATTAGTCCGACAACCATTATTCTGACAGCCCATTACTCCGACAGCCCACCGTATTCCGACAGCCCATTACTCTGACAGCCCATTATTCCGACAATGCATTTTTCTTATGTGTATGGGTAAATTTTCTCTAAAAAAGACCAACTCCGTTCTCTGTAATATTTGTGGTTGTCCGTTTTGATCCCAATTATTCTTTCCATGCGGGATATAAGTCTCAGTACATTGGAGTTGATACACATGCTTATTGCAACTGCTCAGTCCTTATCCTGGTCCCTCTTTCGTTTTACGTGTCTGGGTATTTTATTTTTCTTTACATTTCATCGTTTGTATGTCCACTCTCAGTCTGTGCTGTTCTAGTTAGCTGTTTTTTTGTGTGTGTCTTGATCTACCTTCTTTCACTAGATCGTCGGTTACCCCCTTTCGCGTATCAGGAGAGTAAGGTTTCATCACTATTTACTACATTAAGAAATATATCGGAGTTTGATAACACTACCCGCCCTCTTTGGTCGCAACACTTTCTACCCCTTGTATCACTCATCTGAGTTTTATTTAAATTAATTTTGTCGCAGAAATAAGGGACTAATGTAGCGTCAGTCAAATTGAGAAAAACAAAGAGACAAATACATACCCAGATCCTTAAAACTAAGATGACAACTAGGACGAAATATGTGCTTAGAAAAGATAAGCAATTCCAATTATGAATACGGTATCATGTTCGGGAATGTGAATCAACGAAATACGGAGACAGTACACATCACTTCCAATAGCGATCGATCAGATATAGTCTGAGAGATGACACTTAATTTATTTGTAGTGATACCAATTTTATATCCCGAGCTTATTTCAAATCAAAATATGCCTCTTTTATTATGGTCGAAGGAAGTGCAGGACTGATGATTTACAACAAAACCAAAAAACAAATATGACGGACATGAACATTTCGGCAACTTCTTTTTCTTTTAAAAATATTCATGGGAAATGTGATATCGGGTCGGTGACTGTTTATGACATAGAAATATACAGTCAACGTAGTTTGACTGTTCAAATAGAACGAGTGCAGTATAAAAGCCAATAATAACTAGTTAGAAATCTAAGAGAATGTCTGACATTCTTGTCCTGCTTGTGTCTTTCTCAAATTGTCTAATTGTAAAAACTTACTACATTATGTGTTTTGTGGCAAACGTGACACTTATTTTTCAGTAAAAGATTGTTTTCAAGGGGGAAAATGTTTGGATATCATTGATTTTAAGAAAGGAAGTTCATATGTTAATTAAGAATCGGTGCTAACCCATTACATTAAGAATTAAAATACCAGATATTCAAAAAATCGTATTGTACAGCTGGTAAAGTTGAGGATGAGCGTCATTTTTCAATCGAATGCTCACATTATCAAAATTTGAGGGAGGAACTCTTTTCATATATTCAGTCTAGCACATGTCAGAACTTTGAAAATTTAGATAAATATGACAAATCTTCGATGTAAACACAAGACAACTTTACTATTATAGGGGAAACAAATGAAGATTATATTGTTAGTTCTTTTTAAATATGTAGTACATGGTTTGATACTGACTGTTATTTGATATCAATGTGCTAGTTGGTTTTTTTCTTTTTTCTTTTGGCTCCGATTGTGACTGAGGCTTACGGTGTTATAAAGATAATTGTTTCATATTATTACTATGATATTAGTATTGTAAAGTTTTAATGTTGACCCAATCATTATACCGCCGCTTCGATAAAGTGGGAATATAAACTGTTTTACCTCTGTCTGTCCGTCCATTCAACCGTCCACTCGTCAGTCAGCCAGTCCGTCAGTTCGTCCTTCCGTCCCATGGATATTTTCGTTGCATCTTTTTCATGAACGACATTACAAGGATTTCTGAAAGGTTTATTGAAGTCGACTGTATCGTGTGATACGTTTTCAGATTCATTACTCAACAAATTCCTGTTTACAGAACACTTTTCACATGACAGCCAATTTGAAAATTTTCGTCACATTTTTCGCAGGAACTACAATACAATGATTTTTCAAGGTTTATATAAGTCAGCAATACGGTGCGAGATTTTTTCAGATTCACAACTCAACAACGAAGTATTTGTACGGGAGCATCATCAGTAGCACACACCATCACTGGTTGTTCTTGATTTATATACTGTTTATATACCCTTTAATTTGGAAAGTGAAATAATATTTTCTGTTCTATTCTATATACAGATTTCGAATTGAGTGTATAGAAAGTATTCGAACTACCTCATATCTAAACGTAATAATACAGACAGACAAGTTTTATTTTACCCTGATACCCTAATACTTGGCTTGATAAATGTCGGACTTATGGGTTGTCGGAGTATTGGGCTGTCGGAGCAATGGGTTGTCGGACTATTGGGTTGTCGGACTAATGGGTTGTCGGACCAATGGGCTGTCGGACTAATGGGTTGTCGGAATAAATGAAATATGTTGATATTAATGGTATATAAGAATTATTCAATATTGGGGAATTAAAACCATTCCTATTGTAAGTGATAAAACTAAATTTATATCAGGGTGATTGAAATGAGGGGAAAAAAGGGGGGATCAGGAGTTCAGGGCCCCCTGTTTGGGAAAAAATTTGGTTGATTATATATGGAATCACTGAGGCATGGCAGGAGCAGGCCCCTCTTAGGCAGTTGGTGGGGCCCCACTTATGAAAAATTCTGGATCCACCACTGTGGTCTTCAGTTGTATTATCTTTAAAAAAAAAATTACACCTGTATAGTGTATATTCTAAAGTGTAAATCAAGGAAAAATAATGTAAACTATCTGTGCATTGGGACCTATTAAAAGGTATTTTGGGGGGAAGAAAGAAGGGAGGGTGAGTCCATGGGAGGTAATCCCCACCCCCTTCAATTTGAGAATATGCTATTATCTTGTAAACGGTACAGATCCCCACCCCTAAACCATATATATTCTTGAATGGGACGATAAAACAAATGAAATTAAATTAAAAGGAGGTCTTTGGGGGTTACCCCACCCTGTTCATTTTGAGAATTTGCTATTATCTTGTGAACGATCCAGATCCCCACCCCTAAACCATATATATTCTTGTTGGGGACAATAAAATTAATGAAATGAAATAAAAGAGAGGTCCCACCCCCTCTAGTTTGAAAACTTGTAATGGCTGGATCGGCCCCGGCATACCATCTAGCTAGCTATAAAGGCTTTAAAAATATGAAATCAAACAAGGAAATGAACAGTGTAGGCAACTGTTTTGAATTTAAAAAAAAAGCCTTTTACATATATAACAATGTTAAATTTTTTGTGCATTTATTTTTGCTTACCGTATTTTCAATAATGGACAAAATTGCATGATTGAATATTGTAATTTAAGAAAAATCAGCATACATGTTATAAAATGGGAAGTGGAAACTGGGAATTTGACAAAGAGACAACAACCCAATCAAAGAGCAGACAATGGCCGAAGGTCACCTATGGGTTTTCAATGCAGTGAGAAGATTTCGGCACTGGTCTTCAGCTCATAAATATGTATCAGAAATGACAATGAGATACAGCTTTCAGTTTTATTAATAAAAACCTCACAATAAGTTCTGAATATCAGAATATACAGCATTGCAAGATTCTCTCAAAATGTACACATAGAGCTGAAAAACTGTAAAATTAATCATGCTTATTTAACATTAAAGTCCATGGAGTCCATCTAAATATGCATACTTTTGTACAAAGGAATATCAGTATGCAATAGACACCAAGTTTTCAAAAATAAGAGTATCTATGCCATTAATTTACGACAATATTTTCAATCAAGTAATAATTTCGGTTTGTTTAAATATTTTGGAGGTTAGTATGACCTCCTTTTTTGGTGATGATGTTTTCGTTTTAAAGTTGAGAAAATTGTTTGTACCAACTAAAATAAAAACACAAAGTCAATCTAGAATTATGTTTTTATCATTTTTTTATGTTTAGGTTGTCAGCAAGATGAAAAGGACAAGTATGCAGTTCAAAATTCAAAATGTGGATAAGCTGAGGTTCAAGGTCTTACCTTTGCAGATTTTCAAATTTTGCATGAATGAATTCAAAGGTTATATGATGGACAGAAGAGAAAGAAAAAAACAACTTTTCAATTATCCTGCTCCTGGATAAATGTAAAACATCTTGTTTTTGGTAAGTTTTATGTTCTGTTTTGATAGTGTTAGTGCATTCATCTGTCCAGTCTTTCCTCTAAATTGTATCCTCTTTAAGTTTTTGGTGAGTGTTCGCCATGTGGATTTACATGTATATACTCAAAATTCAGTACTAATATTAATGGGATTTTAGCATGACATCCTGCCAAATGCTTGTTAATCATGTTTATGTTCCAGAACATACAAGTATTTGTATCTGCATACAGTCTGCCTAATTTTAAAAAGTTGGTCAAGTTTATTAGAAACAAATGTACAGTACAGATCAACATAACTGAAATCTTTGACTTAATAGATTAAAACAAAAAGTTTAATTGCAATTAAAATAAAAACACAGGTTTGGTCAAGCTGGTACCAGACAGTACAAGTATACTTAAATGGTCTGACTGTACACATATGGTGGGACTGTAAGTTCTGGACCGTAAACGTAAGATCCAAATACTGATATGGTCTGGAACATTTATACATGTCTTAAAATTAATATCAAACACATTGGTGTTTTTGAACTTGGTAATAATTTATTGATAGAACTATAATGTTTTGGGATATCAAAATCAAAAATATCCCATTTTTTGCTCACCTGGCCCGAAGGGCCAAGTGAACTTTTCTCATCGCTTGGTGTCCGTCGTCCTCCGTCGTCAAGCGTCCGTAAACTTTTACAAAAATCTTCTCCTCTGAAAGTACTGGGCCAAATGAAACCAAACTTGGCCCCAATCATCATTGGGGTATCTAGTTTAAAAATTGTGTCCAGTGACTCGCCATACCAACCAAGATGGCCGCCATGGCTAAAAATAGAACAGAGGGGTAAAAATGCAGTTTTTGGCTTATAACTCAAAAACCAAAGCATTTAGAGCAAATCTGACAACGAGTTGAAGTGTTTATCAGGTCAAGATCTATCTGCCCTGAAATTTTCAGATGAATCAGACAACCCGTTGTTAGATTGCTGCCCCTGAATTTGTAATTTTAAGGAAATTTTGCTGTTTTTGGTTATTATCTTGAATATTATTATAGATAGAGATAAACTGTAAATAGCAAAAATGTTAAGCAAAGTAAAATCTACAAATAAGTCAACATAATCAAAATGGTCAATTGACCCCCTAAGGAGTTATTGCCCTTTATAGTAAATTTTTAACAATTTTTGGTAAATCTTAGAAATTTTTTTAGAAAAATCTTCTCCTCTGAAACTACTGGGACAAATGAAACCAAACTTGGCCATAATCATCATTGGGGTATTTTGTTTAAAAATTGTGTCCGGTGACCGGGCATACCAAACAAGATGGCCGCTACGGCTACAAATAGAACAGAGGGGTAAAATGCAGTTTTGGGCTTATAACTCAAAAACCAAAGCATTTAGAGTAAATCTGACAAAGAGTTGAAGTGTTTATCAGGTCTAGATCTATCTGCCCTGAAATTTTCAGATGAATCAGACAACCCGTTGTTAGGTTGCTGCCCCTGAATTGGTAATTTTAAGGAAATTTTGCTGTTTTTGGTTATTATCTTAAATATAACTATAGATAGAGATAAACTGTAAACAGCAATAATGTACAGCAAAGTAAGACTTAAAAATAAATCAACATAACCAAAATGGTCAATTGACCCCCTAGGGAGTTATTGCCCTTTTTAGTCAATTTTTAACAATTTTCATAAAATTTGTAAATTTTCACTTAACATTTTTCCACTGAATCTTTTGCTTATTATAGATAAAGATCATTTTAAGCAGCAAGAATGTTTAGAAAAGTAAGATTTACAAACACATCCCCATCATCAAAACACAATTTTGTCATAAATCCATCCGTGTCCTTTAATATTCACATAGACCAAGGTGAGGGACACAGGCTCTTTGGAGCCTCTAGTTACTTTTAATAAAAAAGAAGATTATTGATGTATGTATAAATGTATATTAAAATGAAACAGCAAGCCAACAACACAAAAAATAAGGATGAAACATACATAATTTTTTTGTATCAATGTTATAATTTCCAATATGTTCAAAGAGTTTAAGGTATCTTTTCATTGAAATAAAACACAAATTGAAATCTGTCAGAACTTCAAAAGTTAAAGAAATATTGTTTCTGTTGTCTGCATTTGGTATAATATATTGCAAATTCTTGTAAATAATGGAATGTTATTTTAGTTGTCAGTTTTAACACTGATCTTTATACTGTAAACTCATAAATTATTGCGTGCATTTATTATTGCGATTCTGTCATTTTAGACTTAAATGCGATTTTAAATTTTACGATTTTGAGAAAAATCCTGTTTAATCCATATAAAATATTTCATAATACGAGTTTAAATTATTGCGTTTACAACTCCGTTGCATTTTTGCAATAAAAAAACTCGCATTAATTCTGAATTTACAGTACAAATGTATATATATTATGTATATATTTAAACTGGGAAAATACCCCAATGTTATAAAGAAGAACAAATTAATTGATTGTTATATGGTATTAGAATAGGAAGATGGGGTATATTGCTAATTTGACAACCCTCCATCGGAGACCAAAGGATGTAGGCCGTTAGCAACTGATGACACTGGACAACCTTTAACAATCAGTAAAATCCATACCGCATAGCTATTTTTATTGAAAATCATATTATTGCTACATGTATGCAAACAATTTTGTATAATACATTACTTTAGATTTTATTGGTTCTTTTTCAGAAGGATTGAAATTCACCACCTAGAATAAATGGAGAAAACATAAAAACAAGACCAGAATAAATTCAAAGACAAAAGTTGGATCAGTTATTATTTTCATCACTCAGTCAATGATTTGAAGTTCTTTTAAATACAAAAAAATATTGAACCCACAATAATGTCAAAGTTCTGTGCTGAATGACCAAAAAGTGGACTATACCATCAAACAATGCTGGATGATAAGAAACTATTTATGTTTTGTGTTGAGGGATATTGTGAAAAAAATTAGATTTACTTAAATAGCTACTAGTACATGAAGTATGTTAAGCCTAACAATAGAGTTTTTATTGATTTCAAATGGTAAATAATTGTGTTTCAAGAAAGTATTTTATAATTCGTGAATAAACATAGTTTGATACTTAAATACATTATCTTCTTTGTTATTTAAAAGTTTATTTTTGAACAGTTATAGAACAATATATGCTAAATTAACATTTCCCTACAAAAAAGATATTCAATTAAAAAGATTCATATTATAATAATTAACTACCAATTAGAATACATTGTAACATACACATTACTGTATATTTATATCTATATATTTTTCAATTAGAATCCCATAGGATTTTAATTTGTCCCATGGGATAATGGTCAATCCCATGGGTTTTTGCCCTGTCCCATGGGATATTGAATATCCCATGTTTTTATAATTCAAATTGCAAAATAAATATGAAAGAAACAGTAGAAAACCAATGAAATTATTGAATCCCATGTAATTCCGCACATTTTGGTTATATACATGATATTGTAGCTTTTGTTTGAGGCGGCGGCGGATTTGCAAATGAGTGTTTTGCAAATTAAAAGTGTCCAGTGTTAAATCATTAGAATATGCTTATTGCCAATTCTACTAGGTAAATTATGTCTCTCGTCTATTTTATTCCTTTTCTGTTCTGGTTGAAAGACAATAACAATCAAAACCAAGGAGTAAACAAAGTCTCACAAAACCAAACGACATTTACATCAACAGTTATAAATAATAAATAAGAAACAACACGAACTCCAATAAAAAATGGGAGTAAAATCAGGTGTTCCGGAAGGATAAGCATTTCCTGCACCGTATACGGCACCCGTCGTGTTATTTCTTTGTTCAGTTCGGTAATGATGAAAAGTTATTATGACTGAGGAACATTATCACCCCATATTTGTTGGTATTTGTACAATGTAGTTATAAGAAGATGTGGAATGAGTTTTCATTAGGATGATTAGACAACTTTCCATCCAAGTCACAATTTGTAATAGTAAACCATTATAGGTCAATGCACGGTCTTCAACACGGTGGCGTGGCTCACACTTAACAGTTAGCACTAAAAGGCCCCTAAAAGGCTAGTTTACCTTGTTTTCAAACATGCAACACTTACATTTATGCATGTTTGAGTTTTTGTGTATTTAATGTCGCATTTGAATATACTGAACATCTCAAAATGTGACTATGGATGGTTTGACTCTGGTAGTTTTAGTCATATATCATTTCGATCAATTACAAGTTGCGTTTTAAAAAAAAATGAGATTAAGTTTAAAAACTAGATTGTCAAATGTTAATTGCTTTTACTGCTTAGAAAAACTTGTATACAATACAGAACATGAAGAAAAATCTTTTGATTTAGAGTATAATAAAACCACACCTCTCCTTTTTTTAGACGTTTTCCTATGGCATCGGCTAGTTTATGTGATCCTTGTTCCGAAGCTGACAAGTCTTCAACAGCAACAAAGTATTGTTCTGACTGTGAAGAAAGACTTTGTACAGACTGTGATGAATCACATTGCAGATTCAAAGCCTTCAAATCTCACCATGTTATCGACCTGTTGTCCATTGGATCCAATATTCTTATGTCCGCGAAGAAACACTGCAATGTCCATTCTGAAATGATATTGGATTATTACTGCACAGACCATGAGATCGTATGCTGTAGAGCCTGCATATCTAATGAACACAGGGTTTGTCAGAACGTTCTCCCATTGGAACTTGCCTCGAAAGATGTTAGAAAGTCTGCACTATTTAACGATGTTATGGAAGACATAACGCATCTTATTACAACATTGAATGCTTTAGACAATAACAGACAGTCAAACTTACAATCTATTGAGAAATCTAAATCAGCAATCTCTAAGCAGATCCGAGCAGAAAAATCCAAATTGTTGAAACAATTTGACGAGTTGGAGAGTGAACTTACAATTAGTTTCACATCCCTCCAACAAAGACATGAATCGGAAATTAAAAAACAGAAAGAAGAAATATCACAAGTATTGGTCAATATAAAACAAAACAAACGAGAAATGGATTTCTGGACAGATGATGGATCAAAGATTCAGCTCTTTATATTCTTGCTCCAACAAGTCACAAATATTCATATCGCCGAGGAGAGGATACAGCAGATTGTATCCAATTCACAAGAAATTGATATAACTTTCGATAAAAAAATAGTGGCAACTATTGAGTCTCTCGGGTCACTGTTAGAGTATGTTCAACCATGCCAAATTCAATACAAACCAAAGAAATATCAACAGGCCCAGATAAAGGTAGAACCAATGAAACGCATTGCTGAATTTGAGAAGGATACTGAAGTTAAACTTAAAACTGGGGTGACATATTATCTTCGAGGTGTAGCAATCACAAATGACAATAAACTACTCCTCACTAATGATAGGAAACTGTTTGTCTACAAAGACTGTAAAGATTATAAGACAGAAATAGCATTTTCCTCTCCACCTTTTTGTGTTGCTGTGATACCTTGTACCGACAGAGCTGTTGTTACACTACCGAACGATGTGTCTATACAATTTATAAACACAAAAACTATGAAAAAGGGCAACACAGTAAACGTTGGATTTACATGTCATGGTATCACTGCTGGACGTGACAGAATCTTCGTTGGCAGTAAAGACGGTGCAATCAATTTTTTAGACACCAATGGGAACATTCTAAAGGTAATTCAATATGGATATGGTTATATTAACTTTATAGCATACAATGGTATTTATGATCAATTGATTCTTGGATGTCCTAACAGACTCCTCTGTCTCAAAACTGATGGAACAGTTGTATACAAAAAGAACGTTTCAGGAATAGCAGGTGTAACATTTGATAGACAGGGGAACATTTATTTTGGCGGTTTTAGAACCAACAATATACAGCGAATAACATCAAATAGACGAAACTGTGACGAAATACTGAACGAAGACAATGATATCAACCGTCCGTCTGGTATATGTTTTAATAACGACTTCACAAAACTGTTTGTGATTAATAACGATGGTAAATCTGTTTGTGTATACAAATGCAAGTAAATGTTTTATTTTGTGAAACAACATGCATACTTGAAATTATATTATGTAATTCATCGTGTTACTTAAATAATATTATACAAGTGCAAACTTCTTTTTTTATATTTTCTGTTTAATTGTCGCTTTTTATTTGCGGTTACGAAGAAATAATATTCGGAGAAAAATAAGTTAAGAACAAACAAAGACGAACTAAACAAAAATAATATAAAAATTGAGAATAAAAGTGGAAAAAATAAAAACAAATAGCGTACATAAAAAGCACGCATTATCAAACAATACAAGCAAACAAATGTTAAACAAACACTTACAAAGTCTTCGAAACAAAAAATGAAAAAGCCAAATAGAAATGAACAACTTAAACTCACTTACAAAGAAAAAGAAAAAACCACAAAAAACAAATAAAAAAATGTAGATTCAAGATTTGAAATGATTCAAAATGTTTACCAATTCATCTGCACTCAAAATATTTAAATCGGTACTTTAATTTAGAAACGACATTTATTCTGGATGTGTATGCAGTATCTGTTGTATAGTAGTATAATGTTTGGTGACAATCTTTATATTGTGTATCGCCAACTTGTTTCATTACGAATTTGCACTTATCAGGCAATTATGATACCGTAAGCACTAATGAATATTATCCCGGATTATTCAACAAAAGTATCGATTCAAAGCACAAAATCGCTGTCAAATGGACATATGCAAAACGGCATAGATGAAGAAAATTTGTGTTTCAAGTGTACATGTGTGTTAATTTGTGTTTTGTTATTCCTTGTAGTTGTCATTATATTGAATTCAACGACATAATTAATGTTATATTAATTGTTATCATATAATTAGACTAAATAACATATGATTTTTAACGTATGATAATAGCTTTAAATAAAAGTATCTTCCATATTTTTCGAATTATTGGTTTTCCCGTTTGAATGGTTTTACACTAGTAATTTTGGGGCCCTTTATAGCTTGTTGTTCGGTGTGAGCCAAGGCTCCGTGTTGAAGGCCGTACTTTGACCTATGATGGTTTAATTTTTGAATTGTTGTTTGGATGGAGAGTTGTCTCATTGGCACTCACACCACATCTTCCTATATCTATTAGCAGGCTGATATGAAAAGTTTATCACATGCTTCGATATTTATCACATGCCTTTCCGTAACGTTATCACATGGCATTTCGGTGATACTCGGTAAATTCCGGAAAATACACTTCAATGCTACGTTTTCAGTGGAAAACATTACAAAGTAGTGTACAAAACAATTATTTGAATACAGTTTATTGTGTAAAATAATAAAATTGAATTAAAAAAAATATATCAAATAAATGCATTTTTAAGTTTTTCTGAAACATAATTTAGAAAGTTACTTTAAAAAAGTTGACTTTTCCAAACAATGTTCATTATGTATATTGTTGAATTATGTTTTTGTTGATTCGTCAATATCACAATGTTTTTTTTTGCTCTGTTGAGGCATATGATAGAAAGATTTCATATTGAATGTTACAAATTTTGGGTCCAACGTCCGTGAACTTTTTACTCTTTCAACTTCTTTTCGGGAACCACGTCAAAAGGATCAATATATGAATCTGTTATTTTTCTCTACTGTTCAAGCATATGACAAAAAGATGATAACATGTCATTTTTCATATCGAATGTTTTATCAGCCCTCGGTCAATATCAGCCCTCGAGCCATGCGGCATTTGGGCTGATATTGAACCCAGGGCTGATAATACATGCGATATGAAAAATGCCATGTAATAATCTGATAATATCAAATAAGGTAAAAATACGATCATAATCAAAGGGTTTTCTACGCGAAATGTATGTAAGTTTTATTTAGTATACATTGTTTGTGTGTTTCTTTGAAAGACAATAACAATCAAAACCAAGGAGTAAACATTGACTCACAAAACCAAAAGACGTTTACATCAACAGTTATAAATGATAAATAAGAAACAACACGAAATCCACTAAAAACATATGACGTGGTGCTGTACTTAAATATTCCGTCTTTTACATTGTGTTATTGTTCTATTTTAAATGTTTTGTATTCCTGTCTTTCATTTTGTTTATGTGTCATATGTGCTTTGTTTACATGTCTTTTTATTTCTTTGTTACTTTTTGTAATGTTATAGTGATAAAAAATATAACCCAATGTTGAATGCTATACCACTATTTTGATATTTTAACCTATGATGTCTGTTTTTTTCACACATTGTTGTCAATATAATATATATTATCTGCATAAGAATATACCTGTATCAAGACAGGAATTTGACAGTTGTTATCCATACGTTTGGTGTGTTTGAGCTTTTGATTTTTTCCACATTTGATTAGAGTCTTTCCACTTTAACGTTTGCATTTTCATCGGAGTTCAGTTTTTTGGTGATTTCCGTTTTACATGTGAAATTGTAAGATGTCGGCCGATGAATGCCAACACGATCAGTTTGCACATTGCATATGATATGTAAAAAAATTTCTTACTAAACCGAATTCATGACGGGTTATATTTTCTTTACTTCTGTAGCATAAACATATCGGTGTGGTGTGTACATTTAATGATTTGGAACATCGCCAGTTTGTCAGTTTGTTGAATTGTTAGCAATTTTACAATCGTAAATTGAAAAAGATAACATCGTATTCATATAAACTGAAAGGAGTATTATTAAAATTAAAAAGTAAATATCTTGTAGTAATTGTGCTCGTGTTAATATATATATGAAAATGATAGTCGTTTTAGGTACACATTGACACTTGAATAATTCAGGCAGTCTCCTTTCAAATTAAAATGCTAGGATTGCGAAAACTTCAATTGAAAAAATTTCAGTGTATGTAAAGTGTGGATCTTAAAATAACATTTTCGCTGTATACATGTATGTCATAAATGTCTGATGTAGAATGATAAATAAACAGACGATTTATTTTTTATTTTTGACGAAAATGAAGAGAATATGTTTAGAAATAAATGATAGTAGGAAGACAATGTAAGAGATGCAAACGGGGTTTATCGCCCATAAAGCCATCCAGCTTTGAAATAAATACCGAAATAGGTGAATATTTAGGACATTTCACGAACAGATAGTGCAGGTGGTTTTTAAAACTACCAGGTAAGATGTTGTTGCCGAAAAATGTTCCTTTTAACACAATTATTAAAGTTGTATAACGTAGAATAGGTTTTGTCATTCATTGAACTAAATTCCACTATGAAGCTTTCTTTATGCGAGTCATGTTTACTGTCGAATAATGATATTATACTTTCCTTTTCATTGTAGAGCGATGCATTAGTATTGTATATGCGGTGCATTTTCACTATATGAATTTTAAAAACATTTATCTATTAAAGTCTTAATTAACCCGACATGCTGAAAAAAAAAAGATAAAGTAAGAAAAGGATTTGATAAAGTTTAGAATCATATTCAAAACAGTGTGGTCCTGGCCATTTATTTACCACCTAAATGATTCCATTGACTGGGACAGATTAGGTGAACGTTTGTCTGTAACGATCATTGCTCCCTTCTTACGTATTATAGAATTTAAACTGTGGGGTCACCAAAGGTTCTTAACGCCTTCAATAATAAAATAATTCGAAAAATTATTGAGGAATAACCTTTATGTATTGATTTATATTATTTATTGATATAAATCAACATATCGTATTATTCCGGATTCGTTTTTCAAATTGCTTTATTTAGGTATTGAGAACCTTAGGTGACCCCACAGATTCAGTGTCGTTAACAAGTACATAGTGAGCAGTGATTGTTACCGACAAACGTTCACCTAATCTGTCCGAGTCAATGGGATAATGTAGGTCGTCAATAAATGGCCAGGACCACACTGTTTTGAGTATGATTCTATCTTGCGGAGGAAAGTTTGCTTTAACACTCTCATAAATTCAATAGAATTAACATTTATTTCAAATGTGTTCCATCTAATTTCTTATGAATCGTAGGGATCTTTATCCTTGGTTTCATTTAACCTTTTACATGACAATTCATCCCTAATTAGAGGAAATAAAGAAATGAATGAATGAATGAATGAATAAGACCCTTTATAACTTACTGTTTGGTGTGATCCAAGACTCCATGTTGAAGACCGTATTTTGACCAATAATGGTCTACCTTTATAAATTGTGACTCGGATGGAGAGTTGTCTCATTGTCACATATGACATCTTCTTATATCTATCTATGGCTCAAAACCGAAACGGGATGGGATACAAAGGGATAAAAAAAAAACACTACTTTTCTAATATATTTATAATGGGCTGAATATGAGTGTTTTCAAAAGGTACAATTTTGCCTAACCGGTTACGCGGAAAGTCGTTTGACCGATTAAACGGTTAACAGGTATTTTACGTTCATGTTTAAGAGCCTTACCTATAGTACATTAAAAATTTTCGTTTTCATAAACTAGGTCTGCGCAATATCAAAAATAAAATTATGAAGCAAATCCTAAAATTTTATCGGATTTATACTGATTTAAAATAACTGTTTTGAAAAAAACACCATGTATACTACTCATGTTTACCTGAGATCTAAGCCCGATCTCTCTGATAGTGTGAGCCAAAATTTGTTCGTGTGAAAAAAAGTTCCAGTGGAACTTTTATCACAGAAAATATGTTCTCAGAGAACTTTTTTCACAGACAATTTCTATATAATATGTTTCATCTCTATAAAATAAGTTCCACCCTTTACCTGGTGAAATAAGTACCGGGTTTGGGAAATATGTACCTTACAAAGTGAAATAGTTCCGGATTTCTTTTAGATTTGTTCCTTACCTTGTGAAATAAGATCTGGGTTTGTGAGATTTGATACTCACCTGGTAAAATAAGTTCTTTATCGGTGAAATATATTCCACTGGTTAAACAAGTTATCTTATATACTGAACATTTCTCAGCAGCCAGTTTTAAGTAATCATTCAAGTTCATTATAAAAATAAGTATTATATTAATTGTACAGACCATAAGATCCGTTTGTTGTAGAGCATGTACTTCTAATGAAAACCAGATTTGTCAGAACACACTTCAACAGAAACTTGCCTCGAAGGATGTTAGAAAGTCTGCACTGTTTAACGATGTTATGGAAGACATAACACATCTTATTACAACATTGAATGCTTTAAATGATAACAGACAGTCAAACTTACAATTACTAATAAATGCTAAATCAGCAATAACTAAGAAGATTCAATCAGCAAAATAAAAGTTGATCAACCGGATTGACGATTTGGAACGTGAATTTACAGCACGTGTGTTAACTCTTCGACAAAAACATGAGGCAGATATCAACAAACTAAAAGAAGAAACATTAAAAGTATTGAACGAATTAAAGGAAAACAAAAACGAAATGGATTTCTTGAAAGATAATGGGTCGAATAATCAGTTATTTATATCTTTGCGTCAGCAAGTGACACATATTCACAAAACCGAGGCAAAAATTAAGCAGATATTATCAGATTCACAAGAAGTCGAAATCGTTTTTGTTCGTTATAAACCAAGAAAAATACAACAGGGTCAGATACTGACAGAACCGAAGAATCGCATTTCGTTGTTTAAAAAGGATACAGAATTGAAACATAAAACTGGTGTATATAATCTTGCATGTGTAGCAGTAACATAAAATGATAAGCTGCTCATTACTAATGTATCGTCATCAGATCCAACACTGTATGTTTATGGAGACTGTAAAGAGTATGAGACAGAGGTAGCTTTTTCCTCTAGTCCTAGAGGTGTTGCCGTTATACCTTACACATAACAAGACTTTGTCACACTAGCAAACGATTCAATTTGTAAACACAACAACGATAGAAAAGGTAGACAAAGTTAACGTTAGATTTACATGTTTTGGGATCGCTGCCGGACGTGACATAATTTACGTTGGGGTGAGGGTGGTATAATCAAACTTTTAGACATTAATGGGACAACTCTAAAAACAATAAATCAGGGATCTGGTGATATTTACTTCATGTTATACAACGACAGGAATGAAAAATTGATTATTAGATCTCCTAGTAAACTCCGGTGTGTGAAATTAGACGGAAGACTTGTATATAATATGGATGTTTCTGGAACAGCAGGCATAACACTTGACCGCCAGAGGAACGTTTATTTTGGTGGTTATCAAACTAACAATATACAGAGAATATCATCGGGTGGAAAAGATTGTAAAGAAATGATGAAAAGAGACAACGGCATTAAACGTCCGTATGGAATGTGTTTTAACAATGACTTCACAAGTCTGTTTGTTATTAATAACCATTGCCCGTCCGTTTATGTATATGTCGTGTACAAGTTGGGATTATGTACAGGTTATAACGTGGAAAAAAATATTGTGCATGTTATAACTTGTATAATGCAAAAATACA
Organism: Mytilus trossulus; assembly: GCF_036588685.1. Taxonomy (NCBI): domain Eukaryota; kingdom Metazoa; phylum Mollusca; class Bivalvia; order Mytilida; family Mytilidae; genus Mytilus; species Mytilus trossulus. The sequence goes on along the minus strand of NW_026963340.1, from coordinate 1,383,508 downwards.
AGTTATAAAATGTTCAAAAATACCTCGTACATGTTATAACCTGTACAAAATATTGCTTAAAAATGGGTTGAACTTGTACAAAATCGAAAAATAAGGATATGACTCTATTATCGTAACTGACGTTATTAACCTCAATAATATTTTCATAACTTTTTTATTATTCCTTCATTTAAGTGTGTTTTGTCCTTTTTTTATATAGTTAATGGCCAGGGTCGGTATTACAAAGCATTCCTAAGACCTATCATAAGATATCTCAGGACATATCTTATGATCCTGTTATGTCTATCTATTGTCATATCTTTATTTGATGAGTTATAATTGTGAGTGTCCACTTTAAAGGCAATAGTAAAATACTTTCATTCTAGTTGACACTAAAAGACATAAGAAGATAGCCAGGATAGATTTCTACAAATAAAATTGGGAATGCAATTTGGGTATGTGTCTAAAAGATAACAACCCGCCCATGGTGCAGACAGCATCCAAATGCCACAAAAACATGTTTTCAAAGTAGAGGATATATATTTAAAATATCAAAATGACATTCGCCTCATGCAATGATCTTATAGTTTATATAAAAAAATGAGTTATACATTTATATAAGTGACATGCTGAAGGCCAAAAATGTTGAAGAGTAGATCCAAAGACATAGACAATGAAGCGTGGTCCAATGCAAACTATTTCAGCTCTATCTTGCTTTTACAGAGTAAGCATATAAGACATTGTTTAAGTCTTTGCATGCTATACAACGAGAGGGAGAAATATTACCGAAAATTATTAGTCATTATTTTTAAATTTTTTGGAAGAATTTACTTACTAGAACTACTATTTAATGTAATTGTCATTTATGAGATGCAAGCTTATAGTAAATAGTGTCACACTTATGTAAGCCATGATGGACTGCATAAAACATACAATTACATGAAAACACATTTTGCCAATATAAGTCATGAAACATATATTCCTGAAACTTTGTGATCATTGTCATCTACGGAAAAAGACACGTTCTGGCCTTTTTATTGTTGTTCTTTATGCATTGGTAAATTTAAATGTATATTTTACTTCATTAAGATTTATCTTAAATTTTGTACAAGTTAAAACCATTTTTAAGCAATATTTTGTACAGGTTATAACATGTACGAGGTACTTTTGTACATGTTATAACTTGTATTTTTGCATTATACAAGTTATAACATGTACAACATTTTTGTACATTTATAACCTGTACAAAATCGCAACTTGTACACGACATGCACTGAGAAACTTTTGTGAAACAACATCAATACCTGACATTGGATTTTCATATCATTGTACAACTTATATACATGCAACTTTTTTATGAGTTCTTTTCAATTTCAATTTTGAATAAAGAAGTAAAAGTAACAATATCTGTTTTACAACTTAAAGTCGTGTAAAATGCATGACTATAATCTTTAAAACAAACACGTATAAAATGAAAACTATTTGACATTTACAACGTCGTATAAACTAATATTTTCAATATTTCTGTCAGCACGTCCTATGTTGGTCAGCATTGCAATTTAATGTTTAGTTATGAAGTAACCTTTAGCAAGTGAATTCTTCTATGCTAAATATTGATTGTCTGCAAAACGTGTTGACATTGAAATTAATATTTTAAATTTAACGATGTATTGGAGAACTCTTTCCTTGTGGATGTACAATCAAAATCTTCTAAATTTACAAGTTAATCGTACCACTGCAAAAAAAAAATTCACATTAATAACTGGAGATCTTGTCATAACAATGACCAACTAAGGCATTTGCTAGCAGCCAAAAGTAAAAAATACCATATTACAAAGTACAACAACTCAAAAAGAAGTTCCGGCTATCGACGAATGCAAATAATACAGTTGATGCCCATGCCAGAATATTGATTAAAACCAGCCAGTTGAATCAAAACTAGATACTTTTGAAAGATCATTGTTGTCTGTTCTATGGTCAGGTGGTTGTCGCTTTGACATATTCACCATTTTCTTTCTCAATTTTATTTAAAATTATGAAGAAACCCCCGGATTTCTTATCATTGGGAGGGACAGTTAACGATTGATTGACGATTGGTTGCCTAACGTTATGAGGCAATGATATTAGATCTATACTCATGTCACTTAAACTAAGTTATATAGTTATATTGCTATTTTCACCACCATGTTGGGTACATTAACGATAAAGAACGATTTTCCTTTTAAGAACTAGTAAGGTAGGTTGTAATGGGTGAAAATCATTACAAAACACGAAATTGCGTACACATTTAATGATTTTCCAGGGAAGACCCAATAACCCCCTACAGAGCCCCTCTTGATCGCGTATTGGCAAAGGGGATTTTGCTACTGTAACAGATAATCAGATACTTATTTTTCGACAAGTTAGGCTACTGATGGCCTAAATCCATTGAATGTCTAGTAAGTATTGCCAACCCAGTTGGAATTGCCACTTAAGTAAACCAAGACCTACACATGTGTTTAGATACGTATCTATATTTTATTAATCCGAGACAATGTTGGGCCAAATGACATACACATATAAAGTTAGACATATTTAATATGACAAAAGTACAAAATTGCACGGCCACGGCTTGACAAAGAATGGGACTGCCCAGAAACATAATAGGCAAGTCCCTAGTACATGTATATAATATAATTAAACCTTATTGTTCATTCCTTATTCCTTATTTCCACATTATTGTCCATTCCTTATTACTTATTTCCAACTTATTTTTATTCCTTATAATGTCATTTTCTTATATATCAACATAATATCCTTATTATCATTATTGCTTCCAGAATATATCGGATGCTGGCCCTGGGAAACAGATCTAGAAGCTCAGCGGATACATATAAAAAAGAAGATGTGGTATGATTGCCAATTAGAAAACTATCCACAAAAGACCAAAATGACACAGACATTAACAACTATAGGTCACCGTATGGCCTTTAACAATGAGCAAAGCCCATACCCCATAGTCAGCTATAAAAGGCCCCGATAAGAGAATGTAAAACAATTCAAACGAGAATACTAACGGCCTTATTTATGTAAAAAAATTAACGAAAAACACGATGCAACACATAAACAAACGACAACCACTGAATTACAGGCTCCTGACTTGGGACAGGCACATGCATAAATAATGTGGCGGGATTAAACATGTTAGCGGGATACCAACCCTCCCCCTAACCTGGGACAGTGGTATAACAGAACAACATAAGAACGAACTATAAAAATCAGTTAAAAAGGCTTAACTCATCAGATATACAAAAAATATAAAATTGACGTGACCGGGTACTTATATATCCCGACACAAAAAGACACAATAAACAGATCTGAGAGTACTCGCAGTTATCTGACAGCTAGTTCAAAGCCACTAACAACTAATAAAAGTTCCATTATAAGAAGAATAATATATTTGTAGATGTTGTGTCGCTATTTTCGCCAAATGGTGGAAGTCTGGAAGTCTTTGTCTGAAGCCGTGACGAAGGACTGGGATTATAATCGAAATAAACTATCAGTCTTTTCAACCTGAAAAATAGAACAAAAACATCAGAACATCAAACAACATGATATAACATATATAAATATTAATTACATATTAGTGGTGGGTGGGTGGTTATCTTTTGAAACAACATTTGTTAATTTATACGGAACCTAATTTTCTACGTCTTGTCTCTGCTGTCGCGTGGGAAAGGAAGAATGAATGAAGTCACTTATAATATATTAATTCCATAACATGTGGAAAGCGGGACAACTCCCAAATCTTAAGCCCACTTTCCTCCGATAACAGAATATTCTTCATAGGAATAAATCTTACAATATTAGTCAACATAAGAAGTTATAAGTAAGTTTTGCGAAGGGTGAAAGTACAAGATTTTAACATTGAAATATACATCAATTGTTAAAAAAAATTTGATTATGAAAACTGTCTTGATATTAAAAAGAAAAACTTACAAAATGTGGTACATAAAGGCAACAGTGGTATACCGCTGTTCGAAATTTATAATTCGATTGAGAAAAAAACGAAACAAATTCGGGTTACAAACTAAAATTGCATTAAATATAAGAGGATAATTGCCAATAAGATATCAATCAAAAACAACATAACAAAGACTTGTATGCTAATAAAGGTCATCCTACGGTTTCAAAATTGAGGAAAAAAAACATATATGCATTCTCGTCACTCATTACGGTCAAGATCAAAATAATGCGTTGTTTGATTTTTCGGGTTCAATTTTTAATTAAGAATTAAATACAGTATATCTTAATAAAATATATCGACCTGTTTGGACCATTTCCGGTCCGTAGGACCTTGTTACGAACGTATACATTTATGTGGCCGGATATTCCAGATATTTGATGATTGACAGGTTTTCATTTTTTTCACTCACGTGTTTTACCCCTGTCTGATCACAAACAGAAGCCATAATATTTTCTTTTTTTCAACTTTTATTTCATCACTAAGACACAATTCATACGTGTAACAAGCCGATTACAACATTTACATATAAACAAACAATAGAAATCAACAGAGGGTATAACAAAGGAAAAAACATAAAAAATACATTTTGAAACAATTATTTACAAAATGTTCTTAAGTTAACTAATAAAAAGTGTACTTAGTAATCAGCTATGTGCAAACGCCACATAGGTTTAAACAATCTGTGAGTGAAGGGATGTTTTGTGAATGATTAAGCTTCCTGAGTGTGTCGACATGGTGCCAAATCATCACATGTTATTATCTACACCAATAGCCTGCATCACAATATCATCAAACAAACATTTCAATGATTTAAACAAGGATCTAAACAAATAAACTCATCATAGATACCAGGACTAAATTTTGTATGTACGCCAGACGCGCGTTTTGTCTACAAAAGACTCATCGGTGACGCTCGAATCCAAAAAAATTAAAAAGACCAAATAAAGTACGAAGTCAAAGAGCATTGAGGATCAAACGTAGTAGTTAAAAAACGAAGAGGGAAATGTTCTACTATCCGGAAAATTAACAATGAACTCACATTCTACAGGAAAAACGAAACCGCTGCAACATAATACAGTTAAATATATCATGTATATGGTCATAATTTTGAATCACTCAACAGCACACAATGCCTTACCTGCATATTTACATCATCTGAACTCAAATTGAATGACCACGTGCACAACTTGAGTAATAAACCAGATAGAGCAATTGATTACCCATAGGAAATTTATATTAAGGATTACCCTTAGTCAAGGAGAATGCATGCAATTCACTAAGACGACCACCTTAAGAAAACTCTAGACTTGGTGCAGTTTCTGATTCATACCTCTAAAAAAAAGAGACTGGCTGACTCTAGACTAATGGTCCAACTATAGGACAGCTTGTTATGTATCTATTGTTAACCATACTGAGCCACATAATTGTTGGAAGGATGTATCAACATCAACCTAGGCATATGTTGAAAAAAGAAGAAACGTTAAACTCAATATCCTTTACACCAAAGTAGCTATGTCAAATATATATTGCCTAATACCAACGAAATTATTTTCGAAGAAATGTAATTTTTTTTGTCAATCGTCTGATTAAAATCAAAAGGGCAAGACTTAAAACTTGAAAAAAAAACAATAGTGAAAGATTGAGGTGATAATTAAAATGATTAGATTTTTTTTAATAATTTGCTAACATTAAGGTTATATCAAGTCTTTTTTTTTAAATGATAAAACTAGTGAATCATCAAATTGTCGTAAAGCTACAGGTTGTGCAAATTGTCAAATTTGGGATAGCTGGTTTAATGTCCTTTACGAAAATAGAAAAAAAATATTTTTAAATACATCGTACATTTAATAAAAGACATCTTCCCATATTATATCTAAAAATTATATTGGTGTTTTATCTTTTTATCGCACTAGATTGATTTATTCATGCATAATCTAAAACACATAAAGCACTCAACTTTAATCATACATAAATGTTTACACATGAGTTGCTTTCCTTTCTCAAAACATCTAGACCGACTGGATTCTGCTATTTTACAACCTATGATGGCTAGATTTCGACAATCGGTCACCGTAGAACCAACAAAATGTATAAAAATAAGATGTGGCATGATTGTATATGTGACAACTATCTTAAAAATACATAATAACGAAGAATTTAACAAGTACAGGGGACCGTAAGGCCTTCAACAACTATTTCCTAAGCACTGTTTTCTTTGAGTACCATTTATTAAAGCAGTGAATTTTCATAGGTTTCTCTTTCTTTTCTTTTTTTACAGGATCTGAATGAATTACACATTTATTTCTATTACCGCTGTGAGAATATATATGAACGTGGCAGCAATAACCTGAAGGAAAGTTGTATGGAATAAAAAAAGACGATGTATAGGGTTACGGCTGCAGATATTATCTCTTTTAGATCTGCATGGAGTTTACAGAATAGAGAATGATTGTCAAAATCTCTAGTAAAATGTAAAAAAAAAAGATAAAGAAGAAAAAGTCGAAAGAAAAAAGAAACAGGGAATAATGAGTTTCTCAAATTAAGTATAAAGAATAGAGAAAAATGGTAAAAAACATTTAAATAATACAGAAAATCACTACCTTTACGTTCTTACAATTAATGTACATTGTAGGATACGGCGTATGAGTGTCAGACCCTAACCACAGACGCAATATCCTAGGGTTGAACAATTTGATCCTTAGATTGGTACGCGTACGTCACACCCTACTGTTGGACCATGCAACCCTTAAATCGGGACGCGGACACCACACACTCATATGTTGGACCATTTGATCCGTAAGTCGGACCGCAAACATCATACCTTAGTGTTAGTCAACCCTTAAAACGGGACACTAATAAACGCCACACTTTAATATTTGACCAGTCAACCCTTATTATTTGGACGCTGACGCCATACCCGAGTATTGAATAATTCTTCCATCAACCCTAGTGTTGTACCAATTCAGAGTTCGGGGCTCATACGACACATCCTACACTACTACATTATTGGTTTGGAGTCAAAAACTCACTAAACACAACTTGTTTAAAGTTGGAAAAAAGACTCATCCGTGGCGCTCGAATTAAAATACTTTGAAGGCTACATTGTATCTAAAAAATTAGGATAAGGAGCATCATACATTGACATATAATCTACGAAATTTGAAGTGTATCATGGTATTTATGTCATGGTAAACGTGATTAGATGCAATTTTGAGTGGAACATAGTATAATTCTCGATAATTGAAAAAAAACTATGTTAAATTAGAATAAAAATTATTGCATGTCATATAGAATTACTAGAAAAGGAAGAAAATGTAATACCAGTATAGTTATATACTAATGATTATAAGTGATTCAATATTATTAAGACGTGTAATGTTATAAAACAATATTTATTAAGACACGCAGAAGAATACGACAAACACAGTGCTAATAACATAACTAGGTAAAGAAGGGGAGGGGTTCACTGGGCATTACTACATAGAGAATAATAAATGGCAAAATCCGTATCATATGTCGTATCATCCCAAGACATCAATATCAGCCCAAGAGCCTTTAGGCCCGAGGGATGATAGTGGTCGAGGGATTATACGGCATGTGATACGGTTTTTGCCATGTATTATACGCTTTATCATATATTTCAACAGAGGAGTATTATATTATATGAACTGTTTTCTGATCCATGGCGCTCACCACTGGGTTACCTTCAGTTCTACTTTTGTCTTGTTGTAAAGGCCCTCAAAGAACGGCTCAATTACTTATCCGCAGCACCTGGGTAACCTTACAATTTGCGTGCTGTTGTTTTAAAAATATTTTGTTTATTATTGTATTTATTTGTGTGTTTTGTATTTTGTATAGTTGCATTTTGCGTGCCTAAAAATTTGAAATTTAACGTTCGTGGCGTCACATACAATATAATCTCTATGGTAATGCTACAATAACTGCATAAATATCATTAACCGACCACAAGTGGTTCACCACAAACAAGACTTACCACATCTTCTTTTTTTGTATTAATCACAGACTAATACATTGTTGACGCCGCCGCCGCCGCCAACCCCTATGTTCTATTTTAGCCATGGCGGCCATATAAGTTGTTGATGGATCAAAACTTTGAATACTGCCATTTATAAACTAGATACCCGATATAAGGAGCATACAGTTTAAGTTTGAAGGTATTTAGTCCAGTAGTTTCAGAGGAGAGGATATTTGTAATAAATGCATATGACAACGACGACGCCGACGACGCCGACAACAGAAGAAAATTAACTTAGGATGCAGACGGACGCCAAGTGATAACATGATGCGTCTAAAAACATTTGTTCAACTGACGCGTTTGCCTCCTATAAAATCATTTTGTTTTAAAATGTTTTTTACAATGGTTGGAGGTTCAGTGAAAAAATATGTAAATTAAGATTTTATTTATCCTCTATGTTTCTATCGTTCATTGAACTTCTGATGTTGCCCTTTGTGATCCAGGCCGCATGCATCGTCCAATTTTACATGATCATATAGCCAAAATTATATTGAAAAGCAAATAATATCTCATCATTCATTTACACATAGTTATAAGTTATGTGAAACCAATAGTACTGTATTATGTGTATGTCATTAGTATAAAGAAACGTTAAAAACAACTTACGAAACAATTATGTCATGCATTATTTCTGGCGAAACTTGAACAGAGTGCGGAAACATTTCCGATGTTGATCACGATAGTATATTTACTATGACGTCATTGCACGCAAAGCTTTGGGTTTTCGGGTACAGGTAATGTTTTTAGTTTTACATGCAATCAAATTATTTAAACATGAAGCTGTTTATTCTATGACACGGATGATTTAAAATAAAACTGTTGAGGAAGGATCAGAAAGGGTTTCTATAAATCGTCCGTCCAGATGCAAGTTGCGCGTTAAGAAACTTTTTGTCAAAGGTTGAGTAGCGAGTTTTGAAGTATGACATTAGACAAGCATGGCAATTTTATATGAAAAGGTAAACAATCTTAAAATCTAAATAATGTTAAAAGGTGTGACAAAAGAACCCCAGCGGCACCTATATCAACTTATTTAAAATGTGTAGAAGTGCCCCCCCTTTTTTTTCTCCTCAAACTGTAATATAACTGATATTTATTTCTTGACGCAATTTGCATGACTTAGAATCTATAACTCGCACTTGATACTCGACAACAAGTGAATATCCAAGATCATAATTAGTATTCAAATGACATATAGACATAACTCATATTAAAGTAATACTGAATAAAATAATACTACATACGGACTTCAACAATGAGCCTAGGAAAACAACACCCAATGTATACCGATATGAAAAATGTGAAACAATTCAAACAAGAAAACTTACGGCCTATAATAGTACACTTTCCGAATTTTTTTTAGGACCAACGACACTTATTGGATTATAGGCTCATGTGTTCATGTACACTACCCCCCCCCCCCCCCCCCCCCCCCCCCTTTTCCCCCAACGCACACATCTTCACCGGGAAACATGCGTTGTAACAGCGCAACATACGAATATAATTAACTACAAAAAACATCAAGCGCAAAATGTATGAACTCAAAAAATCAACACTCAAACCAACACTTAGTCTAACAATTATAATTGAAACAGAGTTACTCGCACTCGCAGTTAATGAATTCTTGTACACAAACAATACGTTGCATGTATGTGATAAACACATACGGGGAGTTTACATATTCGACGACAAACTGATTATTAATTATTCTATCTTTCATATATTTTAGGGTCTTGGATGTAAATGGATTTTTGAAAAACGTGTTTTGAAAGCGAAAGTACAAGCTATAACTTATTCAAAAGTTAAACAGAAATTAGCATGTTTTTGAAGCCTTCGGATATCCATTTTAGTCAGGACTCCATTTCAAATAAATTTGGAAAGACAACCCTTCACCGGAATACATATATTGGCGAAACACTAGATGAACTTATAAATGGGACAGCCACAGTATTCAGTATACCAACAATTAGTGTGTTTAAACATAAAGGCAAATGGTTTACATCGGACAATCGTAGACTGTGGGTGTTCCGAAAGGCAGAGGAACTCGGAATATTACGTTCAATCCCAGTTTCTGAAAATTTGCTATCAATAATAGGTATACAAAATCCTAAATTGACCACAAAAAATGGTGGTTTAAGTGTAATTGTGAGGGGAAATGACCCCGGTGGACATATATGGCGTCATTCCTATTCAGAATATTCCGAGAAACCCAGGCAATATTTTTCCAGATTTTCAACTAATTTCAATCACCCCTCTTTTGCAGAAAGAGGACGGATCTCAAATTATGGTTATAAAAGAGAAAACAGCAGACAGAAAGAATCGAGTACACGTAAAACTGATTTGATTGATGGTGCTGTAGCTGTTGGCGCTCTTGCCTATTTGTTCATGAAACTGTTATAACTTATTAACACTTTAGTGTTGTTATTATTCAAATATTCAAAGTTGGTGCATATTGCAAAGTGTTTTTTTTTCTTTTTGTGAAATGGTGTTATTTAAATTTTTATTATAGTTTCTCAGTAGACATGTAAAGCTCAATAAACAAGAAATGTAAATGGTGTTATTTTCACAAGATCTTAAATAGCAATGTGAGTTTGCATTGTTTTGGGACGTTGCTATGAACGAAAGACATCTGGAACGTCACGCACGCTGTTCCTACAACCCCTATGATTTAAAACAGAATCTGCGAAATTTCCTCCGCAAAACAAAATAAAATGTTAACAAACACTAACCACAACAAGAGTGCACACACTGAAATGTCTCGCCTTCTTTACTAATCTTGATACTATCTTGATAGACCTAGATATAAAGCTTTATTACAACTGTCACATAAACTCAACATTAACCAAGAAAATGAAACATTGATCAATGAACCATGAAAATGAGGTAAAGGTCAGATGAACCATGCCAGGCAGACATGTACAGCTAACAATTCTTCAATACAACAAATATAGTTGACTTATTGCTTATAAATAAAGAAAAACAGACCAAAACACAAACACTTAAAACTTAGCAATGGACCGTGAAAATGAGGTCAAGGTCAAATAAAACCTGCGTAACCGACATATAGATCATAAAATATTTCCATACACCAAATATAGTTGACCTAAGGCATAAAGTATTAGAAAAATAGACCAAAACTAAAAAAAATAACTTTGACCACTGAACCATGAAAATGAGGTCAAGGTCAAATGACACCTGCCAGTTGGACATGTACACCTTACAGTCCTTCCATACACTGAATATACTAGACCTATTGCTTATAGTATCTGAGATATGGACTTGACCACCAAAACTTAACCTTGTTCACTGATCCATGAAATGAGGTCGAGGTCAAGTGAAAACGGTCTGACAGGCATGAGGACCTTGCAAGGTACGCACATACCAAATATAGTTATCCAATTACTTATAATAAGAGAGAATTTAACATTACAAAAAATCTTAACTTTTTTTTCAAGTAGTCACTGAACCATGAAAATGAGGTCAAGGACATTGGACATGTGACTGACGGAAAGTTCGTAACATGAGGCATCTATATACAAAGTATGAAGCACCCAGGTCTTCTACATTCTAAAATATAAAGCTTTTAAGAAGTGAGCTAACACCGCCGCCGCCGCCGGATCACTATCCCTATGTCGAGCTTTCTGCAACAAAAGTTGCAGGCTCGACAATAAAAACTAAGTCAGTATGTGTTTTCCTTTATGTTCTTATAACTCTTGGTCATATGCTTAGTAATATCTGGTATATTTGAGAATTAAAACAAGAAAGCTATGTGAAAAAACGGATGTCCAACGTTACATTTTTGAACAACTGTTTTATCTCTTATGTATAGTGATCCTGTTGTACCGACTTTTCGTGCTGTGTCTGATGACTTTTAGCACCTGGTGTAAAACAAGAGAAAGTTCTAGTAAATATAGATGTTTATTTCTTGAAATCAGTAATCAAAGTGCTACAGATTTTACACAATAAAATAGCAAGTCTCACATGATAATAAATTTAGAATTTCACAAATGAACTAAATAAAGGGACATAACTCTATGCAAATTTTAACTAATTAAATAAAACTTGCCCAAACTATATTTTATCAAGTGAAACTGCTTTACAATTCTTTACGTACGTGTACAGGTTAATGCACAATACAATATGTTAAATAAACCGAATCTTTTCAACTAAAATGAATACTTAATTTCAAAGTTTTCCATAACAACTTGTTGCTATGGAAACAATAAAATGTTTAAATTAATAAAATCTTAGTCAAACTATCTCAATATAGAAAAATGTCCATTGACGTTTTTCGTTGACTTAAAGACTGAAAGGTAGTTTTATAAGTAGACATAGCTAAATATGTATGAAAAATGTGAGATAATTATAGCATCTACCGAAAGAACAAACATTTGCCTCATTGTTCGTGAGTTCAAAAATTGTAGATTCTATAAAACCATCTCTACACAGTCGTTTTTCAAGCGGTAGCCATTTTGTCCAAGTTGATATTTCATCTGTCCAAGCAATTAATGCGGGTTTTTTACCTGATATTTCAATAAGTAATTTATGATTTACCAAAACAAAAGTTAGATACACGAAAAGAACATAAAGTCTAGATTCTTTTTTTTATTAACTGCATGTTTGGGTCTTACAGGAATAAAATGCTACAAAACATTACAAAACGGTAGCCATTTCGTCCAAACGTCGAAAAACGTCTGAAAATACAAACAAACGCTTTTTTTCGACGTTACATGTGCAAAATTTATTCCATTGTGTATGCTTGATACTAAAGGATGTCTGCTTGTCATGTTTTGGAATTTTTGTCCGATTTTTGAAATCCTCTGGTTTTATCCATTTGAATGCCTTAAAAAAAAATTGCCAAGGAACCCCCATTTTTCTTTTTATTAATCTTAAACATGTATAATTATAAGCAATTTGTAAAAGTCTTATAAAATTTTATTTATTTTTTAATAGTATTTGAGAACTTTAACTGGTCAATTATAAAGCTATGAAAAATCGAGAGAGAACATTTTCCCGCCAAAATTACAATGGCTAATATCTCAAAAACAAGCACATTGACCCCTATATATTATTTTTAGCTCTTTAGATTCCTTTATTAATTCCCTATCAATATAAACCAATGTTTTGAAAAGTTAAGTACTTTGAAACTGAGAAGCTTCCCTTAATGCTACATCCAAATTTTATCATTAAACCGTATACATGTAGTGATAAGGTTTTTTAGTACCAACATCCCTGTCATTTGGTCTCTAGTTGATAGTCTTTTTATACAAATTTTTACCTGTTTTTCTGTATTTCACTTATACATGGACTTAGTTTTTCTTCTAGTTAACATAACATACAATCAGCAGTTATTTTTTTTAAACATTTATTATATTCATAAACTATCCTAGTATTTTACAAAAACTAGACAGAAGCTTCTTACAATCAAAGATAGTATCACAGTGGCGGATCCATTTTTTAGGACGATCAATGCATTTGAATGGAGACATATAGTTGACCCCCCATCCTTTTGTCCTGGGTTGGGACCGTCAACCCTTTTTTAAATGGCTGGATCCGCCCCTGTATCGGGAGGAATATTTATATTATTTTTTCCTCATTTTTGTTGAGCCTGCGATTAACTTCAAAAGTAGGCGAGACACTGGGTTCCAGAGAACCTTTGTTCTTATGTTGAACTGCTACACCAGTCCTAAGTTAAGAGGGGTTAGTACCTTCAAACTAGTTTAACCCCGCCCGATTATATATGTGACCATCCAAAGTAAGTTGCTTGTAATTGAATAGTTGTTTTCGTTGCTGTTGCTGGTTTAATCCACCATTTTCTACATTTGAAAATGCCTGTACCAAGTCAGGAATATGACAGTTCTTGTCCATTCGTTTTTGATGCGTTTTATTATTTCATTTTGCTATGTTATTATGGACTTTCCAAATTGATTTTCCTCCAAGTTCAGTATTTTTGTGATTTTACTTTTCTCATATGATCATATTTGTTTATCTTTTATTGTTTTGCATAGTTTGTTCTCATGTATACCAGCTATATTGTTGTCCCGAAGTTAGGAGGAAGGTTGTCGCAAAAATAAAAGCCTAGTTTTAGTGTCTGTTCCAAGTCTGAAACCTGTAATTCAATGGTTGTCGTTTGTTGCTGTTTAACATAAAATTAATTATTTTTCGTCAATTAATTGTTATGGACATATGTTTTGTCGTCAGTTTTTTTTTTTTTTTTTTTTTTTTTTTTATCTCGTTTGAATTGTTTTAAATTTGATATTACGGGGCCCTATACGATATGGACTTTGCTAAGAGTTGAAGGCCGAACGGTGAATGTTAATTTCTGTGTCATTTTGTCAATTGTGAAGAATGGTCTTATCATATACCACATTGATTTCGCACGTTTTTAACATGTATAATTTTGTAGCATGTAAAAATTGAAGACATCTTTTAGGATTGTGTTTAAGATCATGTTTAGATTAAAAATAAGAGTTCTGAGGAAGACCCAAAGTGACAATAGGGACAGTGCAGAATTTTTATTTAAGTCCGGGCGGTTTAAACTCTTCGGGGCTAGATGCAAATCCAGGATTTTGTAAAAGGGGAATACGAGTACGCATGAAATAGATAGAACTTTTAGTGGGAGCGGTAAAACTTCTGGATTAAAAGCTTTTAGATTTCAGCATTAACGGGGCACAGACACCCCCTAAATCCGCCCAGTGAGGCATACATTTACAGAGGTAATTTTTTTAAAATCTCGTGTTCATTTTGTAATTGATAATAAGTTCAATGTTTCGACTGAAAAAACCTACTTATTGATTTACTTAGATTCAACAATGCGAGTAATCGTACATAAATCTCAATAAACAGTTGTAGCAAATGTATTTTTGCGCCTGTCCCAAGTCAGGAGCCTCTGGCCTTTGTTAGTCTTGTATTATTTTAATTTTAGTTTCTTGAGTACAATTTGGAAATTAGTATGGCGTTCATTATCACTGAACTAGTATATTTGTTTAGGGGCGCCAGCTGAAGGACGCCTCCGGGTGCGGGAATTTCTCGCTACATTGAAGACCTGTTGGTGACCTTCTGCTGTTGTTTTTTTTATTTGGTCAGGTTGTTGTCTCTGACACATTCCCCATATCCATTCTCAATTTTATATCAATGAAAAGCACCATCTTTATGAATTCAGTTTTCGAGGATGTTCGCTTTTTGATAGATATTCGGAATCCTCTGGTTTTATCCATGTGTTATTTCAAAAGAATTCCCTCACTACCCTGTTCTTTTCTTCATAATTTCATTATATATTGTTTACCAAGCCATATTTGAAATATAAGCAAAAGTTTTCAGGTCAATATACCAGAACAGAGGGGACAGGGCTACATGGAAATGAGATGTGACAATACATGTAAAACTGCAGTGGCTTCCCATAAACTGAACTGACCAAACTTATACATGTAAACTATAAGCAAAACTTAAAACTCAATAAACCATAACTGAGGGGGCAGGGCCAAATAATCTCCAGAGTAGTGAGATGTGCCAATGCTTACACAACTAAATTCCAAACATCATTGACCTATCAACATTGGTTTCCCATAAACTAAACCTAATCACAAACTAACGCATTGTTGACGCTGCCGCTGCCTACCTCGGAAACAGCAATATATACCTACATGTATGTCTCGCTTTTAGACTCCACCAAGGCTGGGAAAAGTATGTTAATATTGTTATTTTTTATTTTCATTTTGTTGTGTTGTGTCACATACTATAAATATGTAGTTTTATGGCAATAAAGATTTGAATTGAATTGAATTGTTAATATATATGTTCCTGGCCAAGGCGAGCCAAAAGGCATGTTTAACTTAATTAAAAATAAAGAAGCGAACTTCCTTATAATCTTAATTTTCATTAGTTGTATTTGTTAGATATTTATAATTATAATATAATATTATTACAGGATACTCGTACTAGAGTTGACTTGTTGATCTAAATGTTGAACCGAGTGTGTCAGTTTCTATCATTTGTAAAACAAAATGAAGTCAAATGTCCATTACCTTAAGGGGGCTCGCGGGTCTAATCAATTTTGTTTATTTTATATAGGATTTCGCTATATTTTTCTATAAAGAACTTTATCATATACTTAATAGAAAAATGAAATAAAAATGGGGTCACCGTTCATTTACGCTCACAATCTGCCATCGAAAGAAGCATACATTTTTTCCGTTGAACTTATATGGGAAATAGAGGTAATATCGAAAAAAAAAAAAACTAAATTACAGAAATCACTTAAATTTCACAATTTCCTATTTTATGTACATCTTATTTGAAAACACTTATAAAAAAATATGTCACCGATGAGTTAAATATTTCAATGTTGATGCCAAAAAAATGGCATTTTTGCACCTAAGGGAGATAATTTGGAGCTTTTTCATTGATATCTACATTTTAAATGTCACCTGGGGCCAACACGAATTGATTTTTTTGGAAAGATTTTTGTATCATATGATAAAGTAACAATTTTTACTACTAAAGGTAATAAATGAAATTTGTAATGAAAGATAAATATTTATTTTTTTTCGGAATTTTTTTACCCGCGAGCCTCCTTAATTTTGTTTTGTTAAATTTCTAGTGAGGCATTTATCTCATTGCCTCAATGAAGCTTCGCCTCTGGTGGATGCTCCTTTTAGTAAATACTCAGACTAAATGCATCTGAAACATATATTTGTACCTTTGTTGTCCATTCAAAACAAATGGAATGGGGCAATATTAACAAATAAATGAAATCATTATTTTTTATTTTATAATAGGATTGACAAGATTTTCAACAATTTCAACCCCACATTATGAGAGTATAATAAGGATTTTTGACGACTTGTTCAAATCTTAAAGCTTTAGCTTCATAGTGATAGTGACCATACGCATGACTTGAGATAGCACTAACCAATGAAGCACCACAGTGACTTTGGTCTAGATAATTACAAATTTGAGCTGCCTGTTGATGAACGGTCTTATATCCTCTCCACCAACTTCCACTACGTTTTGAAACTTTCACCAATATCATTTCTTTCTCAGCCAAGTACATATCCATGACTGGATGGTTCTCGTCCACACTTGCCACTTCTAGGTTTCTACCATATGTCCTCATTTTCATTAAACCTTCTTCGACCTTACCACAATGATCAGCATCTCCTACTGGACGAGAGGAGATAACAATCCAGTGTCGCCAGTAATATTTTTCTTCAAGCTGATCATATAGTTCTCTTGCAAATAGTTTATGTGACAGACCTTTGTTTTTTAAACCATATTCGTCAATATCTATTACGAGTTGTTGGTGAGAATTTACTACGCTCTGGTTGTCAATTTGTTCGAACTTATCACTCACTTCCTGTATTCTTTTTTCCCAATCCGAAGTCATGTAATCCAAATTGTGTGTAAAATTGTTAACCGAAAGATACCCTAATTCTACTTTAACAGCTTGCAAGAGAAGTTGCATTACTCCGGTCAGAAATAACTGCGTCATCTTCCGGTTATTTTTGGTAAATCTCAAAACGGAAGTACCAAGATCTTCTTGAAATGTACCTTGTCGTTCGACAATCGCTTGATACAACTTCGTGCCACTATTCTGATAATCACTTTTATAACTCCATTCATACAGCTCCTTTCGGTTTTGTACTGCAGCCTCTGGAACATTGTAAATATATTGGAACTCACGTGACACTGCTTTTATCCTTTGTTCTATCTGCCCGAAGTTGATTTGAACAACATTCCACTTAATCAATCGTTCGATATCGTTAAATCGATTATCTACCTGATCCAAACGATTATCGATACTATTCATCATATCTTTCATGAAAGACAACTCTTCAGACTCTATTGGATTTAACGCCATAACGATCCCTACGAATGGTCCTATTGCACCAAGGTAAGGTCCTATTCCTCTTGTGATCCTTACTAAAGAACTCTTAAATTGCCCTTTTGAAAGCAGTTCACCGATCTCCTTTCCAGCTTCAAGACCAGAAGTAACTGCTTCTCCAATTTCCTCAGAAATGCTAACAGCAGGCTGAGGAATCATCATCAAAAGAATCGCCATGAAGAACCATTTTGATTTTAACACTGAAATAATAAAGTCAAAGTCAAAGTATATTGAAAATATATACATAAACTGCGAGCTACCCCCGCCGCAAGTAGATAATATTAATAGTGTAAAAATATGCAAGTGTTCGGTAAACAGGAAGTTGTCAAGTGATGAATCTTAAAACGCATCACACTGTATAGCTGACTTATATAAATCCTGAAACCAAATTTCAGAAACCCTTGTATTGTAGTTCCTGAGAAAAATGTGACGAAAATTTTCAACTTGGCTATCATGTCTATAATCATACAAGTGTTCGGTAAACAGGAAGTTGTCAAGTGATCAATCTGAAAACGCATCACACGGTATAGATGACTTAGATAAACCATGAAACCAAACTTCAGAAATCCTTGTATTGTAGTTCTTGAAAAAAATGCGACGAAAAATATTCGTGGGACGGACGGACTGACTGAGGGAAGGACAGACAGAGGTAAAACAGTATAACCCCTCCTTTTTTAAAGCGGGGGTATAATAAATAACCGATTGTACAAAACCCTCATGGAAATCAAGTTCGTTAAACCCATGGCCACCATCCATGTCGTGTATTGATAAGTATGCGGTTGATTAGTTATTCGATATTCAATATTCGACAGGCTGTAAAAGAGAGGCAAACGATACCAAAGGAACAGTTAAACTCATAAAAGGCAAATTATTTATCAAAATTGTAAAAGAGGGACGAAAAGGTACCAGAGGGAAAATCAAACTCATAGATAATGAAAATAAACTGACAACGCCATGGCTTAAAATAAAAAGACAAACAGACCAATACTAGTACAGAAGACACACCATAGATAACTTAAGACTAATCAACACGAACCTATAAAAACCGGGGGTAATCTCCGGTGCAAAAGAGTACAGAAGACACAACATAGATAACTTAAGACTAAGCAACACGAACCTACAAAAACCGGGGGTAATCTCCGGTGCAAAAGAGAACAGAAGACACAACATAGATAACTTAAGACTAAGCAACACGAACCTACAAAAACCGGGGGTAATCTCAGGTGCAAAAGATGGGTAAGCAGAGCCTGCTCCACATGTGTCACCTGTCGTGGTGCTTATGTTATTGCAAATCCGGTTAATAGACTACTTCGGTAAGTGTAAGCTTTTATTGTGCAAGGTTGCAAGACTAGTACATTTGTAATATGTTTACTCAACTAGTATATAAATTAAGGGCCAGTTGAAATTCGGCTCTCCGCGTATGGAATTTTCTCGCTGGTTGAAGACCCTTTGGTTGGCTTGGTCTGTTTTTCGCCGTTTGCAGGGTTGTTTACTTTTTGACACCTTCTCAGTTTCCATTCTTTGTTTTACTTTTGAATTGTTTATAAAAAAGAGATGTGGTATGATTTCAAATGAAAAATCCTATCAATTAGATTCCTATTGACAGAAATTAGGTCTTCAATGCAGCGAGAAACTCCTGCATCCGGAGGCGTCCTTCATATAGCCCCTATACAAATATATAGTATACTAGTTCAGTGATAATGGACGTCATATTTAACTCCGAATTAAACAAAAGAAACTAAGGCCGTGTTCACACCAAACGCCGTGTAGAGTAAACATGTTTACAATTAGTTTAGTGTAGTGTGCACTGGTTTCACATTACATTTGTTCACATCTATACACCTTGTTTAGCTACCTGTACATAAGATTTGTTCTCACTTGTAAACTATGTGTCATTTACATGTTCATTACGTAGAACTGAATTCAAAATTTTGGGACAATTTTTCTAGCGGTAAGGGAACAACCATTTGACTTCAAAAAGGGGGGGTGGGAATGGAAATATTCCGATCCCCAATTTGATAAAAAAAAAAAAAAATGATCATGAATATTCTGAATCAAAGAGTTTCCCCATACATTATAGTGTTAAATATTGAAAAAAATGTATTTGATCACCAGCATCGAAAAAAAAGGAATAAAAACGTACGCGCGAAAACAAAATCTTACTCAGATAAAAAATAAATAACCCTCCCCCTTTTTAAGTTAAGTGGTTACCACTTTATGAAAGCCATTTTTATAATCTGCAGTAGTTTGAATATACTAGAGATGTCTCGATTACGCACTAGAAAACGTGAGCTGCAGCAGCGTGCTTACAGCCGAAAAAAAGGATTGAGTTATTAGGGATCTCTAAATTTTTATCTTTTCTGTTTGTTTCAAATGGTATTTCTTCTCCAAGGAGTATTTTGTAAAAGAATAGGGTCACGTTTTTTTAAAATTTATTTTAAGTGATATCATTTACCCCACACTTTTTTAGTCATGCATTTATGCGTGAATCGTTGTTTGAGTAAAGACCAGTGGCAAATATTTCTATGTACGTCAAGTCGATTCGGGAAGACCTTTTCAAATGAATTAGGCAGCAACTATTTACTTCATTTTTTAGGGAAAGAAAAAGGGGGGGGGGTAGAGGGGCGTGGGCTATTGATTTTTCCAGGACAAATTTTGCTGACAATCAATTTTAGCATTATATATAATTATAGTGACAGCTGAGGGTGAAACAAACACATTTTTTTTCAGGGCCAAAAACTGGAAACATTTTTTGTTTCCAAAACAAAATCCATAGCTCACCCCCACCCCCTTGCCTTTATGTTTTATACTCAACTATAATAGCCCCGGCCCCATGCCTTTATGTTTTATACTCAACTATAATAGCCCCCATGCCTTTATGTTTTATACTCAACTATAATAGCCCCCATGCCTTTATGTTTTATACTCAACTATAATACATAGTAATAATATTGTACACAAGAAACTAAAATTAAAATAATACAAGACTAACCAAGACCAGAGGCTCCCGACTTGGGACAGGCGCAAAAGTGCCATGAAAATGAGGTCAAGGTGAGATGACATCTACCCGCAGACCAAACACAAAAACTTAAATATAACCACTGAACCATGAAAAAAAGGATAAGGTCATATGATACCTACCAGTTGGACATGTACACCTTAGAGTTTTTCCATACACCGAATATACTAGACCTATTGATTATAGTATCTGAGATATGGACTTGACCACCAAAGCTTAACCATGTTCACTGATCCATAAAATGTGGTCGAGGTCAACTGAAAACTATCTGACGGGCATGAGGACCTTGCAAGGTGAGCACATGCCAAATATATTTATCCTATTACTTATAGTAAGAGAGAATTTAACATTACAAAAAATCTGTACTTTTTTCAAGTGGTCACTGAACCATGAAAATTTGTAAGGGTTCCGCGGAACCCAATGTCTCGCCTACTATTGCTGTAAATCGCAGGCTCAACAAAAATGAGGAAAAAAAACCCCAATAAAAATATTCCTCTTGATACTATCTTTTGATTGTAAGAAGCTTCTGTCCAAGTTTGGTAAAAATCTAGGATGGTTATTGAATCTAATAAATGTTTTGAAAACTTTAATAACTGTAGACTGTATGTAATGTTAACTGGAAGAAAATATATATAGTAAGTCCATTTAAAAGTAAAATACAGAAAAAAATGGAGTTATCTTTTTACAAAATTTACTTCTGGAAACTATCTTATGATCATAAATAAGCTTCTGTCCAAGTTTGGTACAAACCAAGGATAGTTTAAGAAAGTTATTAAAATTTTAAAAACTTTAACCACAGAGTGAATGTAATGTTTCCCCGCAGAAAAACTAAGTCCATTTATAAGTAAAATATGGAAAAAATGGAATTTCATTTTTACAAAAGTTACTTCTGGGTACTATCATATGATCATAAACAAGCTTCTGTACAAGTTTGGTAGAAATCCAGTATAGTTTAAGAAAGTTATTAAAATTCTAAAAAAACTTTAACCACAGAGTGAATATGTGTGGACTCCGCCGACGACGACGACGGAAAGTAGGATCGCTTAGTCTCGCTTTTTCGACTAAAGTCGAAGGCTCGACGAAAATGAGTTCAAGGACATTGGACATGTGACTGACGGAAACTTCGTAACATAAGGCATCTATATACAAAATATGAAGCATCCAGGTCTTCCACCTTCTAAAATATAAAGCTATTAATAAGTTAGCTAATACCGCCGCCGCCGGATCACTATCCCTATGTCGAGCTTTCTGCAACAAAAGTTGCAGACTCGACAAAAATAAAAACTTACCAGGATTCTGCCATGCATTTTTTTCATTCCTCCAGAAGGTGCCAAAATAAACTAAGTGGGGAAACAGACTGAGAACTTCCCCACAGGTAACAATTGAAGTGACTGGTATTGAGTTACATGGACACGAGGTGGACAATAGATGCCTGATAATAATTGTTTTAAAACTGTGTACCTGAGTGGACCATATCAAGGTAAACTCGACTGTTTCTTAATCTTATCATCTTCTGTAGGGACGAAAAAAAGTGTACGGCAAAATCCAGTTAAGTTATGAATTTTCTAAATCTTACAATGTATTTGAATTCTATTTATCTAGGGCATGCTATGCCTTAAAACTTTCCAGATGCACATGTTTGCCTGTACTCAGAGTAAATTTTAGGTGAAAATACGGCCATTTTAGCCATAGGTTCCACATGAACCTTAACTTTTTATATATCTAGTTACATCTGTAGCACTGGAGTTAAAAAAAAATTTCATCGCCGAAATGTTTATCCACAGCACTGCATTTTACATCGCAAGCTCTTGACTTTTAATTTAAAGCGGTGGAATTTATGTATATATCCAGCGCTGGACTTCATATCTACTGCGCTAAACATGACGAGCTTTACTTTTAAAAAAAAAATACCTTAAAAGTTTGTATATTGTTGTTACATTGGTTTAGATCTCAATTCTAAAACCATTAAAAGAACTGGAACTGTCAAAGAATCTGCATGTCGACTTTTTTTATTGTGAATAAAAGTTGAAATCAGAAAATTTGTACAGTCAATTTAAAATTTAGATATTGAAAATTTATGGATTATTCAAAATAATGACTTAATTTGACTGAATTTTGTGTAACGAGCCTTACTTTTGAATCGAGATTTATTATCATTGTGCTGCATTGTTTTGTCTTGTAAACTGATTTAAGATTTTCTGTCTCTCTGAGATGGAAAAACAACGTGTGGACAGTGCGTTAGAATGGTTTACTTGATAGAAGCTTAATTGGCAAACAATGAAATAAATGTGCAATCTATTTTATTATTTTGGCCAAGTGCTTGTACAGTAATTGAGCAAGCGATTGTACAGTCAATGAAATTTTCCAACATTCAGAAAATTGATTTATCTTATTTCCTACGAGACGATGGTTTTCAAACTTTAAGACTGATTAGACTATATCAGAAAGTGTTAATTGTAAAAAATGTTGCAGTGACGATTACCTTTTTGCATTTTATTTGAAATTTTATTCGCTGTTGTATTTTGGGCTATTTACTCGGAGCTGAACCATTTAAGGAAAAACGTCTGGCTGCATATATTGTTTTCAGTATTTGATTGGTCTGTAGAATACAGTGGGCTAGACTCACCAGATCGGCACACGGAAACATAAAAATAACCAAATAAACCTACCAGATCGGCACACGAAAACATAAAAATAACTAAATAAACTCACCAGAGCGGCACACGAAAACATAAAAATAACTAAATCAAATCAAATCACCAGAGCGGCACACGGAAACATAAAAATAGCTAAATAAAATCACCAGATCGGCACACGGAAACATAAACATTGCTAAATAAAGTTTATTTACTTATTTTTATGTTTCTGTTTGCCGATCACTTTATTTACATTTTAGTTATTTTCATGTTTCCGTGTGCCGATCTGGTGAGTTATTTGATAAACGGTCAGAAAAAAATACACAAAGTACATCTATGTAATTGTAATAGCAGTTACTGAAAGCTAGTTTAGGCAATAGCAATTATCATAAATGAAAAAAAATCTAGTTCTTTCACACGAAAAAATCATTTTGTTTAATCAACTTACCCACTAGAATATTTGACATCTTGTCTGTTTGAGTACACTGCTATAAATGTCAAAACAAAATCCAAATTCCCGGTATATATCAAACATTTGTGAAATGTGTTTACAATTTACGTAGAGTAGTTTTCATTCAAGAAACAAAGAAACCTTTTCCCGCCTTTGAAATTCGGTGAATGAACTTTAAACCCAAAATTTAGCATAAGTTTATGGTTAAATTTGGGACAATAGACAATAGTGATTAATGTTTATTGAAGAAAATAAACAGATTATGCACGTGAATGAATATGGTAATACGGTAAAAATATCGAGACCATGAATTCGGTATTAGATATTAAAGGGATGACATCAAAAGTTCATCCGTGTTGAAGGCTGTACTTTAACCTATAATGGTTTAATTTTTAAATTGTTATTTGGATGGAGAGTTGTCTCATTGGCACTCACACCACATCTTCCTATATCAGTGTAGGATAACAAACTAAATTCGCATAGTTTTTTCACTGACACCCCCCCCCCCCCCCCCCCCCCCCGCTCTTACACGTAATTTGGGAAAACTTGATTTACCAATAGGGATATATGTAAAAATCGATTTTAGATATACAAAACTTGAAGAGTTTTAACAACCCCCACCCCCAAGTTTTTTTTTTTTTTTTTTTTTTTTTTTTTTTTTTTATCTTACATGGATCTTTTGATGTCGTCCCTAACAGAAGAAATTAAAATATGTATATATACAGAAAGCGTATTAGTGCCACATAATTTTTTTTTAATATTTCTTCCTATGTTATAACGCAAACCATTCTTTTTAGAAACTAACGCAAACATTTGCGATATAACGCACACCTTTACGTATTAACGCAAACATTAATTTTGTTTTACTAGTATCTCATTTCTTATTGAAGCCTCGTTTACACCTTCACAAATATCTCGAACCGGAATGCCTAACGGACAACTTTTTTTAAAATCCGTTCATGTCCTTGACGTCCGTTCTTATCCGTTAGACCGTCCATCCATATCCGTTTCATGTCCGTTTAGTGTACGCTTTTTACATATCCGTCAACGTCCGCGCTGTCCGGTAGAAAATTTTGAGCACGTTCAAAACTTTGAACGGACGATAGGCGTCCGTTTTGTACGGTGCTCGTCAGTTTCGATTTCATTTTGTATCAGTAACTTGTTCGTTATACATCTGTTGGAGGTCTGGTAGACAAATTCACCAACGGACTTCTACCAAATGTTTAACGGATAAAATGGATGTTGAACGAAAGAAAAAACGGACATCTACCGGACGTATAACGGATAAATGGATGATGAACGGATCTGAAACGGATACATGCAAATTTAAAATTTCGCGTCAGGAATGCCAATTATTGGTTAGTTTAGATTTCTTGAGGTTCATGAATTCTTATTATTCATAATCGGTCTTTTTAATAGAGTAAGGGCACGTCTTCACTATCAATCAGCTCTTATTTAGACCAGACACTGCCCCTAAGCGGCATTTTCAAACAAAAAACCAGACACACAGAAACATTTTAACATGTTTTATTATTGTCGCCTTTAATTTTTTCCGTATATCTTGTTCATCCGTTTTATCCGGTACGCTTCCGCAGGGACATATATATAAGTCCTTGGCTTCTGTTATCATTTCCGTAATGTGTCCGTTTTATGTGGAACTCGTCCGTTGGCTGTACGTTCGACATCCGTTCTGTCCGGTCATTTCTGTTTCTCGTACGTTGAATTTCCGGTTGGTGTCCGTTATGCATTCGTAACGCGTTCGTTTTATTTTGTCAGAACATTAACTGACTCCCAACGGATAAAAAATTTGTCAACGGGCAACTTTTATTTTCATCCGTGAGGCGTCCGTTCGTGCTATGTATATATCCGGTAAGGTGTGGCCGAGTTTTAACGGATAGCTCGAACGGATTTTCTTCAATTCATGAACATTTGATAGATATGAGTTATTTCTGAATAAAAACAATTTGTGTTTATCTTTTATAACAAAAAAGTTATCTTTCTTTCGAAAAAGAAATTACGGCCACACATCTGAAGTTTGAGCAAATATACAAAATTTCGACCTCATTTTACTCAAAAAGTAGCACATGAAGGTACATTTTTTATGACATATTTGATTGAATCAGGTAAAAAATAGCCTATATGCAAATTTTCACGAACTTGTAAATACAGGATAAAAACTGTATCGTATGCTCTTAATCACTTGTGTACTCATTGCAAAGTAAAATGCTTGAATATATAGAACATATCATTGACTAATAACGATCAGAATAATAGATATATGAAGATGTGGTATGAGTGGCAATGAGAAAACGCTCCATCTAAGTCACTATTGGTAAAAGTGAACCATCATAGGCCAACGTCTTCAACACAGAGCTTTGGCTCACACCGAACAGCAAACTATATTAATGCCCTCCCCCTATGAAGTGATATCAATGACACTACTAGTATATATTACAAATAAAATTGATTAACTTGACGTTATACCGAAGACAATAAAAAATCAATCTGCTATTATATTTTATAGCTATAACCGAGTATAAATATACTTCCAAATTAAGCTCTCTTTGAGGACTGTGTACAGTTGGTCAAATTCAAACAAGCTATTCTTTGGCTATAAATGTATAGAACGAAGTTGTCTGTTAATAAAAAATATGTTCTCTCCTTCAAATTGCTACCCAAGCATCTTAAAAACACTTCACTATATTTAAATGAAAGTTCAATGACTTTCTATCAAGAAATCTTTATCATATTCTGTGATTTAAAAAAAAATGATTTCTTGCATCAAAATTAAAAAAAATAATAATGGTTCTTTATAAATAATTCATTTTAAAGGAGAAAGATACATGCATTTTTTTTCACAATTGTATGCCATTATTTTTTATCTTTCAATTAGAATATGCCTATACTATACTATATCTATTTTCTTGTTGAATTATATTTTACTTTTCTGATGCACAAATCATTCTTAATTTATGTATAATATTGCACTTCAAGTATTCAATTTGCCTTATTCCTATGCCTATTTATTATAATTATTTAGCCTTAGTATGCATGGTTCTTTATTTTTGTTTTTATCTAATAGTAAATCACAACCGAAATGAATGACATATTATATATACAATACTTAATGAATAACTGAAATCAAGATATTTGCGTTATAACGTAAACCATTTACGTTGTAACGCAAATATTGGCGAAATACGGCAAACGTTTGTGTTATAATGCAAACCTTTGCGAATTAACGCACGTTTTTACGCAAATATCTTGATTTCAATTAATCACTAAGTATTGTATATCCAACATATAGGAACTTTCTTGTTCCTTTTTTTCCACTTTATTTAGGAGTAGGGGTCAATGGACTAACAATTGCTTTTAGAAATCATTCAAAAACAAAACATGGAAATAATTGTGTTTTAAAACATGTAGGAACACTACCCCAGTATTGCACACACGTAGTATACGTAAGAGTTGAAATGATTATAACTATGCATGTAATTCATAATGCAAAATGCACCGGGATTTATTATATCAAATTAATAATTTGTCATATCAAATTGTAAAAAGTAAATTAGCATGGCCCTAAAAGGCTTCCGTACAAACATAATATCATTTTAAAGAGGAGGAGTCAATAAAATCAGTCTGAATGTTAAAAATCAGACAAAAAATGCATGTTTTTGCGCCTGTCCCAAGTCAGGAGCCTCTGACCTTTGTTAGTCTTGTATTATTTTATTTTAGTTTCTTGTGTACAATTTGGAAATCAGTATGGCGTTCATTATCACTGAACTAGTATATATTTGTTTATGAGCCAGCTGAAGGACGCCACCGGGTGCGGGAATTTCTCGCTACATTGAAGACCTGTTGGTGACCTTCTGCTGTTGGTTTTTTTCTAATTTTATTTTCCTTATAAAATATTTTCTTACGTTATCAACGTCATTACCTCCCCTGTAACTGTATTATAAATTATGCCCTTAGCAGAATATATATTACATGCAAGCAGTTGGTCATAGTTTGCTTCTC
Source organism: Mytilus trossulus (assembly GCF_036588685.1). Classification (NCBI taxonomy): domain Eukaryota; kingdom Metazoa; phylum Mollusca; class Bivalvia; order Mytilida; family Mytilidae; genus Mytilus; species Mytilus trossulus. The sequence continues at coordinate 1,355,484 of NW_026963340.1, read as the reverse complement.
ACAATATTGGTGAGGTGCCATTTAGGCAACATATAATTCATCTCCAACATCGAATTCAAAGCTTGAGCATCTTTGACAAATTCTAAAATATAACACATTCATTCGATATACTAAATGTTATAGAATAAAATGGATGTGTGGTTTAATTCTCTTTAACGGTCCGTTCGCATATGATGCAGTGACAAGCATTTATTTTGGTACTTAGGTATAATTATTCGAAAAGAGTTCTCGAAACAAATTAAATCAAATAAAAAATCAAATGAACATGAGTGACGAAAGATAACAATCAAACTCATAGATGACTCATAGATGTCGTAGATCGAAATAAAATGACAACGTCATGTCTTTTAAAAATGCATGAAAATTAAAAACCGATACGTCTTACACATTCAATTTGTTAAAGGTCGTGAACTATAACAAATTGCTAATTTCTTTATATGTTGGTCTCTTGGGGAGAGTTGTCTCACTGTCAATCATACAATGTATCACATCTTCTTTTTTTTTTATATATAAATAATAGAACACAAGAAACAAAACATAGAAAACTAAAGACTGAGGAACATAATACTCACCCACCAAAAACTGGAGGTAATCTGACGTACTCTGGATCACTCTGGAATGGTGAACATATCTTGCTCCACATCAGGCACACGTCGTGCTGCTTATGTACGTTAAAATCTTATTTGGTCTCTTGTGGAGAAATGTTTCATTTGCTACATACTACATCTTCTTTTTATATGATAAGTTAAAGTGGAATTGAACTTACGACAAGCAAGCATTCTCGTCGTCATCTTTGAAAAGGATTTTCCATAACGACCAACAAACTCGTAAAGGCGTCCGTAGAATTTAAGAAAAGATAATTCAAACATCACCAATCGGAATCCTAAATTTTATTTAGCTTTCCTGTGACAGCAACCCTCTATCAAGAAAATTGTGATAGGCAATACAAATCCTGGAATATCTTATCAACTAGGATATATATATATACAACTCGTCTAAACATCAACCCAACAATGTTAGATCTGTAAATTTGCTTTCGCAAATTTTTGGTTCTTCCCTCGCCGGGATCGAACCCATGCTACTGTGATATCGTGACACCAAATCGCCTGCACTGCAGCCGTCCCGCTAGAATATATATATATATATACGAGTCTTAATTGAAAACTACGTTCAAACCTATGATTGCGTTGGATAAAAACTGCAATTTTTATACGTGTGCATGTTAAACAAATTTCGGTGTGGAAGGGTCTAAAAACAGCACAAACAACATTTTTCAAAAGACCAAAAAATGTGAATAAGTATATTTAAACAAAACGCATTTGACTAACAGGTCGAACAACTGATTTTCTTTAACCCTGCTGACTGCCATTGGCGATTGCCAAATATAATTGATCACAAGTGTAACAAAATGGATCTAAATATAAATTTAATACTAAACAGATTTTTTATTTTTTTTTTACTTTTTTTTTACTTTTTGCCACGATGTTATGCCACAAACATAAGGTGTCAATATTCTTTTAGTACACCAGATCCGGATTTTGACAATAAATGTCTCTTCAGTGATGTTAGGGATCGAAACGGTATTTGGAAGGCCAGATAAAAAGTACCTTCATTTTTAGAATTTTTGACTAACAGGTCGAATATACTCCATATGCAGGCGCTATTGGAATGGTGTGTACATAAACTAGAGGCTCTAAAGAGCCTGTGTCGCTCACCTTGGTCTATGTGAATATTAACAGCAAAATTTCCTTAAAATTCCCCATTCAGGGGCATCAACCCAACAACAGGTTGTCTGATTCAATTGAAAATGTCAGGGCAGATAGATCTGGACCTGATCATCAAATTTACTCCATGTCAGATTTGCTCTAAATGCTTCGGTTTTTTGAGTTATAAGCTAAAAACTGCATTTTACCCCTATGTTCTATGTTTAGCTGTGGCGGCCATCTTGGTTGATTGGCCGGGTCACGCCACATGCACATTTTTCAAACTAGATACCCCAATGATGATTGTGGCCAAGTTTGGATTAATTTTGCCTGGTAGTTTCAGAGGAGAAGACTTTTTGTAAAAGATTACTAAAATTTACGAAAAATTGTTAAACATTGACTATAAAGGGCAATAACTTCTAAAGGGGTCAACTGACCATTTCAGTCGTGTTGACTTATTTGTAAATCTGACTTTACTGAACATTATTGCTGTTTACAGTTTATCTCTATCTATAATAATATTCAAGATAATAACCAAAAACAGCAAAATTTCATTTAAATTACTAGTTCAAGGGCAGCAACCAAATAACGGGTTGTCAGATTCATCAGTAAATTTTACAGCAGATATATCTTGACCTGATAAACAATTTTATCTCATGTCAGATTTGCTCTAAATGCTTTGGTTTTTGAGTTATAAGCCAAAAACTGCATTTTACCCCTATGTTCTATTTTTAGCCATGGCGGCCATCTTAGTTGGTTGACCGAGTCATCGGACACATTTTTTAAACTAGATACCCGAATGATGATTGTGGCCAAGTTTGGTTCAATTTGGCCGCGTAGTTTCAGAGAAGAAGATTTTTCTAAAAGTTAACAACGACGGACGACGACGGACGACGAACGCAAAGTGATGGGAAAAGCTCACTTGGCCCTTCGGGCCAGGTGAGCTAAAATGTAAGTAGGAATCGACTATCATGCCGTAAAGGTAAAAAAAATGGCTATAAAATTTCATAATAATTTGAATGGTAAATATGAAAATAAGAAAACAAAAAATAGTTATTTTTTTAGAATTGAAATAGTTTATGAAGTCTTCTGCTTTATCCTTTCTCACTCTGTTCGGTTGCACAAAAAGTTTGATTTCTTTTTCGAAACAGACTACCTAAAAGAAGAAAAAATTATCATTATCAGGCGTGTACAGAGGCATTTTAAATATATGCAGTGTATGTGGATAACGCTCTTGACAGCGTGTTTAGAATAAGAAAATAAATGGGTAGATTTGATGTTCCGCAATTTCCGAATCCGGGTCCGTTCACTAAAAATTACATTGGCTCCAATTTGATCCTTTTCACGTTCGTACCCTTTTTAGCTCACCTGGCCCGAAGGTCCAAGTGAGTTTTTCTCATCACTTTGAGTCCGGCGTCGTCCGTCGTTGTTAACTTTTACAAAAATCTTCTCCTCTAAAACTACTGGGCCAAATTGAACCAAACTTGGCCACAATCATCATTGGGGTATCTAGTTTGAAAAATGTGTTCGGTGACCCAGCCAACCAACCAAGATGGCCGTCATGGCTCAAAATAGAATATAGGGATAAAAATGCAGTTTTTAGCTTATAACTCAAAAACCAAAGCATTTATAGCAAATCTGACCGGTGTGTAAAATTGTTTATTAGGTCAAGATCTATCTGCCCTGAAATTGTCAGATGAATCGGACAACCCGTTCTTGGGTTGCTGCCCCTGAATTGGTAATTTTAAGGAAATTTTGCTGTTTTTGGTTATTGTCTTGAATATTATTATAGATTGAGATAGACTGTAAATAGTAATAATGTTCACCAAAGTAATATTTACAAATAAGTCAACATGACCGAAACGGTCAGTTGACCACTTTAGGAGTAATTGCCCTTTATAGTAAAATTTTAACTTTTTTTCGTAAATATTAGTAATCTTTTACAAAAATCTTCTCCTCTGAAACTACGGGGCCAAATAAATCCAAACTTGGCCACAATCATCTTTTGGGTATATAGTTTTGAAAATATGTCCGGTGACCCGGCCATCCACGAGAACTTGCGGTCATCCGATGTTCAGTACTTCAGTACTTTTATTTGTCATTTGTGAAGGGATTACAGTTGCTTAAATCCATGTTATTTGGACTCTGATGCATAGTTGTTACATTCGACATCGTACCACATCTCCTCAATTTTAAATAAACTTTCACTTTATTCACTTACAATATGATTTAAAAGTGCATAGATTTATATATTGATATAATTATATTAGATGTATGTTTCATTATGATACTTTAATCTGATTGGCTAACTGCACATCACGTGTTATTCCGTAAGCAATTGCATTGCTCAATAAAACTTTCATTCATGAAAACACGTGGTCCCACAAAAAAGTGCACAGGTGAATTAAATAAAACAATAATACAATTCGTGTTTTTATGATCATAGCTAAAAAAATGTAATTATAAGTATTGAATGCTTCTTTTTGTAACTTCATAGGGTTGTAAAAGTGTTGACCGTGCGCACATTTTAGTATGAAGCGATTCCGCACTTCATACAAAATGTACTTCGGTCAACGCTTTTACACCCCAATGAATTTACAAAAAGAAGCATTTAATTCTTAAAATGCAATTTTTAAACACCTTATGTAATCAAATTGAATGATTTGTACGAAATTATAGGGTTTTGAACAATGATCGTTTTTCTAATTTTAAGTTTTGTTGTCATTATACGTGCAATGCTTTCAAAACATGAAAGAGAAAAAAAAAGGCAAACACATCGAAATAAATACAAAATATCTATTATTGCTAAGGTCAAATAAATTACTTTATGTTTAAATGATCAGTTGTGATAAAAGTCAATTATTTTCCAAAGACAAATAGAACAATAAGAACACTTCATGGGCGTTTTTCTTATCTTAGCCACTTAAAAAAAATGTGTTTGATCGTTACAAGTATTTATTTGTGCAGTCAGCAAATTTAATAAGATTTCACATTTTTAAGTCAAGAAACATAATGTTTTTAGAGGGATTATGAAACGAGTGACTGGTGAAAAAAATTGTTAATGCAATTGTTAAACCAATGCATGTACATGTATATATATTATACTTAACCTTCTGTGTACGATTTTATCATTTCTTACGCAAAAAAATCGTATAATCGTAAAGGAGAAGGTCCAGTAAGACCCTTTTTGCACCTAAATATAGCATTTTTACAAAATGTTAAAATGTAAACTTTAAGTTATCTTTTTGAAGTAGATTACAATCTGCTATTTGAAAATACCATGCACATTTCTTTCAATTAGAATATGCCTATGCTATACTATATCTATTTTCTTGATGAATTATATACTTTTCTGCTGCACAAATCATTTTAAATTTATGTATAATTGCACTTTAAGTATTGTCTTATTCCTTTGCATATTTATTATAGTGGAAGATATTGACGCAACGTTAGATATTGCTACCACTGCGAAAAATAGTGTTAAGTAAATATTTGACGGTAATTTTTTTATAAAATGCTGAAATAAATATTTCAAATTATACATGAAAATAAAGATTGATTCTTAAATTTTCACATTATGATAGAAAAAAAATAAAAATATAATATTCATAGGCGTAGGAAGACACAGATTACCCGAAAAAACGTTTACTTAGCGTTGTCCCATGTAACAAACTCGAAACATAAAACTCGAACAATTCGCGAAATGTGCACGCAACCCTTCGAATTTTTGCATGAACACTCTATGACGTGATATATTTCAGTATTGGTTTACATGGATGTCTCTATTTAAAATTTGCATACATATTTTCAAAAGAATATGATGTACGGAAATGTCCCATCGGAAATTTAATTTGGAAACTTAAAACATTTCAGTCAAAAAATAACATTTTGACAAGATAATTCATTGAATTGTATGCACGGTCGTTTTGTACTAAGTGTTTGCTCCCAAAATTCGAATTGAAAAATAAATTGAGTTACATAATAAATTCAAAACAATAGATTTGCAATGTCTTGCGGAAATGTCCGAGTTCAACTTTCATGCCTTCACAAAACTTTTACGGGAAAAAAACCGGAGATTCGATTTCGTGAAGTTTATTTTTCGGCCTTGATAACTATACCAATAAAAAGTACTTTTAAAGTTAAAGTTGGTACACCAAGTAACATTTATATTACAGGGTTATCTATACAAATTACGGATTAATGAAAATGTCTTGCATGTTTGTCCGTTATCATAATTTGACGTCGCTACAAGCGTTACATGCTAGGGACGGCATGCACTGCGTGTTCCTTCCTCCACTAAATTATATAAATGTCCTGCTTTCAACAAAACGAAATGATGCACACATTACAAAAATACATATCTATAAGACTGTTAAAAAGTAAGAAAACTTCAGTATCATAAGTATAAGCTATTGTATGCATGTCACTGATTGTATAAAATCATACTGGGGTTGAATATATAATGCAGCAATATTCCTAAAAAAACACATTATACTAACAGTAAAATTGAATATCCTATGTTGATTATAAAATCATATTGGATTGGATTCTCACGGCTTTTATACCTGTGTGTTATAATTTGCATTTACCCAAAAGGAAAGCAGGAAGAATTAGATAAAGCGCGTTTCCAATTTAACGTCATTTTTATGTTACACTAAATGGTAGCATTATAATATATCTGACGTTGCGTCACTAGCAGGCAAAATCGAGGGAATTGTGCAAATGATGACACAAGCATGAAAATTACCACATAGTATTATTATTATATACTCTTTAAGAAATAACTGCTGGCCATTAAACAAATATTTTTTTTCAAGATAGCCACGACCATTTTCTAAAATGGCTGTTTTCTTCAGTTTGAAAAAAAATAATTTTACTGGAAAACTTTTTTTGAACTTCTTTTAGTAAAAACCAATAATCATGTTTGGCGGCTACCATCCATACATCACATATTTATTAAAAATTGATATTTGACATATCCAGTATTTGCGCATGCGCGAAAATGTTACACAATTCTTTCAAAAATATTTGAACTAATTACCATATAATTAGTGTTTTCAGATGTCTAATAATATTATGAATTGGTTTAATAACATTTTTCAAGGTTATGATTCACATGTGCTTAACACTTTTGCGCACGAGCAAACTATTCATAGATATTGAGAGCGATTTGTAAGTACAACCAGGCAATTATCAGGTATTTAATGGATAAGGCGAAAATGTTGTGAATCCCGAAGAAACATCAATTGTAACTGCAGATCAGCCACTTTTGGAAATGCCAAAGCAAATTCAATGAAAATGGCCTGATTTTTACGAAAAAGGTAAGTTTATCGTCATGTTTGGTAGATTGTACATGACTTGTTATAAAACTCTATGTGATATATTGCGTCATAGGGAATGGAAATGTTGTCTTAATGAAGCCAATATTGCAACACAAGAACGGCAGATTCTTTGTTTGTATGTTCAAATATTCATAGGACTAGACAGGCGCATTAGCCAACTGCATGCCTTTTGCTTGAACTGCCTATTTCGGATTAAGAAAGCTAAACGGAAATGTATAATTATGTCATGACTCTGTGACGTTCAATGATTTAAAAGACTGGTGCATAGAGTCATCTCGACCACAGTTTCATTCCTAGCGTTCAATTATCAATTAATAACTAAGTCTTCTGATTTTTTATTATGCTCATTTCATGAGTGAGAGTTCGTACTTTACAAACAGTCCATATATAGCATGATAGCGTATTGTTTAAGGTCTTGGCCGTATAAATTATGCTCGATCGTTACCGACCATCACCAAGATGTGACTTCACTTCCCGAACATCACCCACAGGTGTCAATGAAATTTGAAAATGATAATGTCACTGTACGAGAGACCAGAACATTTCGTTCTTATAAAACAATTGATCAGGCACAAAAACAGAATAATGCAATTGTGAAGGGCGATGTTGGTGCCTTAGGATGAACTGGATATCCAATTTAGACAAATGGATGGTAGCTGGACCAGGGGTCAGTAAACGAGTAGATGAATTTGAAAGATCTTGTAATTTGGGTCATTCGATAACAGATGAACGACCTAATAAAGACTTTGCGAAAGCACAAAACGATCTCGTTAAACAGCTTTAAAGACTTTGTAAAGTGATGAACTAGTTTGCAAATTCATTTCGAGAAGAGTCGTCCGATTTGTAAAAAAAAAGACTCCATTTAGGAAATTGTTGAACATGTAAGGTTTGTAAATAAATATTGGTCCAAACAATACGAAGATCTTTTGAAGTAAATGCGAATGAAAGAGAACCTGCGTTTTATAACCAAATTAAAAATAACAACTTCTTATTTTGGCCGCAAAATGAATCTGGAAACGTCTTTGTTAAACACAAAGCTAGAGAACATTAAAAGTGACTGCATTACCTTTTCTAGATTTTTCATTTCTTGTCACAGTAGACAGTTTTACTTGAAATATTTGTTTATCCATAAAAACAAACTTCTCCGCCGTCTTTATCTCAGGATGTTTCTTGAAGTAGTGGTCTTAAAGTGCTGAAAATGGGTTAACTTGAAACATTCTGCGATTTTCTGATCCAAATTCTAACGCATTTATCGTTGGTTTGGAAACAATGGTAAATTCTAGGTCACAAAGTTAGGCTAAAATATTAGATGATTATTCAAATGATGTCATACTGCCTTACATAAAATCATGGATTGATAAGTATTTAAGAGTAAACATTGTATTCGATGTTTACTAACATGACTAAATGAATAATTTAAATGGCTGTGACAAGACAAAGGCAAAGTTTTTGTGTCAGATGGAAACGTTTTGGTTCTGGTAGAACTCCAAGGGTTTGGAAGTAGTTTTCTCTCTGAAGATAACAACGAAACGACGTTGTTCAAGTTTCTTGCTGACAAAATTGCTTCTTAAGAGACTAATAAAATGTGCATGTTACTCATGGTGAAAATATTCGTTGCAATTTCAATAAGGATAATTCCTATCTACCCCTTGTAATCATCAAGAAGCAGATACACGAATGTTTGTCCATGTTCGGCATGATTATGAAAAGTGTTGTAAAATGTAATTTTAGATACTAGTAGTACTGAGACAGATGTAATAATACCAAGAATAACTGCAATCGCAAAACTAGGTAGAACACATTGTGGATAGGTTATGGAAGGAATAAAGACTTTTAGTGGCTTCCTGTACATGACATATCAAATACGTTTGATCCTTGTGTAGCTGCGCTTCCTTTCGTCCATGCATTCAGTGACTGTGGCACTTTGTCGAATTGTCGAAGGGAAGGCAAGAGGTCAACTTGGCTAACAATGGAAGGTTTTTTAGATGTAAAGGACGTTTTTGTTGCCTTAAGTGTGAATCGAGGCACGATGTGAATTGTTTACCAGTAAGCAGCGGCATTGTGATGCAACTCCGTCTACAAGAGGTTCTTTTCCAGAGAGAAAAGAGAAGTAAATCCAGCTGTGTTGGTAACTGTAAATGCAACCGTTCTGGCCTTTCTTGTACGGGTTGTTTAGGCAACTTTTAGATAATTATAAGATAAGCAACCTGTTTGTCAAAACAAACTTGGCATTTAAACTTAACAAAGAGTGTTATCACTTGTTAACTTGGTGGAATTTAACAATTTTTTTTTTACGTATTTGCATCAATTTTGGAAGCGGAAATCACTATTTTTCTTCATTTATGTATTGTTTTGTCGTACTTAGGAACTGTTTTTAACGTTTTATCATAACTTACATTGATAACCGTTTCACAAATGATATCGGATATGTTCCTTACGTCGTAACTACAAGCCCCTTCCCTTTCATGAATTTGACCTACCGAATTAGACTATTTACCGGATTTGTAATCACATAAGCAACACGACGGGTGCCGCATGTGGAGCAGGATCTGCTTACCCTTCCGGAGCACCTGAGATCACCCCTAGTTTTTGGTGGGGTTCGTGTTGTTTATTCTTTAGTTTTCTATGTTGTGTCATGTGTACTATTGTTTTTCTGTTTGTCTTTTCATTTTTGGCCATGGCATTGTCAGTTTGTTTTAGATTTGCGAGTTTGACTGTCCCTTTGGTGTCTTTCGTCCCTCTTTTACATTGGATTATACCTATAACATATCTATCAAGGATTGCAATTCCTTGTGAAGTTGCTTGAAAGTATATAATTTGAAAATTTTGACTTTTTTTGCCGGCATTTTGTAACCGGAAGTCACCTTTAGTTTCTTTGATGTATTGTCTAGTCGTAATTTAAGAACTGCCATTTACATTTTATCAATTCTTACATTGGATTTTACATATAACACACCAACTGAAACAGACTGGTACAAAAGACATAGAAGCCAACAAATGGTGTTCAACAAGAAACAGTTGCCTACGAAATATGTCATGATGTAAGTCGTTGAGATGCTGTCTGATTGACGTATTTTCACAGATTTCCTTGTATCCAAAGACACGTAATTTTCATACGCTATACATTGCATGCCATTAATAAATGTTTGGTCAACTCATGGACTATGTTGCATTGCATATTTGATGGTTTTTGTATAGGTTGCAGACACAGCGCACATAAATATCGGTATTTTATATTTATTCTTTGTTCTTAACTAAATTTGTATTGTATTTTCTCCTGTATACACCTGAAAGCCCATTGACCGAAATCACAATGGGCAGGGAAGATTTCTATAAAACTAGATAAAACCCCACCCCGTGTTTTTCCTCTCTCTAGCAAGGAACGGCTTTACTGTTGATCTTAAGTGAACTCTTATTGTTTTGCCATTTTCTGGGAAATTGCTGTTAACTTCTGACTCCATTTCAGTTGGAATTTGACATATGATAAAGACACTTTTCTGTAATTAGGACCCATATGTTTACCGTATCGTATAAAGACACTTTTGTATAATTAGAACCCGTATGTTTACAGTATCGTATTGTTGCGGTATTGCCTAAGTCAAATAACACAGATATACATTGTGTTCCTAATTTAAGTACTGGCATGAAAATACGGATTTTTTTGTGTTATTACAATTTGCTGTTACAAAATATTATAAATTATTATAAATTAAGAAATGTATCTCCCTCATGCAAGGCTCTGATTCCTTTCATGGATTTCGCTATACTTTTTTGACATTTTGGATAATAGCTCTTCATCTTTTATATATGCTTTGAAATTTCAAATATTTTGGCCACGAGCATCACTGAAGAGACATGTATTATCGAAATGCGCATCTGGTGCAAGAAATTTGGTACCGTTAATTTTATTACTATCACTGGGTCGATGCCTCTGCTGGTGGACTATTAGTCCCCGAGAGTATCACCAGCCCAGTAGCCAGTACTTCAGTACTGGCATGAAAATACGGATTTTTTTGTGTTATTAAAATTTGCTGTTACAAAATATTAGAAATTATTATAAATTAAGGAATGTATCTCCCTCATGCAAAGCTCTGATTCCTTTCACGGATTTGGCTATACTTTTTGGACCTTTTGGAGTATAGCTCTTTATCTTTTATATAAGCTTTGGATTTTAAATATTTTGGCCACGAGCGTCAATGAAGAGACATGTTTTGTCGAAATGCGCATCTGGTGCAAGAAAATTGGTGCCGTTAATTTTATTAAGGTCATGTGTTATAGTTTTTTAAAAATCAAATATGAATTCTCTTTACCCCTTTTACAGTTATTTGAAGAAAATGATCTCCCTCATTTAGACGATGGTTATGAAATTCGTCCTAATTATACACTTTTCCAAGTAAGTAATGGACCTTGTAAACCAAAGAGAAAAAAAACCCGATATGAAAACGAAAAATTAGTTTTCTTTGCGAAAAAGACTTATGGGTAATTGTTCAAAATTAAACACTTGTAACAACAAATAAGAAATGCATTATATGCATTTTCTTAATTGTTGAGGTTCAACATGTCACGAACATTACATATTGTATATTGCATTTGATTGTTCAATACATCAAGGTTGTAATTACAGATGTTACAATTTGTCGTTTGATCTTATTGGTTTCCTGATAACACATGCAATTAAAATTTACTTAAATATGTATTTCTTAGATGCCCGTGCATCACAAACCCGTCATTAGCAATGATCAATCAACAATTGCGTAAAAGAACACACATCCACACGAACAAATTGTATATAAATTCTTTGTCTGTGGAATTTTTTAGTCATTTAACAATCAGACGTCTGGTCACAATGTTGCTACCCGACATATCGTACGCCATCTTTGTTTTGAATGTTTTGGTGAGGAAGTCTCTACAGAGTACTGATGTGTTTCATGTTGTAACTGGGTCACCTCCAGGAAACGAATATTTGATTGCAGAAAAAGAAACAACTAGAAGTAAAATTCATTGTGCTAGCTGGTGTACAATGACAGTAACCTGTAATTCAGCAGTCTTCAACAGTACAACAATGCATTGTGGGTTATATCGTGAATCTCAATCTGCCAACAGCAGCTCATCTCTAGCGAAACAACTGATCTTGCAAAGAGGTAAAACTTTATTCCAACTAAAGATGGCTAAAATATCAATATTTCATTATATTTTTGATGAATGCTTTTTTCAGACTGTAGTGAACTTTTATTTACGTAATACAAAAAAAGAAGATGTGGTATGATGTCAATGAGACAACTCTCCACAAGAGACCAAAATAACACAAAATTTAAAGATTATAGGTCAACGTACGGCTTTCAACAAAAAAAAAAACAAAAAAAAAACCCCATACCTCATAGTCATCTATAAAAGGCCCCGAAATGACGATGTAAAACAATTTAAACGAGAAAACGCCTAATTTATGTACAAAAATTGAAAGAAAAACAAATATGTAACACATAAACAAAAGACAACCACTGAATTACAGGCTCCTGAATAGACCACTTCCAAGTTCATCCGTCACCGGAAAAAACTCGTCAATTATACGCGCCTTTATCATCGTCATTTGTGCGTTTAGGGGCGTCGTCACTTCCTTCCAATGTTGAGCGAGTGGTTGGAAAACTATAATTCTATATTGTACAAATTATTCGGCAAATTGAATTCTCAAAATTGACAATCAACACTGCTGTCATTAGGGAATTGTCAGTAAGTACCTACAGAGCAACCATTATTTCTAGTTTATCCTGCACAAAGACGATCACTAAGACGCTTGATGAACGTAAATAGTGCAGGGATACAGGCGAGCCCCTCTATCTGGTAAATGACGTCATACAGGCGTGTATAATTGACGAGTTTTTGCCGGTGACGGATGAACTCGAAAGTGGTCTATTGGAACAGGCACATACATACAGAATGTGGTGGGGTTAAACATATCAGCGGGATCCCAACCCTCCCATAACCTGCGACAGTGGTACATGTATAACAGTACAACATAAGAACTATAAAAATCAGATTGACAAAACTGAAAGTGGACGTGGACGGATAAAACGCATATGGCAAAATTTGGGGTAATATGCTAATTTGCATAGCGGCCATTTTGCCTTTTCATGACGGCAGCCATTACAATAGGATTATAAAAGCCCGTTAAATAAAAATACCAATATGCCAATGCCTATCTCGAATGAACAATTTGTTCGCATATAGGTGAATTGTACATGTTTTTAGGCGTCTGTCTGTATACAAATGGACATTGTCTACTCTTAAATCTTTCGGCCTTTTTAGTTAAAAATCGGAAGCGTAGTCATAGTATAATTGCTATATAAGATCATATAAAATGACGGAAATTCGTAAAATAGCAAGATTCAAAACAGAAATACATATGCAAGAAGCTATTGTTCATGATTTGTTCGCATATAGGGAAACACCTTGCAGGTTGAATTTTAAAGTCAAATAACTTTAAACTTACCTGCTATCTTAAGTTTTCGGCCAAATTCTTTAAAAAAACATGATGATTTCAACCTTTCCATTTCGTAAAAAGTCAAATTTTAAGCATTTTCCTTTAGAATTACACAGCATTTTTGTAAATATCCGCCAAAGGAAGTTTTTAAAGATACATTAGTTTTAGATACATGACCGAAAAGGACGTGATTATCCGCAAATCTAAAATAAATTATATTTTCAATCTTAAGCTAAGGGAGGGTAATTTGATCAATAGGGACAAAGTCACGTGGTGCAAATAATTTGAATAAAGTACCTTTGATTTTGCCATATGGTCTGCTATGATGAGTGTTTAATTGTGTTTTTACTCATCCTTTCAGTTTATTAACTGATGTGTATTAATTTAAAAGAATAATACTGTTCTTTTATTTGTCGTTCTTCATCTCTAATTTACAGCGATGCCTTCAACACTGAAAGTTTAAAGTTGAAAAGTTTAAACGGAAACATTTGCAAAAGACAAAGCCTCATTTATTAATCAAGTAACATATGTTTAGTGGACATATACACACATTAAAAACTAAACCAATAAAAGAAATACTATAATGATATGAGCAAAATTAGACAATTCAGAAAAAAAAACAAATACTGAAAAAAGACACCGGCCTTATCAAAATGAAGCAATAATTAAATTAGCATGAACACTTTATGATACATTTGTAAATTGATTGATTGTTGGTTGCTTAACGTCAAGTGCAAATATTTCAGGAATGTTTATAACGAGAACGAATTAACAACTACAACAACTTAAAGGTCGGTGAAATTAACGACTGACACAATAAATTGAGGGTATAATTGAAAGACACACACATTTTGCAAAGCAACAGACCACTTTAGAACCCCCCAAAAAGTTGTCACAAAGGTTTTTAACGTGCAAAGAACGTGGTGCGAATCGAATTTAACGTCCCCATTCTGACCGAATGTGGCTGTATAATTTTACATTCCACACAACCAAAAGAACGCCTGACTTTGGCAAGTGTTTAGCTGCAGGTTAGTCGAAGACCCAAGTAACCATACATTGCTTTTCACCGAGTCATTATTCGTTTTAGAATGTAAAATGTGTCTTTTTGTGAGAAAGTAAGTAAACATATCCTTGATACCTGTTTGCTAATAAGTGTCTCATCATCATGAAAAAGTATGTCAATTCTTCATGTTTTTGTCTTAAAGTGTCCTGTACCAAGTCAAGAAAATGGCCATCGTTATATTATAGTTCGTTTCTGTGTTTGTAACATCTTAGTGTTGTGTTTCTGTTGTGTCGTTGTTCTCCTGTTATATTTGATGTGTTTTCCTCAGTTTTAGTTTGTAACCCGGATTTGTTTTTTTCTCAATCGATTTATGAATTTCGAACCGCGGTATACTACTGTTGACTTTATTTATCTTTACAGACGACATTACTAAACACTTAATAACTTAATGCCAGAAAACACGACTGCAAAGTTTATATATCAAAAAGAAGATGTAGTATGATTGCCAATGCGACAACTATCCACAAAAGACCAAAATGACACAAACATTAACAACTATAGGTCACCGTACGGCCCCGATAAGTCAATGTTAAACAATTCAAAGAGAAAACTAACGGCCTTATTTATGTAAAAAAAAGGGGGAACGAAAAACAAATATGTAACACATAAACAAACGACAACCCCTGAATTACAGGCTCCTGACTTGGGACAGGCACTTACATAATGACTGACTCACTTTTCCGGTTACAACAACTATCTTTTTTTATAATATAGTATATCCAATTACATGTTGACGTGAAATAACATCCAAAAAAATGAACTGCAAATTTTCAAAACTTTTTGTTCAATGAAATAGACACACAATATGACATTCAAAGACCAAACAAATATATTCCATGCTTTGCCGATTTTATTACAACCCCTGATAAATACAGAGAAGGTATCCCTTTTCCCTAGCAGTATATCCAGTCAATTAAGACTTGATCAGACCAAAATGATCGTTTCAGACTTAAATATTGTCTTGTGATATTTCATCTTAATATCTCTATGCCAGAGATATGAATTACACCGAAATCGGTGGATATCGGATCAATTTCTATGAAAGTATCATATATCATGAGGCTCAGAAAAGTTACCTATTTCAGCAGCTCATTCCTAACACACATTACAAAGCGAGTGCTCCACCCCTCGAATAATCAAATATCTAACACAAAACATATGCTTTAGAACAAGTCAACTATTTATCCGCACCTTTATCGAATTCGTAACTCTTGCAGTTAAACAAAATTAACATTGAAAACAGTGTTTTAATCTAAATAAAATTCCATGTCCACCTGGTTATGACGCAGACGGATATGGTCCGTACGTCGTAACTACAATCCCCTTCCCTTTCATGAATGTGACCTACCGAATTAGACTATTTATCGAATTTATTATTACATAAGCAACACGACGGGTGCCACATGTGGAGCCGTATCTGGTTATCCTTCCGAAGCACCCCTAGTTTTTGGTGGGGTTCGTGTTGTTTATTCTTTAGTTTGTTATGTTGTGACATGTGTACTATTGTTTGTCTGTTTGTCTTTTTCATTTTTAGCCATGGCGTTGTCAGTTTGTTTAAGATTTATGAGTTTGACTGTCCCTTTAATATCTTTCGTCTCTCGTCTGTAATGATATTGGTTTGACACTTCACTATGGTAACGAAATACATGATACTGACTAATTAACTCAAATGGTATCTCTCATACAGCATGACGTAATACACACTTTTGGTCTGTTAAGCAACCGAATTATTGTTATCTTGGAAGACGTTAGATTTGATATTGAATGTACGAATAAAAATAGGAAACTTAACATGGCAGTTAACTAACTGAATGATATATCATATCCAAGCCGGTTTACTGCCTGGTCCACGAAAGATATCGTCGATGTGTTGTAGGATGGTGATTATGAAGAAGAAGACACAAAAGATGTTAAATTATACCACATGGTTGAACCAGTATTTGATTTGGAAAATAGTTCAACAGTTAATAATTCACTTTAATTCATGTTTACACATTTTTCAATCACGTTAATTGAGAAAAAAACCCACCATAAAGACGTGTGTAGGTTTTTCAAAATTACTCACTGAAAAGAACAACACATTTTAATCAAATGAAAAAAACTGCTATTCAGAAACTCACGCCAGACAGAGGCATGAGACCTGTAGACCATACAATCTGTCTCTGAGTATGGATCTTCTTAAGAGTTTATCCTGCATAGATATGTTAAATGATTGAAAGTTCTTTTTTTATATCACAGATGAAACTGAAGATAACGAAACAATAGTCTCTGAAATCACAAGAGAAAACACAACAAAGTTTGACATTACAAGCGAAAGAGCCACCCTCAGTGTCTCAACAAGCGAACGAACAACAAACCATGCCACAACAATGGATAAAATAACAAGCCCAAAACCAACAAGTAATGAACTTGACATGACGAGCCAAGAGGACACCATCAGTGGCACAACAAGCAAACAAACAACAAACCATGGCACAACAATGGAGAAACTAACAAGCCCAAAACCAACAAGTAACGGACTTGACATGACGAGCCGAGGGGACTCCATCAGTGACACAACAAGCGAACGAACAGCAACCCATGGCACAACAATGGAGAAACTAACAAGTCAAAATCTAACAAGCAACGGACTTAACATGACGAGCCAGAGGGCCACCATCAATGGCACAACAAGCGAACGAACAACAACCCATTCCACAACAATCGAGAATCTTACAAGCCAAAAACAAACAAGCATCGTACCACATGACTGTAGTGATGTTTCTGTTGGAAATTTTAGTGGTGTTTACACAATATATATTGACAATCAACCTCTCGATGTATACTGCGAAATGACTGATTCTGGTCAATGGACGGTAATACATTTAAAATTCTAAAGTTTAAGAAAAAAAATTCGAGAATTACAATGCTTATAGTACTTTAAGATAATTCGTAAATGTCAATGGAACATCAAATGTTTGCTACATGATATCGTTTGAGTAAGACATAAACACCTATTGTATTTTGCAAATGACTATTTAAAAAATTGACATTCGTAGGCTTATTTGTCAGTATAAATAAGTGATCTCACATCTAATGTCTCTGTATTAAAGATAACGATTATAAAATCATACTTTTTTGCCACTCACAAAAATATAGTTTTTCAAATAATGGAAGAAATCTAATATTTTTGAAAAGAGAAGTTTAACGAAGGGTAAGGATTGGTCTTATTGTTCTAAAGTTTTAATTACACCAAACATCAGTTTAATTTAATGTTTCTATAATTTGTTACAGTTTTAAATAAGACCAAACGTTAGTTTAGTCCAATGTTTCTATAATTTGTTACATGTATAAATCAGATTAAACGTCAGTCTAGTCCAATGTTTCTATAATAAGGGCAGTTTTATCAGACAAAACGTCAATTTTATTCCAATGTTTCTATAATGTGTAAGTTTTAAATCAGATCAAATGTTAGTTTAGTCCAATGTTTCTATAATTAGAAACAGTTTTCATCAGAGCAAATGTCAGTTTAGTTTAATGTTTCTATAATTTGTAACAGTTTTCATCAGAGCAAATGTCAGTTTAGTTTAATGTTTCTATTATCTTAAAGTTTTAAATCAGACCAAACGTCAGTTTAGTCTAATGTTTCTATAATTTGTAACATTTTAAATCAGGGCAAATGTCAGTTCAGTCAATTTTTTCTATAATTTGTAAGATTTTAATCAGATCAAACGTCAGTTCAGTCCAATGTTTCTATAATTTGTTAGTTTTAAATCAGATCAAACGTTAGTTTAGTCCAATGTTTCTATAATTAGTAACAGTTTTCATCAGAGCAAATGTCAGTTTAGTTTAATGTTTATATTATCTTAAAGTTTTAAATCAGACCAAACGTCAGTTTAGTCTAATGTTTCTATAAATAGTAACAGTTTTAATCAGACCAAACATTTGTTTAGTCCAATGTTTCTATAATTTGTAACATTTTAAATCATGGCAAATGTCAGTTCAGTCCAATTTTTCCATAATTTGTAAGATTTTAATCAGACCAAACATCAGTTTAGTCCAAGATTTCTATTATTTTAACAGTTTTAATCAGACCATACGTCAGTTTAGTTGAATTTTTCTATCATTTGTACCTGTTTTAATTAGACCAAACGTCAGTTAGGTCCAATGTTTCTATAATTTATAAGTTTAAAGGTAGATCATAAATATTTATTGAGACATAATTTTCTTATACTTAGCCAAAATTAAGATTTATCTATGCTTTTTTCAAAAATATAATAAAAAGTATGGGTCACCGTGCTATTTTTCAAGCTTAGAGTCGTTGAAAATTGCCTATATTTGGTTAGATTGTTCATGGAAAAACACATTTTTGTGCATAAAAAAAATCTATGAAATAGAATTTTAAAATAAATTGTGAAAAGATAGTTTTTGTAATATATTTTAAGAAAATAAAAAGACAAAAATGGTGTCACCGAACTTGTTTTTTTGCTACAAGTAAAAAGAAAAAAATTCCCTATCAGTTCAGAATGTTTTTATAATAAGTAACAGTTTTGATCAGATCAAACGTCAGTTTAGTCCAAAATTTCTATAATTTGTAAGTCTAAAATCAGACCAAATGTCAGTTTAGTTCAATGTTTCTATAATTGGTAACAGTTTTAATCAGAGCAAACGTCAGTTAAGTAAAATGTTTCTATAATTAGTAACAGTTTTCATCAGAGCAAATGTCAGTTTAGTTTAATGTTTCTATAATTTGTTACAGTTTTCATCAGAGCAAATGTCAGTTTAGTTTAATGTTTCTATTATCTTAAAGTTTTAAATCAGACCAAACGTCAGTTTAGTCTAAAGTTTCTATAAATAGTAATAGTTTTAATCAGACTAAACATTTGTTTAGTCCAATGTTTCTATAATTTGTAACATTTTAAATCAGACCAAACATCAGTTTATTCCAAAGTTTCTATAATGTGTAAGTTTTAAATCAGATCAAACGTTAGTTTAGTCCAATGTTTCTATAATTTGTAACAGTTTAAATCAGTGCAAATGTCAGTTCAGTCCAATTTTTCTATAATTTGTAAGATTTTAATCAGACCAAACATCAGTTTAGTCCAATGTTTCTATAATTTGTAAGTTTTAAATCAGATCAAACGTCAGTTTAGTCCAATGTTTCTATAATGTGTAAGTTTTAAATCAGATCAAACGTTAGTTTAGTCCAATGTTTCTATAATTTGTAACAGTTTAAATCAGGGCAAATGTCAGTTCAGTCCAATTTTTCTATAATTTGTAAGACTTTAATCAGACCAAACATCAGATTAGTCCAATGTTTCTATAATTTGTAAGATTTTAATCAGACCAAACATCAGTTTAGTCCAATGTTTCTATAATATGTAAGTTTTAAATCAGATCAAATGTCAGTT
The DNA here is from genome assembly GCF_036588685.1 of Mytilus trossulus. Lineage (NCBI taxonomy): Eukaryota > Metazoa > Mollusca > Bivalvia > Mytilida > Mytilidae > Mytilus > Mytilus trossulus. Next base: position 1,335,508 of record NW_026963340.1, on the reverse strand, counting down.
TAGTCCAATGTTTCTATAATGTGTAAGTTTTAAATCAGATCAAACGTTAGTTTAGTCCAATGTTTCTATAATTTGTAACAGTTTTCATCAGAGCAAATGTCAGTTTAGTTTAATGTTTCTATTATATTAAAGTTTTAAATCAGACCAAACGTCAGTTTAGTCTAATGTTTTATAAATAGTAACAGTTTTAATCAGACCAAACATTTGTTTAGTTCAATGTTTCTATAATATGTAACAGTTTTAATCAGAGCAAACGTCAGTTAAGTAAAATGTTTCTATAATTAGTAACAGTTTTCATCAGAGCAAATGTCAGTTTAGTTTAATGTTTCTATAATTGTAACAGTTTTCATCAGAGCAAATGTCAGTTTAGTTTAATGTTTCTATTATCTTAAAGTTTTAAATCAAACCAAACGTCAGTTTAGTCTAATGTTTCTATAAATAGTAACAGTTTTAATCAGACTAAACATTTGTTTAGTCCAATGTTTCTATAATTTGTAACATTTTAAATCAGGGCAAATGTCAGTTCAGTCAATTTTTTCTATAATTTGTAAGATTATAATTAGACCAAACATCAGTTTAGTCCAATGTTTCTGTAATTTGTAAGTTTAAAATCAGATCAAACGTCAGTTTAGTCCAATGTTTCTATAATGTGTAAGTTTTAAATCAGATCAAACGTTAGTTTAGTCCAATGTTTCTATAATTAGTAACAGTTTTCATCAGAGCAAATGTCAGTTTAGTTTAATGTTTCTATTATATTAAAGTTTTAAATCAGACCAAACGTCAGTTTAGTCTAATGTTTCTTTAAATAGTAACAGTTTTAATCAGACCAAACATTTGTTTAGTCCAATGTTTCTATAATTTGTAACATTTTAAATCAGGGCAAATGTCAGTTCAGTCCAATTTTTCTATAATTTGTAAGATTTTAATCAGACAAAACATCAGTTTATTCCAAAGTTTCTATAATGTGTAAGTTTTAAATCAGATCAAACGTTAGTTTAGTCCAATGTTTCTATAATTTGTAACAGTTTAAATCAGTGCAAATGTCAGTTCAGTCCAATTTTTCTATAATTTGTAAGATTTTAATCAGACCAAACATCAGTTTAGTCCAATGTTTCTATAATATATAAGTTTTAAATCAGATCAAACGTCAGTTTAGTCCAATGTTTCTATAATTTGTAACAGTTTAAATCAGTGCAAATGTCAGTTCAGTCCAATTTTTCTATAATTTGTAAGATTTTAATCAGACCAAACATCAGTTTAGTCCAATGTTTCTATAATTTGTAAGATTTTAATCAGACCAAACATCAGTTTAGTCCAATGTTTCTATAATATGTAAGTTTTAAATCAGATCAAATGTCAGTTTAGTCCAATGTTTCTATAATGTGTAAGTTTTAAATCAGATCAAACGTTAGTTTAGTCCAATGTTTCTATAATTTGTAACAGTTTTCATCAGAGCAAATGTCAGTTTAGTTTAATGTTTCTATTATATTAAAGTTTTAAATCAGACCAAACGTCAGTTTAGTCTAATGTTTCTATAAATAGTAACAGTTTTAATCAGACCAAACATTTGTTTAGTTCAATGTTTCTATAATGTGTAACAGTTTTAATCAGAGCAAACGTCAGTTAAGTAAAATGTTTCTATAATTAGTAACAGTTTTCATCAGAGCAAATGTCAGTTTAGTATAATGTTTCTATAATTTGTAACAGTTTTCATCAGAGCAAATGTCAGTTTAGTTTAATGTTTCTTTTATCTTAAAGTGTTAAATCAGACCAAACGTCAGTTTAGTCTAATGTTTCTATAAATAGTAACAGTTTTAATCAGACTAAACATTTGTTTAATCCAATGTTTCTATAATTTGTAACATTTTAAATCAGGGCAAATGTCAGTTCAGTCCAATGTTTCTATAATGTGTAAGTTTTAAATCAGATCAAACGTCAGTTTAGTCCAATGTTTCTATAATGTGTAAGTTTTAAATCAGATCAAACGTTAGTTTAGTCCAATGTTTCTATAATTAGTAACAGTTTTCATCAGAGCAAATGTCAGTTTAGTTTAATGTTTCTATTATATTAAAGTTTTAAATCAGACCAAACGTCAGTTTAGTCTAATGTTTCTTTAAATAGTAACAGTTTTAATCAGACCAAACATTTGTTTAGTCCAATGTTTCTATAATTTGTAACATTTTAAATCAGGGCAAATGTCAGTTCAGTCCAATTTTTCTATAATTTGTAAGATTTTAATCAGACAAAACATCAGTTTATTCCAAAGTTTCTATAATGTGTAAGTTTTAAATCAGATCAAACGTTAGTTTAGTCCAATGTTTCTATAATTTGTAACAGTTTAAATCAGGGCAAATGTCAGTTCAGTCCAAGTTTTCTATAATTTGTAAGATTTTAATCAGACCAAACATCAGTTTAGTCCAATGTTTCTATAATTTGTAAGTTTTAAATCAGATCAAACGTCAGTTTAGTCCAATGTTTCTATAATGTGTAAGTTTTAAATCAGATCAAACGTTAGTTTAGTCCAATGTTTCTATAATTTGTAACAGTTTAAATCAGGGCAAATGTCAGTTCAGTCCAATTTTTCTATAATTTGTAAGACTTTAATCAGACCAAACATCAGATTAGTCCAATGTTTCTATAATTTGTAAGATTTTAATCAGACCAAACATCAGTTTAGTCCAATGTTTCTATAATATGTAAGTTTTAAATCAGATCAAATGTCAGTTTAGTCCAATGTTTCTATAATGTGTAAGTTTTAAATCAGATCAAACGTTAGTTTAGTCCAATGTTTCTATAATTTGTAACAGTTTTCATCAGAGCAAATGTCAGTTTAGTTTAATGTTTCTATTATATTAAAGTTTTAAATCAGACCAAACGTCAGTTTAGTCTAATGTTTTATAAATAGTAACAGTTTTAATCAGACCAAACATTTGTTTAGTTCAATGTTTCTATAATATGTAACAGTTTTAATCAGAGCAAACGTCAGTTAAGTAAAATGTTTCTATAATTAGTAACAGTTTTCATCAGAGCAAATGTCAGTTTAGTTTAATGTTTCTATAATTGTAACAGTTTTCATCAGAGCAAATGTCAGTTTAGTTTAATGTTTCTATTATCTTAAAGTTTTAAATCAAACCAAACGTCAGTTTAGTCTAATGTTTCTATAAATAGTAACAGTTTTAATCAGACTAAACATTTGTTTAGTCCAATGTTTCTATAATTTGTAACATTTTAAATCAGGGCAAATGTCAGTTCAGTCAATTTTTTCTATAATTTGTAAGATTATAATTAGACCAAACATCAGTTTAGTCCAATGTTTCTGTAATTTGTAAGTTTAAAATCAGATCAAACGTCAGTTTAGTCCAATGTTTCTATAATGTGTAAGTTTTAAATCAGATCAAACGTTAGTTTAGTCCAATGTTTCTATAATTAGTAACAGTTTTCATCAGAGCAAATGTCAGTTTAGTTTAATGTTTCTATTATATTAAAGTTTTAAATCAGACCAAACGTCAGTTTAGTCTAATGTTTCTTTAAATAGTAACAGTTTTAATCAGACCAAACATTTGTTTAGTCCAATGTTTCTATAATTTGTAACATTTTAAATCAGGGCAAATGTCAGTTCAGTCCAATTTTTCTATAATTTGTAAGATTTTAATCAGACAAAACATCAGTTTATTCCAAAGTTTCTATAATGTGTAAGTTTTAAATCAGATCAAACGTTAGTTTAGTCCAATGTTTCTATAATTTGTAACAGTTTAAATCAGTGCAAATGTCAGTTCAGTCCAATTTTTCTATAATTTGTAAGATTTTAATCAGACCAAACATCAGTTTAGTCCAATGTTTCTATAATATATAAGTTTTAAATCAGATCAAACGTCAGTTTAGTCCAATGTTTCTATAATTTGTAACAGTTTAAATCAGTGCAAATGTCAGTTCAGTCCAATTTTTCTATAATTTGTAAGATTTTAATCAGACCAAACATCAGTTTAGTCCAATGTTTCTATAATTTGTAAGATTTTAATCAGACCAAACATCAGTTTAGTCCAATGTTTCTATAATATGTAAGTTTTAAATCAGATCAAATGTCAGTTTAGTCCAATGTTTCTATAATGTGTAAGTTTTAAATCAGATCAAACGTTAGTTTAGTCCAATGTTTCTATAATTTGTAACAGTTTTCATCAGAGCAAATGTCAGTTTAGTTTAATGTTTCTATTATATTAAAGTTTTAAATCAGACCAAACGTCAGTTTAGTCTAATGTTTCTATAAATAGTAACAGTTTTAATCAGACCAAACATTTGTTTAGTTCAATGTTTCTATAATGTGTAACAGTTTTAATCAGAGCAAACGTCAGTTAAGTAAAATGTTTCTATAATTAGTAACAGTTTTCATCAGAGCAAATGTCAGTTTAGTATAATGTTTCTATAATTTGTAACAGTTTTCATCAGAGCAAATGTCAGTTTAGTTTAATGTTTCTTTTATCTTAAAGTGTTAAATCAGACCAAACGTCAGTTTAGTCTAATGTTTCTATAAATAGTAACAGTTTTAATCAGACTAAACATTTGTTTAATCCAATGTTTCTATAATTTGTAACATTTTAAATCAGGGCAAATGTCAGTTCAGTCCAATGTTTCTATAATGTGTAAGTTTTAAATCAGATCAAACGTCAGTTTAGTCCAATGTTTCTATAATGTGTAAGTTTTAAATCAGATCAAACGTTAGTTTAGTCCAATGTTTCTATAATTAGTAACAGTTTTCATCAGAGCAAATGTCAGTTTAGTTTAATGTTTCTATTATATTAAAGTTTTAAATCAGACCAAACGTCAGTTTAGTCTAATGTTTCTTTAAATAGTAACAGTTTTAATCAGACCAAACATTTGTTTAGTCCAATGTTTCTATAATTTGTAACATTTTAAATCAGGGCAAATGTCAGTTCAGTCCAATTTTTCTATAATTTGTAAGATTTTAATCAGACAAAACATCAGTTTATTCCAAAGTTTCTATAATGTGTAAGTTTTAAATCAGATCAAACGTTAGTTTAGTCCAATGTTTCTATAATTTGTAACAGTTTAAATCAGGGCAAATGTCAGTTCAGTCCAAGTTTTCTATAATTTGTAAGATTTTAATCAGACCAAACATCAGTTTAGTCCAATGTTTCTATAATTTGTAAGTTTTAAATCAGATCAAACGTCAGTTTAGTCCAATGTTTCTATAATGTGTAAGTTTTAAATCAGATCAAACGTTAGTTTAGTCCAATGTTTCTATAATTTGTAACAGTTTAAATCAGGGCAAATGTCAGTTCAGTCCAATTTTTCTATAATTTGTAAGACTTTAATCAGACCAAACATCAGATTAGTCCAATGTTTCTATAATTTGTAAGATTTTAATCAGACCAAACATCAGTTTAGTCCAATGTTTCTATAATATGTAAGTTTTAAATCAGATCAAATGTCAGTTTAGTCCAATGTTTCTATAATGTGTAAGTTTTAAATCAGATCAAACGTTAGTTTAGTCCAATGTTTCTATAATTTGTAACAGTTTTCATCAGAGCAAATGTCAGTTTAGTTTAATGTTTCTATTATATTAAAGTTTTAAATCAGACCAAACGTCAGTTTAGTCTAATGTTTTATAAATAGTAACAGTTTTAATCAGACCAAACATTTGTTTAGTTCAATGTTTCTATAATATGTAACAGTTTTAATCAGAGCAAACGTCAGTTAAGTAAAATGTTTCTATAATTAGTAACAGTTTTCATCAGAGCAAATGTCAGTTTAGTTTAATGTTTCTATAATTGTAACAGTTTTCATCAGAGCAAATGTCAGTTTAGTTTGATGTTTCAATTATCTTAAAGTTTTAAATCAGACCAAACGTCAGTTTAGTCTAATGTTTCTATAAATAGTAACAGTTTTAATCAGACTAAACATTTGTTTAGTCCAATGTTTCTATAATTTGTAACATTTTAAATCAGGGCAAATGTCAGTTCAGTCAATTTTTTCTATAATTTGTAAGATTATAATTAGACCAAACATCAGTTTAGTCCAATGTTTCTGTAATTTGTAAGTTTAAAATCAGATCAAACGTCAGTTTAGTCCAATGTTTCTATAATGTGTAAGTTTTAAATCAGATCAAACGTTAGTTTAGTCCAATGTTTCTATAATTAGTAACAGTTTTCATCAGAGCAAATGTCAGTTTATTTTAATGTTTCTATTATATTAAAGTTTTAAATCAGACCAAACGTCAGTTTAGTCTAATGTTTCTTTAAATAGTAACAGTTTTAATCAGACCAAACATTTGTTTAGTCCAATGTTTCTATAATTTGTAACATTTTAAATCAGGGCAAATGTCAGTTCAGTCCAATTTTTCTATAATTTGTAAGATTTTAATCAGACAAAACATCAGTTTATTCCAAAGTTTCTATAATGTGTAAGTTTTAAATCAGATCAAACGTTAGTTTAGTCCAATGTTTCTATAATTTGTAACAGTTTAAATCAGTGCAAATGTCAGTTCAGTCCAATTTTTCTATAATTTGTAAGATTTTAATCAGACCAAACATCAGTTTAGTCCAATGTTTCTATAATATATAAGTTTTAAATCAGATCAAACGTCAGTTTAGTCCAATGTTTCTATAATGTGTAAGTTTTAAATCAGATCAAACGTTAGTTTAGTCCAATGTTTCTATAATTTGTAACAGTTTAAATCAGTGCAAATGTCAGTTCAGTCCAATTTTTCTATAATTTGTAAGATTTTAATCAGACCAAACATCAGTTTAGTCCAATGTTTCTATAATTTGTAAGATTTTAATCAGACCAAACATCAGTTTAGTCCAATGTTTCTATAATATGTAAGTTTTAAATCAGATCAAATGTCAGTTTAGTCCAATGTTTCTATAATGTGTAAGTTTTAAATCAGATCAAACGTTAGTTTAGTCCAATGTTTCTATAATTTGTAACAGTTTTCATCAGAGCAAATGTCAGTTTAGTTTAATGTTTCTATTATATTAAAGTTTTTAATCAGACCAAACGTCAGTTTAGTCTAATGTTTCTATAAATAGTAACAGTTTTAATCAGACCAAACATTTGTTTAGTTCAATGTTTCTATAATGTGTAACAGTTTTAATCAGAGCAAACGTCAGTTAAGTAAAATGTTTCTATAATTAGTAACAGTTTTCATCAGAGCAAATGTCAGTTTAGTATAATGTTTCTATAATTTGTAACAGTTTTCATCAGAGCAAATGTCAGTTTAGTTTAATGTTTCTTTTATCTTAAAGTGTTAAATCAGACCAAACGTCAGTTTAGTCTAATGTTTCTATAAATAGTAACAGTTTTAATCAGACTAAACATTTGTTTAATCCAATGTTTCTATAATTTGTAACATTTTAAATCAGGGCAAATGTCAGTTCAGTCCAATGTTTCTATAATGTGTAAGTTTTAAATCAGATCAAACGTCAGTTTAGTCCAATGTTTCTATAATGTGTAAGTTTTAAATCAGATCAAACGTTAGTTTAGTCCAATGTTTCTATAATTAGTAACAGTTTTCATCAGAGCAAATGTCAGTTTAGTTTAATGTTTCTATTATATTAAAGTTTTAAATCAGACCAAACGTCAGTTTAGTCTAATGTTTCTTTAAATAGTAACAGTTTTAATCAGACCAAACATTTGTTTAGTCCAATGTTTCTATAATTTGTAACATTTTAAATCAGGGCAAATGTCAGTTCAGTCCAATTTTTCTATAATTTGTAAGATTTTAATCAGACAAAACATCAGTTTATTCCAAAGTTTCTATAATGTGTAAGTTTTAAATCAGATCAAACGTTAGTTTAGTCCAATGTTTCTATAATTTGTAACAGTTTAAATCAGGGCAAATGTCAGTTCAGTCCAAGTTTTCTATAATTTGTAAGATTTTAATCAGACCAAACATCAGTTTAGTCCAATGTTTCTATAATTTGTAAGTTTTAAATCAGATCAAACGTCAGTTTAGTCCAATGTTTCTATAATGTGTAAGTTTTAAATCAGATCAAACGTTAGTTTAGTCCAATGTTTCTATAATTTGTAACAGTTTAAATCAGGGCAAATGTCAGTTCAGTCCAATTTTTCTATAATTTGTAAGACTTTAATCAGACCAAACATCAGATTAGTCCAATGTTTCTATAATTTGTAAGATTTTAATCAGACCAAACATCAGTTTAGTCCAATGTTTCTATAATATGTAAGTTTTAAATCAGATCAAATGTCAGTTTAGTCCAATGTTTCTATAATGTGTAAGTTTTAAATCAGATCAAACGTTAGTTTAGTCCAATGTTTCTATAATTTGTAACAGTTTTCATCAGAGCAAATGTCAGTTTAGTTTAATGTTTCTATTATATTAAAGTTTTAAATCAGACCAAACGTCAGTTTAGTCTAATGTTTTATAAATAGTAACAGTTTTAATCAGACCAAACATTTGTTTAGTTCAATGTTTCTATAATATGTAACAGTTTTAATCAGAGCAAACGTCAGTTAAGTAAAATGTTTCTATAATTAGTAACAGTTTTCATCAGAGCAAATGTCAGTTTAGTTTAATGTTTCTATAATTGTAACAGTTTTCATCAGAGCAAATGTCAGTTTAGTTTGATGTTTCAATTATCTTAAAGTTTTAAATCAGACCAAACGTCAGTTTAGTCTAATGTTTCTATAAATAGTAACAGTTTTAATCAGACTAAACATTTGTTTAGTCCAATGTTTCTATAATTTGTAACATTTTAAATCAGGGCAAATGTCAGTTCAGTCAATTTTTTCTATAATTTGTAAGATTATAATTAGACCAAACATCAGTTTAGTCCAATGTTTCTGTAATTTGTAAGTTTAAAATCAGATCAAACGTCAGTTTAGTCCAATGTTTCTATAATGTGTAAGTTTTAAATCAGATCAAACGTTAGTTTAGTCCAATGTTTCTATAATTAGTAACAGTTTTCATCAGAGCAAATGTCAGTTTATTTTAATGTTTCTATTATATTAAAGTTTTAAATCAGACCAAACGTCAGTTTAGTCTAATGTTTCTTTAAATAGTAACAGTTTTAATCAGACCAAACATTTGTTTAGTCCAATGTTTCTATAATTTGTAACATTTTAAATCAGGGCAAATGTCAGTTCAGTCCAATTTTTCTATAATTTGTAAGATTTTAATCAGACAAAACATCAGTTTATTCCAAAGTTTCTATAATGTGTAAGTTTTAAATCAGATCAAACGTTAGTTTAGTCCAATGTTTCTATAATTTGTAACAGTTTAAATCAGTGCAAATGTCAGTTCAGTCCAATTTTTCTATAATTTGTAAGATTTTAATCAGACCAAACATCAGTTTAGTCCAATGTTTCTATAATATATAAGTTTTAAATCAGATCAAACGTCAGTTTAGTCCAATGTTTCTATAATGTGTAAGTTTTAAATCAGATCAAACGTTAGTTTAGTCCAATGTTTCTATAATTTGTAACAGTTTAAATCAGTGCAAATGTCAGTTCAGTCCAATTTTTCTATAATTTGTAAGATTTTAATCAGACCAAACATCAGTTTAGTCCAATGTTTCTATAATTTGTAAGATTTTAATCAGACCAAACATCAGTTTAGTCCAATGTTTCTATAATATGTAAGTTTTAAATCAGATCAAATGTCAGTTTAGTCCAATGTTTCTATAATGTGTAAGTTTTAAATCAGATCAAACGTTAGTTTAGTCCAATGTTTCTATAATTTGTAACAGTTTTCATCAGAGCAAATGTCAGTTTAGTTTAATGTTTCTATTATATTAAAGTTTTTAATCAGACCAAACGTCAGTTTAGTCTAATGTTTCTATAAATAGTAACAGTTTTAATCAGACCAAACATTTGTTTAGTTCAATGTTTCTATAATGTGTAACAGTTTTAATCAGAGCAAACGTCAGTTAAGTAAAATGTTTCTATAATTAGTAACAGTTTTCATCAGAGCAAATGTCAGTTTAGTCTAATGTTTCTTTAAATAGTAACAGTTTTAATCAGACCAAACATTTGTTTAGTCCAATGTTTCTATAATTTGTAACATTTTAAATCAGGGCAAATGTCAGTTCAGTCCAATTTTTCTATTATTTGTAAGATTTTAATCAGACCAAACATCAGTTTAGTCCAAGATTTCTATAATTTTAACAGTTTTAATCAGACCATAAATTTGTTTAGTCCAATGTTTCTATAATTTGTATCATTTTAAATCAGGGCAAATGTCAGTTCAGTCCAATTTTTCTATAATTTGTAAGATTTTAATCAGACCAAACATCAGTTTAGTCCAAGATTTCTATAATTTTAACAGTTTTAATCAGACCAAACATTTGTTTAGTCCAATGTTTCTATAATTTGTAACATTTTAAATCAGGGCAAATGTCAGTTCAGTCCAATTTTTCTATAATTTGTAAGATTTTAATCAGACCAAACGTCAGTTTAGTTGAATGTTTCTATCATTTGTAACAGTTTTAATTAGACCAAACGTCAGTTAGGTCCAATGTTTCTATAATTTATAAGTTTAAAGGTAGATCATAAGTAAATATTTATTGAGACAGAATTTTCTTATACTTATCCAAAATGAAGATTTTACTATGCTCTTTTCAAAAATATAATAAAAAGTATGGGTCACCGTGCTATTTTTCAAGCTAAGAGTCGTTGAAAATTGCCTATATTTGGTTAGATTGTTCATGGAAAAACACATTTGTGTTCATAAAAAAAATCTATGAAATAGAATTTTAAAATAAATTGTGAAAAGATAGTTTTTGTAATATATTTTAAGAAAATAAAAAGACAAAAATGGTGTCACCGAACTTGTTTTTTTGCTACAAGTAAAAAGAAAAAAATTCCCTATCAGTTCAGAATGTTTTTATAATAAGTAACAGTTTTGATCAGACCAAACGTCAGTTTAGTCCAAAATTTTTATAATTTGTAAGTCTTAAATCAGACCAAATGTCAGTTTAGTTCAATGTTTCTATAATTGGTAACAGTTTTTATCAGAGCAAACGTCAGTTAAGTAAAATGTTTCTATAATTAGTAACAGTTTTAATCAGATCAAACGTCAGTTAGTCTAATGTTTCTATGATTTGTAACACTTTTTATCACTACTTACTTTACGACGGTACGAAAATACGGATATTGCGTTATTAAAAATTACTGTGTCATGGTAAAGAAGTAATGATAATTTAAATGAAGATCACTAGTAATTGACTCACTAGTCGTTTTCATTCGTCAAATGGGCGTAGTAATCTGGTGAGGGAAATTCATATAATTGATCGTCTCTCCATAAAAAGAGAAATGTAACAGTTCTTATTTTCGAGTTTTATCATCGAACCTTTAACACAGCAATTGTTTTATATGTCTTTTATAATCCTGTACAATACATTAATGTATCTTGTAGAAACAACCTATATAAAAAAAAAATCAAATATTTTCAAATGTTTAGTTTTCTTAATATTCAAAGTCTTTGTCGTAGTTCTCACGGAAATTTGTATTGTGAGACACGAGGAAAATTAATTTGATATTGCATTTATGATCAAACGTGTGGATACTAGGAGCAGCTTATATATAAACAAGGGACGAAAGATACCAAAAGGGACAGTAAAACTCATAAATCTATTACAAACTGACAACGTCATGGCTAAAAATGAAAAAAAAGACAAACAGACAAACAATAGTTCACATGACACAACATAGAAAACTAAAGAATAAACAACACGAACCCCACCAAAAACTGGAATCCTGCTCCACATGTAGTACCCGTTATATATGTGCAAGTGACAATAAATAACAACTCTACCATTTATTCTATAAAACAAGTTATATAAAATTTACACACAATATGTATTCGATAAATTTGTAAGACTTATTTTCCAATATTGAATTGTAAAGGTGTTTCAAAGAAGAATGGATGGTTCTACAGATTTCTACAGGACTTGGCAGGAATATCAACAGGGATTCGGGAATGTGCATTCTGAATACTGGTTGGGTGTGTATACTAATTGCTATTTGTCCACCATTACTAAACATCACAAACATGCCCGTAAAATTTTGTTGTCACATTGGAAAAGTGATTTTGTAAAGAAAAAAAATAATGCTTTTATTATAGTGAAACTCTAAAAAATATCAAAATTGTTAAGGGCACATTTGTTAGAAATGATTGAAAGCATGATTGCTGCGCTGGTTTTGTGTTGAAAGTGAAAAGGTTTTGCGTTGAAAGTAAAAAGGTTTTGTGTTGAAAGTGACAAGGTTTTGCGTTGAACATGTTGAAAGTGAAAAAGGTTTTGTGTTGAAAGTGAAAAAGGTTCTGCGTTGAAAGTGAAAAGGTTTAGTGTTGAAAGTGAAAAGGCTTTGCGTTGAAAGTGAAAAGGTTTTGCGTTGATAGTGAACAGGTTTTGCGTTGATAGTGAAAAAGGATTTGCGTTGAACATGTTAAAAGTGAAAATCATTTGCGTTGAAAGTGAAAAGGTTTTGCGTTGAACATGTTGAAAGTGAAAAGGGTTTTGTGTTGAAAGTGAAAAAGGTCCTGCGTTGAAAGTGAAAAGGTTTTGTGTTGAAAGTGAAAAAGGTTCTGCGTTGAAAGTGAAAAGGTTTAGCGTTGAAAGTGAAAAGGTTTTGTGTTGAAAGTGAAAAAGGTTCTGCGTTGAAAGTGAAAAGTTTTTGCGTTGAAAGTGAACATGTTTTGAGTTGAAAGTGAAAAGGTTTTGCGTTAAAAGTGAAAACGTTTTGCCTTGAAAGAGAAAACGTTTTGCGTTGAAAGTGAAAAGGTTTTGCGTTAAAAGTGAAAACGTTTTGCGTTGATAGTGAAAAAGTTTTGCGTTGAAAGTGAAAAAGGTTTTGCGTTGAAAGTGAAAAAGTTTTGAGTTGAAAGTGAAAAGGCTTTGCGTTGAAAGTGAAAACGTTTTGCGTTGAAAGTGAAAACGTGCGTTGATAGTGAAAAAGTTTTGCGTTGAAAGTTAAAAAGGTTTTACGTTGAAAGTGAAAAGGTTATACGTTGAAAGTAAAAAAATGTTGCGTTGAAAGTGAAAAGGTTTTGAGTTGAAAGTGAAACGATTTTGCATTGAAAGTGAAAAGGTTTTGATTTGAAAGTGAAAAGGCTTTGCGTTGAAAATGAAAAGTTTTGCATTAAAAGTGAAAAGGTTTTGCGTTGAAAGTGAAAACGTTTTGCCTTGAAAGAGAAAACGTTTTGCGTTGAAAGTGAAAAGGTTTTGCGTTAAAAGTGAAAACGTTTTGCGTTGATAGTGAAAAAGTTTTGCGTTGAAAGTGAAAAAGGTTTTGTGTTGAAAGAGAAAAGGTTTTGCGATGATAGTGAAAAAGGATTTGCATTGAACATGTTGAAAGTGAAAATCATTTGCGTTGAAAATGAAAGGTTTGCGTTGAAAGTGAAAAGATTTTGCGTTGAAAGTGAAAAGGTTTTGCATTAAAAGTGAAAAAGTTTTGCGTTGAAAGTGAAGAGATTTTGCGTTAAATGTGAAAAGGTTTTACGTTGAAAGTGAAAACGTTTTGCGTTGAAAATGAATAGGTTTTACGTTGAAAGTGAAAACGTTTTGCGTTGAAAGTGAAAAAGTTTTGCGTTGAGTGAAAAAGGTTTGCATTGAAAGCGAAATGTTTTGCATTAAAAGTGAAAAGGTTTTACGTTGAAAGTGAAAACGTTTTGCTTTGAAAGAGAAAACGTTTTGCGTTGAAAGTGAAAAGGTTTTGCGTTAAAAGTGAAAAAGTTTTGCGTTGAAAGTGAAAAAGCTTTGCGTTGAAAGTGAAAAAGGTTTTGCGTTGAAAGTGAAAAAGTTTTGAGTTGAAAGTGAAAAGGCCTTGCGTTGAAAGTGAAAACGTTTTGCGTTGAAAGTGAAAACGTGCGTTGATAGTTAAAAAGGTTTGCGTTGAAAGTTAAAAAGGTTTTACGTTGAAAGTGAAAAGGTTATACGTTGAAAGTAAAAAAAAATTGCGTTGAAAGAGAAAAGGTTTTGAGTTGAAAGAGAAACGATTTTGCATTGAAAGTGAAAAGGTTTTGATTTGAAAGTGAAAAGACTTTGCTTTGAAAGTGAAAAGTTTTGCATTAAAAGTGAAAAGGTTTTGCGTTGAAAGTGAAAAGGTTTTACGTTGAAAGAGAAAAGGTTTCGAGTTGAAAGTGAAAACGTTTTGCCTTGAAAGAGAAAACGTTTTGCGTTGAAAGTGAAAAGGTTTTGCGTTGAAAGTGAAAAAGGTTTTGCGTTGAAAGTGAAAAGGTTTTGAGTTGAAAGTGAAAAGGTTTTGCGTTGAAAGTGAAAAGGTTTTGAGTTGAAAGTGAAAAGGCTTTGCATTGAAAGCGAAATGTTTTGCATCAAAAGTGAAAAGGTTTTCCGTTGAAAGTGAAAAAGGTTTTGCGTTGAAAGTGAAAAGGTTTTACGTTTAAAGTGAAAACGTTTTGCGTTGAAAGTGAAAATGCTTTGCGTTGAAAGTGAAAAGGTTTTGCGTTGAAAGTGAAAAGTTTTTACGTTGAAAGGGAAAAGGTTTTGCGTTGAAAGTGAAAAGGTATTACGTTGAAAGTGAAAAGGTTTTACGTTGAAAGTGAAAAGGTTTTGCTTTGAAAGTGAAAAGGATTTACGTTGAAAGTGAAAGGGTTTTGCGTTGAAAGTGAAAAGGTTTTGCGTTGAAAGTGAAAAGGTTTTACGTTGAAAGGGAAAAGGTTTTACGTTGAAAGGGAAAAGGTTTTACGTTGAAAGGGAAAAGGTTTTGCGTTGAAAGTGAAAAGGTTTTACGTTGAAAGTGAAAAGGATTTACGTTGAACGTGAAAGGGTTTTGCGTTGAAAGTGAAAAGGTTTTACGTTGAAAGTGAAAAGGTTTGGCGTTGAAACTGAAAAGGTTTGGCGTTAAAAGTGAAAAGGTTTTATGTTGAAAGTGAAAACGTTTTGCCTTGAAAGAAAAAACGTTTTGCGTTGAAAATGAAAAGGTTTTGCGTTAAAATTGAAAATGTTTTGCGTTGATAGTGAAAAAGTTTTGCGTTGAAAGTGAAAAAGGTTTTACATTGAAAGTGAAAAGGTTTTACGTTGAAAGTAAAAAGTTTTTGCGTTGAAAGTGAAAAGGTTTTGAGTTGAAAGTGAAAAGATTTTGCATAGAAAGTGAAAAAGGATTTGCATTGAACATGTTGAAAGTGAAAATCATTTGCGTTGAATTTGAAAGGTTTTTGCGTTGAAAGTGAAAATCATTTGCGTTGAAAGTGAAAGGTTTTGCCTTAAAAGTAAAAAGGTTTTGCGTTGAAAGTGAAGAGGTTTTGCGTTAAATGTAAAAAGGTTTTACGTTGAAAGTGAAAACGTTTTGCGTTGAAAATGAAAAGGTTTTACGTTGAAAGTGAAAACGTTTTGCGTTGAAAGTGAAAAAGTTTTGCGTTGAAAGTGAGAAATGTTTTGCGTTGAAAGTGAAAAGGCTTTGCGTTGAAAGTGAAATGTTTTGCATTAAAAGTGAAAAGTTTTTGCGTTGAAAGTGAAAAGGTTTTGCGTTGAAAGTGAAATGGTTTTACGTTGAAAGTGAAAAGGTTTTACGTTGAAAGTGAAAAGGTTTTGCGTTGAAAGTGAAAAGGTTTAACGTTGAAAGTGAAAATGTTTTGAGTTGAAAGTGAAGAGGTTTTGCGTTGAAAGTGAAAAGGTTTGGTGTGAAATGTGAAAAGGTTTGGCGTTGAAAGTGAAAAGGCTTTGCGTTGAAAGTAAAAAGGTTTTACGTTGAAAGTGAAAAGATTTTACGTAAAAAGTGAAAAGGTTTGGCGTTAAAAGTGAAAAGGTTTTGCGTTGAAAGTGAAAAGGTTTGACGTTGAAAGTGAAAAGGTTTGGCGTTGAAAGTGAAAAGGTTTTACGTTGAAAGTAAAACGCTTTTGCGTTGAAAGTGAAAAGGTTTTGAGTTGAAAGTGAAAAGATTTTGCATAGAAAGTGAAAAGGTTTTGATTTGAAAGTGAAAAGGCTTTTCGTTGAAAGTGAAAAGTTTTGCATTAAAAGTGAAAAGGTTTTGCGTTGAAAGTGAAAAGGTTTTGCGTTAAAAGTGAAAAGGTTTTGCGATGATAGTGAAAAAGTTTTGCGTTGAAAGTGAAAAAGGTTTTGTGTTGAAAGTGAAAAGGTTTTGCGATGATAGTGAAAAAGGATTTGCATTGAACATGTTGAAATTGAAAATCATTTGCGTTGAAATTGAAAGGTTTTTGCGTTGAAAGTGAAAATCATTTGCGTTGAAAGTGAAAGGCTTTGCGTTAAAAGTGAAAAAGTTTTGCGTTGAAAGTGAAAAGGTTTGGCGTTGAAAGTGAAAAGGTTTTGCGTTGAAAGTGAAAAGTTTTAACGTTAAAAGTGAAAAGGTTTTGCGTTGAAAGTGATATGGTTTTACGTTGAAAGTGAAAAGGTTTTACGTTGAAAGTGAAAAGGTTTTGCGTTGAAAGTGAAAAGGTTTGACGTTGAAAGTGAAAAGGTTTTGCGTTGAAAGTGAAAAGGTTTAACGTTGAAAGTGAAAATGTTTTGAGTTGAAAGTGAAGAGGTTTTGCGTTGAAAGTGAAAAGGTTTTGCGTTGAAAGTGAAAAGGTTTTGCGTTGAAGTGAAAAGGCTTTGCGTTGAAGTAAAAAGGTTTTACGTTAAAAGTGAAAAGATTTTAAGTAGAAAGTGAAAAGGTTTGGCGTTGAAAGTGAAAAGGTTTTGCGTTGAAAGTGAAAAGGTTTGACGTTGAAAGTGAAAAGGTTTTGCGTTGAAAGTGAAAAGGTTTTACGTTGAAAGTGCAAAGGTTTTTACGTTGAAAGTGAAAATGTTTTGCGTTGAAAGTGAAAAGGTTTTACGTTGAGAGTGAAAAGGTTTTGAGTTGAAAGTGAAGAGGTCTTGCGTTGAAAGTGAAAAAGGCGTTGAAAGTGAAAAGGTTTTGAGTTGAAAGTGAAAACGTTTTGCCTTGAAAGAGAAAATGTTTTGCGTTGAAAGTGAAAAGGTTTTGCGTTAAAAGTGAAAAAGTTTTGCGTTGATGGTGAAAAAGTTTTGCGTTGAAAGTGAAAAAGGTTTTGTGTTGAAAGTGAAAAGGTTATGCGATGATAGTGAAAAAGGATTTGCATTGAACATGTTGAAAGTGAAAATCATTTGCGTTGAAATTGAAAGGTTTTTGTGTTGAAAGTGAAAATCATTTGCGTTGAAAGTGAAAGGTTTTGCGTTAAAAGTGAAAAAGTTTTGCGTTGAAAGTGAAGAGGTTTTGCGTTAAATGTAAAAATGTTTTACGTTGAAAGTGAAAACGTTTTGCGTTGAAAATGAAAAGGTTTTACGTTGAAAGTGAAAACGTTTTGCGTTGAAAGTGAAAAAGTTTTGCGTTGAAAGTGAAAAATGTTTTGCGTTGAAAGTGAAAAGGCTTTGCGTTGAAAGTGAAACGTTTTGCATTAAAAGTGAAAAATTTTTGCGTTGAAAGTGAAAAGGTTTTGCGTTGAAAGTGATATGGTTTTACGTTGAAAGTGAAAAGGTTTTACGTTGAAAGTGAAGAGGTTTTGCGTTGAAAGTGAAAAGATTTAACGTTGAAAGTGAAAAGGTTTTGAGTTGAAAGTGAAGAGGTTTTGCGTTGAAAGTGAAAAGGTTTTGCGTTGAAAGTGAAAAGGTTTGGCGTTGAAAGTGAAAAGGCTTTGCGTTGAAAGTAAAAAGGTTTTACGTTGAAAGTGAAAAGATTTTACGTAAAAAGTTGAAAGGTTTGGCGTTGAAAGTGAAAAGGTTTTGCGTTAAAAGTGAAACGGTTTGACGTTGAAAGTGAAAAGGTTTTGCGTTGAAAGTGAAAAGGTTTTACGTTAAAAGTAAAAAGTTTTTGCGTTGAAAGTGAAAAGGTTTTGAGTTGAAAGTGAAAAGATTTTGCATAGAAAGTGAAAAGGTTTTGATTTGAAAGTGAAAAGGCTTTTCGTTGAAAGTGAAAAGTTTTGCATTAAAAGTGAAAAGGTTTTGCGTTGAAAGTGAAAATGTTTTGCGTTAAAAGTGAAAAGGTTTTGCGTTGATAGTGAAAAAGTTTTGCGTTGAAAGTGAAAAAGGTTTTGTGTTGAAAGTGAAAAGGTTTTGCGATGATAGTGAAAAAGGATTTGCATTGAACATGTTGAAATTGAAAATCATTTGCGTTGAACTTGAAAGGTTTTTGCGTTGAAAGTGAAAATCATTTGCGTTGAAAGTGAAAGGTTTTGCGTTAAAGTGAAAAAGTTTTGCGTTGAAAGGGAAAAGGTTTGGCGTTGAAAGTGAAAAGGTTTTGCGTTGAAAGTGAAAAGTTTTAACGTTGAAAGTGAAAAGGTTTTGTGTTGAAAGTGATATGGTTTTACGTTGAAAGTGAAAAGGTTTTACGTTGAAAGTGAAAAGGTTTTGCGTTGAAAGGGAAAAGGTTTAACGTTGAAAGTGAAAAGGTTTTGAGTTGAAAGTGAAGAAGTTTTGCGTTGAAAGTGAAAAGGTTTTGCGTTGAAAGTGAAAAGGTTTTGCGTTGAAAGTGAAAAGGCTTTGCGTTGAAAGTAAAAAGGTTTTACGTTAAAAGTGAAAAGATTTTACGTAGAAAGTGAAAAGGTTTTGCGTTGAAAGTGAAAAGGTTTGACGTTGAAAGTGAAAAGGTTTTGCGTTGAAAGTGAAAAGGTTTACGTTGAAAGTGCAAAGGTTTTACGTTGAAAGTGAGAATGTTTTGCGTTGAAAGTGAAAAGGTTTTACGTTGAAAGTGAAAAGGTTTTGAGTTGAAAGTGAAGAGGTTTTGCGTCGAAAGTGAAAAGGTTTGGCGTTAAATGTGAAAAGGTTTTGAGTTGAAAGTGAAAACGTTTTGCGTTGAAAGTGAAAAGGTTTTACGTTAAAAGTGAAAAGGTTGGCGTTAAAAGTGAAAAGGCTTTGCGTTAAAAGTGAAAACGTTTTGCCTTGAAAGAGAAAACGTTTTGCGTTGAAAGTGAAAATGTTTTGCGTTAAAATTGAAAACTATTTGCGTTGATAGTGAAGAAGTTTTGCGTTGAAAGTGAATAAGGTTTTGCGTTGAAAGTGAAAAGGTTTTGCGTTGATAGTGAAAAAGGATTTGTGTTGAACATGTTGAAAGTGAAAATCATTTGCGTTGAAATTGAAAAGTTTTTGCGTTGAAAGTGAACAGATTTTGCGTTGAAAGTGAAAAGGTTTTACGTTGAAAGTGAAAAGGTTTGGCGTTAAAAGTAAAAAGGCTTTGCGTTAAAAGTGAAAACGTTTTGCCTTGAAAGAGAAAACGTTTTGCGTTAAAATTGAAAACTATGTGCGTTGATAGTGAAGAAGTTTTGCGTTGAAAGTGAATAAGGTTTTGCGTTGAAAGTGAAAAGGTTTTGCGTTGATAGTGAAAAAGGATTTGCGTTGAACATGTTGAAAGTGAAAATCATTTGCGTTGAAATTGAAAAGTTTTTGCGCTGAAAGTGAAAAGATTATGCGTTGAAAGTGAAAAGGTTTTGCGTTAAATGTGAAAAGGTTTTGAGTTGAAAGTGAAAACGTTTGGCGTTAAATGTAAAAAGGTTTTGAGTTGAAAGTGAAAAGGTATAACGCCGAGCCCATACATAGTCATGATTGCATTAATTTGATTTTGCGTTGAGAAGTGAAAAAGTTTTGCGTTAAAAGTGAAAACGTTTTGCCTTGAAAGAGAAAACGTTTTGCCTTGAAAGAGAAAACGTTTTGCGTTGAAATGAAAAGGTTTTGCGTTAAGAGTGAAAACGTTTTGCGTTAATAGTGAAAAAGTTTTGCGTTGAAAGTGAAAAGGTTTTACGTTGAAATTGAAAGGTTTGGCCTTAAATGTGAAAAGGTTTTAAGTTGAAAGTGAAAAGGTTTTGCGTTGAAAGTGAAAAGATATTACGTCGAGCCCATATATAGTCATGATTGCATTAATTTGATTTTAGAAATTACCTTTAATCAAATCTTTTAATTTTTTTCTAAAACATTTTCTTAATACTTCGATCAATATGAACCATTAAAAATGTTCGGTTTCGGTGTGAATAATCTAAATCCTAATTTCAACTTTATCGACAACAAGTATATAACTTATTAAAGGTAATTTCTACCAAATATAAACATGTGTCATATGCGTTTCTCTAAATATACAATATATAATTTCATATAGCAATAAACTCAAAACAGAATTCCAAATTGATACTTTAAATACCTGTTTACATTCCTGACAAATCCTTTAATTCTGCAGAAATCTGATGAACCATCTATTCTTCTTTGAAACATCTTATGTTTATGACATTTGTGCAACCGATCTTGATCTGTGTTGCGCCATGATAATTCCCCCATTTATTCAATGTATAAGAATAATGAATTTATTGAACCCAAAAATGTGAAGAGTAAAAAATAAATGTTTTGGTTCAATAAATTCAAAATAAATTAAAGCCATTCATTATAAATAAATTTTTATCACAAATAAGGCTACAAAAACTAGTAATATTATCTATAAACAATATTCTAACATGACGTCCTTTAAACGCTTTGAGTACACACCCGTGGTAAAACTTGAATATATTGCATGGGCTGTTCCGATCGTACTCCCACGTCATATGCTATTTTATGAATGAGTTTGCGACGTCATAAAACGATGACGTTAGAATATGAGCATTTTACGGGAAAATACACGCTTGTATTACCGAAAATCATCACAACATGGAAACGTAAACAAACGATGCTAAAATGTGTTATAAGCCATATTTGTTAAAACATTTAAGACATATAAGTAAATTATCATTTAAATTAATTCAAAACTATCTATATATGTTATTTTAAATAGTTTAAGCATGTCACTAATTCAGTTTGTTCCGTTCTTTTACGCCAATTTAATAGTGTGTTTATTTCTGTGAATGGCAAATATTTGCCTCCACCTAGAGCGCTTCGATCCAAAAGAATTGCCGCATTTGACCTATTAGAATCGAAATAATTCATGGGGGCTTGAATATATCTAGATTTTACCACGGGTTGTCCCTTTATGCCGATATTTTACACCTCGCTATCGCTCAGGGTAAAATATTTGTCATAAAGGGCCAACCCGTGGTAAAATCACGATATATTCAAGCCCCCATGAATTATTTCTTAAACAACGTACACACATTTTGTCGTATGAATACACAACGTCAGAGTGGGCGTGTCGCCTTAAAAATTGACAACATTGAAAATAAAGATTCTACTTTTAACCAATCAGAAGACAGTAAATACACCCAACTGAATGTATGTACCTTTATTCTAACTTAATTGATAAGATTGGAACAACGGTCAACACTGTTCGTGTGCATGTATACACTATAGAAACGGTAGATATGACATGTATTATGAGGCAGTAAATGTTTTTTTTTACAGGGAATGACAATTTACATAAGATCATATCTACAAACTACGAGTTGATCTAGAAGACTGGAACGGTGAGGTGCGGTATGCTGAATATGATACGTTTGTCGTAGGCAATGCAACTACCAACTACGTACTCACTATTGCAAATTATAATGGAAATGCTGGTAAGTATTGTAAATATGTCTATCATTTGGCTTTTGTTTTGATAAGATCACATCGTGAAATCATTTTGCTTAAACAAACCAAACGGATTCAAAACGTTGATTCAATTGTTCCTTTCATTGATCGCGATTGATTGTATAAAACAGAAGATGTTGTATGATTGCCAATGAGACAACTATCCACAAAAGACCAAAATGACACAGACATTAACAACTATACGTTACCGTACGGTCTTCAACAATGAGCAAAGCCCATACCATATAGTCAGCTATAAAAGACCCCGATAAGACAATGTAAAACAATTCAAACAAGAAAACTAACGGCCTTATTTATGTAAAAAATGAACGAAAAACAAATATGTAACACATAAACAAACGACAACCACTGAATTACAGGCTCCTGACTTGGGACAGGAACATACATAAATAATGTGGCGGGGTTAAACATGTTAGCAGGATCCCAACCCTCACCTAACCTGGGACAGTGGTATAACAGTACAATATAAGAACGAACTATAAAAATCAGTTGAAAAGGGCTTAACTCATCAGATAGACAAATAATACAAGTTGACGTTTTTTTGGACTTCCCCTTTTTGAATATACATTGGAGTTAGGCGCTTGTATCATACATTGTTTCGTATAAAAGTCTTAAAATCAAAACATATCGCATAACAAAGTAAACAAAATAATAAATGATTTTTGTACATTGTTTTTAATATATATCTGCATTCGGTGAACGTAATACTTGATCATTTTAACCAATAGTCCAAATATGTTTTCTTTACAATTATTTCCACAACTCGAATAAGACATGTATGTATATATAGATTTCATAAAAACACAACTAAATAAAATATGTACATATCTGGAAAAGATAATTGTAAGCTAAATTTCAAAAGATAGAACTAGCTTTTAAATCACAGAGCCAGGTTTATAAATTCACATTTGTAGTGAGGAATGCAGAGCTCGGTTAAATGATATTAAACCGTATACACATCATAAAAAAACTCACGTCTTGTATACTCAGATTCTGGATTATTGTGTTTTAGTTGAATTCTTTGGATTCTTCAAACTTTCAAATAAAAAAGCGCGTGGAGGAAATAAATGCGAAATGAAATTGATTGCAAATATATCTCTGAAATAACTCCAACGCAGCTGTAGTTCAACGATGTTAATCAGTAAGAAAAAACACAGGAATACCAACACAAACCGTAAAGGGGACAAGAGCGAGTGGGATTTGTTTTAAATGAAGATTTTTTTTCTGGCTGACAATTTTACTGTTTAATTGTTATTTCGTTCATTGGTCCTTTCAAGAGTAATTTTGTTTTAATGTAAATCATATTCATACAAATAATATATAAAAATAGATTTTTACAAGTTTCAGCAAAATATTTAAACAAACCGTACACTTTGCTTGTAAATAGTTAAGAAAAATTGAACCATGTTACATTTTTTTTAAGCATGATAGACTTATTGATAAACTTTACTTATTATATTGTTACATGTAATCATAATAATAACATTGTTGCTGCTTACCTTATTATGTGACCTAGTTGAATAAGATTCTATTAAGGCCTTTTTTATTTTATCAAAAGTGTTTATTAAAATATCCAGCATGTTTAATGTATCGTCTGTAGTATATTTTAAAGATTATTGTGGGTCGGAAAGTGAAATTTAGTGTAACTAAAAGTGAGAGTTATATATACCGTTCAATTGTATTTTGAAGGAATGAATTGTCAATTGAATGACAAAGTAAGAGTTGCCTTTAAATCAAGCATGAGGACAGAATTGTATAGTGGCACAGTTAAATAGTTTGACCTTGTTCCCAAATTAAAGCTATTGTTTTTGAAATTATGTAGCTTCTCAATTTGTGAGACTGACGAGCGATTAGCACATCGAACAGCGCAAGTTTCAAGATTTCTCAGATGTATTCTTATTTTAAAAATGGAATTGAAAACTTGAGGTGTTTCTTACTGTTTGCATACTCTGCTTACAAGTCAATCAATCCAAAATTGATGTATACATTATTTCATAAAAACTCTCCGAATATGTTAGTGACCACATGCAATTTATGTTGATCGATCCTTTTGTTTACGTGTTGGGTGTTTAACGCCTTTTAAACAATCTAGGATATATAACGATGGCCAATTTGTATATTGAGATGCCAGAATGTCCACAAAAACTATCGTTATTCGGCATAAAAAACGAACAATTTTTATTAACTTCGACCGTTTTTTTTTGGTTTTGAAGTCACAACCTCAGTGTTAACGGTCTAATGATCATTGCTGATTTATTAAGACAACTTTTACAACAAGGTCCTCAAAAAAATTTGTTAAAGCGTTTCTGTCGAAGTAAAATTTAAAAAAGAGCTCATGATCTGTTAAATTATAATCTATTTTTATTATACTTTTTTACAGGCGACAGTCTTACTTCACAAGATTTACGATACCCACCAAATGGATATGAGTTCTCAACATTGGATAGAGACAATGATGGATCCTTTATGAATTGTGCAAAGAAAGAATGTGCTGGGTGGTGGTTCAATTTTTGTACTGAGGGCAATCTAAATGGGAAGTATTACAATGGTGGTATGATAAAGAATGACGGTATATACTGGGAAGCTTGGAAACTATCGAAATATTCTCTCAGGAGTGTCTCGATGAAAATAAAACAAGTCTAAAGATACGGATGTCAATTTGGCCCAATTTTAAACATTCAAACTTTTTTTTGGGAAACTTTTATTTCACTTTTTTTCAACAGTTGAATGTTGAAAATGAATCGGGAAAAAAATGTTGAATTGGCAGATCCAGGGAGGGGGAGGGGTCCGGGGGTTGGAACCCCCCTTTTTTGCCGATCAAAGCATTTCAATGGGGATATATAGTTTGAACCCCCTTTTTCCTGGGTTGGAAAAACCCCCATCTTTAAAATGGTTGGGTCCGCTCCTGTATTGAATGTTGAATATTGAACCAACTAGACCACCTTTTAACATATTTTTATATGAGACTAATGAAAAACATTAAAACTAATTGTGCATTTAAATCAAATGATACACAATGGACTGAGTTTTTTTGAGGAGAAGTAGACAATTTTTTTAAATTGCTTTTGTGAATTAGGACATATGCTATATATCATATTGTATCATACTGTTTGGGATTATAGAAGGAAACGAAAACGGTGGCTATTTTATTTACATTATTTTACACAATTGTAAGCCTGATATCTTTATTATGAAATATTTTTCAATATATTTACGACTCCGATTTAGATCTTCTTTATATCATTTCTTGACATGTTTATTGAAAACCTAATAAATTTCTTTTTCATTTTGTTGTTCAATTGCTTTTCCGAATATTTGATTTTCCTGTTTTTCCTTCAATAGCAATGTTCTACTGAAGATTCAGTTTTTGTTTACCCTTTATGTTTTTTTTTTTGTATTTTTTTCTCTTCAGTTTACACTTTCCAAATATGCATAGCGACAACTCTTAATCACTTTGTGTATAACAAATCTAGTATATTTCACAGATACGTCAGCTAAACATGACTAAACTAAGAAAAAAAAAACTATACATCCCTCCACGCTTTTCCTGAATGATAATAGAAAAAACCCAAACAAAAACAAACAAACACGAACATATCATTAGGTTAGTCATCCACAGGATGTAAATAATCAAAACAACACGTTTCAAATTTAATGCGTTCATATCGCTTTTCTATCTGGATGAAGGAAGTTCGCTACTTAGTCTCAAAATAACAAGCTTTCATGACACTAGAATATATTGATAGGGGATTGATAAAGTAACTAAGAAAGATGTATGCCATTAAAATTTTGGCGGGAAAACCTATTGATTTTTTATAGCTTTATCATTGACAAGTTTAAGTTCACAAAAACCATTTAAAATAACAAAGATTTTAGAAGACTTTTACAGATGACGTATAATTAAACATGTGAAAGATTTATAAAAAGAAAAATGGAGATCAATGGTCAATTTTTTTTAATATTAATTGATGAAAGCCGTAGTGTTGTGGTCGGAACATCGAGTGGACCTTTACTCGGAAAGTCGAGTGCACCTTTCATCGGAAAGTCGACAGGACCCTTACATGACAGGACATTGTTTTTGTGTACAGTGAAAATATTACTCTATTATAAGTTATTGCTGGGATTACCAAGCTAAAATATGGAATATTAATATTCTAACTTGTTTTAAGTTCTTTTTCATTGATATTGAAAAATCGTCGTTTTGTAGCTGTTTAAGGTTCATGTGGACCCTATGGCTAAAATGGCCGTATTTTCACCTCAATTTTTTCTCTGAGTACCGGCAAACCTGTGCACATGGAAAAGTTTTAAGGCATAGCATGCCCTAGATAAATAGAATTCAAATGCATTGTATGATTTAGAAAATTCATAACTTAACTGGATTTTGCCGTACACTTTTTTTCGTCTCTGCAGAAGATGATAAAATTAACAAACAGTTGAGTTTACCTTGATATGGTCCACTCAGGTACACAGTTTAAATAACCAATTATTGTCAGGTATCTATTGTCCATCTAATGTCCATGTTAATTAAAAATGCTCACTTTAATTTTTACCTGTGGGGAAGTTTTCAAACCAGTTTCCCAACTTAGTTTATTATGGCACCTTCTGTAGGAATGAAAAAAAGTGCACGGCAAATTCCTGGTAAGTTTTTATTTTTCTAAAACATAAAACATACTTAAAATTCATTTATCTAGGGCATGCTATGCCTGAATTTTTTACAGATGCGCTGATTTGTCTGTACTCAGAGTAAATTTTGAGGTGATAATACGGCCATTTTAGCCATAGGGTCCACATGAACCTTAAAATGTTGTAAATTATTGGATTGAAAGAGGCTACCCAATGGTGAACTATATTACTGTTTGTAATTATGTGTATAATGAACAGACCTTTATCTTTACTGATGAGTACTATAGAAAATACATGTGAACAATTTATTGATACCACATCAAGATCAAGATAGCAATAAAAGTAAAAGGAAATCAAATTCTACAGTCAATCGTGATAAAAAACGGATGAAAGACTATAACAATGATGATGTAAATATTTCTAATATTGGGTACATAATCATACAGATGTAAACAATGGAAATAAAAGTAAACAAAGACTATCTGTTGGGAGAATTGAAAAGAATAAATGCACCGTAGACGAAGATAATTAAGTATCAAAATGTACAATAAGTCAAACGAATAATAGTGACATTGTATCCATTACGTCATCAGGTTTACAATCATGTGAAAAATCGAAAGAACATAATAATATTGTCCCAGAAAGTGGAATTATAAATACAATCGTTTTGAAAAAAAGCCGGGGTGGTATGGACATTTTGATTGGAAAAAATGGAAAGAGGACGTCAGATATTGTCGCGTATTGGCCGTGAAGAGTTGGAATAAAATTAACGGTACCAATTTTCTTGCACCAGATGCGCATTTCGACAATTTATGTCTCTTCAGTGATGCTCGTGGCCAAAATATTTGAAATCCAAAGCTTATATAAATGATGAAGAGCTATAATCCAAAGGTCCAAAAAGTATAGCCAAATCCGTGAAAAGAATCAGAGCTTTGCATGAGGGAGATACATTCCTTAATCTATAATAATTTCTAATATTTCGTAACAGCAAATTTTAATAACACAAAAAAATCCGTATTTTCATGCCAGTACCGAAGTACTGGCTACTGGGCTGGTGATACCCTCGGGGACTAATAGTCCACCAGCAGAGGCATCGACCCAGTGGTAGTAATAAAATTAACGGTACCAATTTTCTTGCACCAGATGCGCATTTCGACAATTCATGTCTCTTCAGTGATGCTCGTGGCCAAAATATTTGAAATCCAAAGCTTATATAAATGAAGAAGAGCTAAAATCCAAAAGGTCCAAAAAGTATAGCCAAATCCGTGAAAAGAATCAGAGCTTTGCATGAGGGAGATACATTCCTTAATTTATAATAATTTCTAATATTTCGTAACAGCAAATTTTAATAACACAAAAAAAATCCGTATTTTCATGCCAGTACCGAAGTACTGGCTACTGGGCTGGTGATACCCTCGGGGACTAATAGTCCACCAGCAGAGGCATCGACCCAGTGGTAGTAATAAAATTAACGGTACCAATTTTCTTGCACCAGATGCGCATTTCGACAATTCATGTCTCTTCAGTGATGCTCGTGGCCAAAATATTTGAAATCCAAAGCTTATATAAATGATGAAGAGCTATAATCCAAAAGGTCCAAAAAGTATAGCCAAATCCGTGAAAAGAATCAGAGCTTTGCATGAGGGAGATACATTCCTTAATTTATAATAATTTCTAATATTTCGTAACAGCAAATTTTAATAACACAAAAAAATCCGTATTTTCATGCCAGTACCGAAGTACTGGCTACTGGGCTGGTGATACCCTCGGGGACTAATAGTCCACCAGCAGAGGCATCGACCCAGTGGAAGTAATAAAATTAACGGTACCAATTTTCTTGCACCAGATGCGCATTTCGACAATTCATGTCTCTTCAGTGATGCTCGTGGCCAAAATATTTGAAATCCAAAGCTTATATAAATGAAGAAGAGCTATAATCCAAAAGGTCCAAAAAGTATAGCCAAATCCGTGAAAAGAATCAGAGCTTTGCATGAGGGAGATACATTCCTTAATTTATAATAATTTCTAATATTTCGTAACAGCAAATTTTAATAACACAAAAAAAATCCGTATTTTCATGCCAGTACCGAAGTACTGGCTACTGGGCTGGTGATACCCTCGGGGACTAATAGTCCACCAGCAGAGGCATCGACCCAGTGGTAGTAATAAAATTAACGGTACCAATTTTCTTGCACCAGATGCGCATTTCGACAATTCATGTCTCTTCAGTGATGCTCGTGGCCAAAATATTTGAAATCCAAAGCTTATATAAATGATGAAGAGCTATAATCCAAAAGGTCCAAAAAGTATAGCCAAATCCGTGAAAAGAATCAGAGCTTTGCATGAGGGAGATACATTCCTTAATTTATAATAATTTCTAATATTTCGTAACAGCAAATTTTAATAACACAAAAAAATCCGTATTTTCATGCCAGTACCGAAGTACTGGCTACTGGGCTGGTGATACCCTCGGGGACTAATAGTCCACCAGCAGAGGCATCGACCCAGTGGTAGTAATAAAATTAACGGTACCAATTTTCTTGCACCAGATGAACTTCTTTTTCCCGGGGAACATCAGTACTCGAGATTTAACAAAGTGCTACCTGAATATTTTCAGGATGTACGAACAAAAAAAATAATGAATGATGCAGTGAGTGAAGGAATATTGAAAATAGAAAAAAAATGTTAGAATTAAACAACTAAATTTTTTATTGATATTTTGTAATTTGTTTTTGTAGTGAGAAAGTGGGTATGTTTCAGTGGGAAAATTTGGGATAAAGGTTTTTGCTGAATAATGATAATTATATTGTGATGATGTTTGCTTGTCTTATTATCGCTGATAATTGCCTTTATATTCAATACTTTCGATTTTATTTGCGTGGTGGAATGGAGACCAGCCTTGTGCGAACTTTTATTTCGATTGAAAAGTTTTTTGTCATATGCCGGACAATAAGACTGTACAAACACTTTAAAACTCTTTGAATTTTCATTGTATTCTGTGTAAACTTTTTTGAATTGTGAATGTATGAGGTGAATGGTAGATTAGATAGAGATTGAATATAAGTATAGGGATATGTATTTAAATATGAGTATCAAAAAGTAAATAATCAGACAATTATGTTCGTGACAAATATTTCACGCTAGCGCTGTATAGATAATGTTTCAACTATGATTCATTTCAGAGAAAGGACAATAACTAATGAAAAAGTTTTAATTTTTGTGTTACTGAAACTGTGATATATATATATGAATTGTGAATTATAATAAAGATAAAAAAAGTGCATCGGACTACCAAAGCAAAGGTTCCTAGTTCGATTCCCGTTCCGGGATAGAAAGGAGTATGGCCATAAAGGGTCAAAAACGGCCCTGTCTCAGAAATTTACGAAATTACTGTAGAATGATCCCTTACTAGTGTAGTTCATAGAATAATAATCATTAGACTTGTAACTCTGTTTGTATGATTTTCCAGGGCGTCAGAAAAGACTAAAGGTACAATGGTATTTTAGCCATTTGCGCGTAACGTTAAAATTGTTTTCTATAACGTAAACGTTCTAGCAATTTTAAAATAATTTCACAAGATCTGTTTTTACAAAATATTCCTTGCATCTCGTCCATATTTATTGTTTTGTTTTTTAACTTTAATAACAGAAACTTACTTAAATTAAGAGTTAAGCTGCACATAATCAATAACACATTATATTTGTACTAAAGTCATCAGACACAAGAACCAAACGTGCACTCATAAATATCATATTCGTTCCGGAAGATCTAAAATACATGATTGCTGTGTTACGTATTTGCTTTTCGTTCATTGTTTTACACATACATTAGAGCGTTATTTTCCTCGTTTGAATTGTTTTGCATTTGTCATTTCGTGGCTTTCCATAGCCGAATATGCGGTATAAACTTTGCTCACTGTTGAAGGCCGTACGGTGACCTGTAGTTGCTTATTTCTGTGTTATTTTGTCTCATTGGCGATCATACCGAATCTTTTTTTTTATATTTACTTTCAAATCAATATTAAGAATTAAACATTTGAATAACGCTAGTTTCTTTAAATACTGCCATTAATACATATAGCTGACATTATGTATAGTACTGCTCTCTCCATTTGTACCTAAAGTTAATAACAGAAACTTACTTAAATTAAGAGTTAAGCTGCACATAAGCGCTTCATTTATAAGTGTTCTCGTTTTCTGCATTGATATTTACAAAATTTAATCGGCAGACTACGTAATTAAACATAATTCTATAGTATAGACTAAGTTGAATTAAAGTCATAAATGATTCTTTTGGTCAGAAGGAATTAAGATTGAAAGCTGTAAAATATCTTAGCGAGCAATGTACAGTCGTAAAGATGTATGAGGATAGTTGATCACTACATCATCTTCATCATATTTTTATATGGAAAGAAAAAAACGTAAATTACTTACACAAAAAAAAATGCATTTTCTAGTAAAGAAGTAAATTTTAAAGATAAAAATACAATAAAGAACAAACAATGTGTATAGAAACATGTGCTTCATAATCAATAACACATTATATTTGTACTAAAGTCATCAGACACAAGAACCAAACGTGCACTCATAAATATCATATTCATTCCGGAAGATCTAAAATACATGATTGCTGTGTTACGTATTTGCTTTTCGTTCATTGTTTTACACATACATTAGAGCGTTATTTTCCTCGTTTGAATTGTTTTGCATTTGTCATTTCGTGGCTTTCCATAGCCGACTATGCGGTATAGACTTTGCTCACTGTTGAAGGCCGTACGGTGACCTGTAGTTGCTTATTTCTGTGTTATTTTGTCTCATTGACGATCATACCGAATCTTTTTTTTTATATTTACTTTCAAATCAATATTAAGAATTAAACATTTGAATAACGCTAGTTTCTTTAAATACTGCCATTAATACATATATATATATATGTATAGTACTGCTCTCTCCATTTGTACCTAAAGTGCATGAAATATATAGTCACCTGTGCAAATGAAATTAGTTCATTCAAATGGTTCAATGAATCCCTTTTTTACATTTTCCGGCAAACCTTTCTGCTAGACAAAGACGTAGTAATAATTCAAAGGCAGTGGCTATTATTCCAAATCTTTATGCTCCAAGATTTTTATCTTCATTTGTTTTTACAGCATACTTCTGACATTTTATACTTATGCACATACATGTTTCAATAGAATGATTTTAGAAATAATTTCATATGCATTTTTTATATAAGTTCATCCCTACAAATAGATCCACAATAGTTTTTATTTTTATTCCTTTTTTACATATTTTTACTATCACTTTGACTCATAAAAGTATTTACACGATTATATTTATCTCAAATATTGTTACACTTATCTTCTTCAACTACATGTAAATGTTGAAAAAAATAAAATTCTTTTATGACAATGCATAGTTTCGTAATACTTTTCTAAAGTTAACATTCACTCTTTACAAAGTACCGGTGTCCTATAGCAATGCTTTCCTTGTGCCAATTCCCTCCCCCTCCCGGAAAAAACTTTGCCACGATCCAACTTTCCCCCCTCAGTGAGATTGCGGGAAAACAAGGATCAGGCCAATTTCCCCCCTTATAGGACGAGAAGCTAATTTATCTCCCTTGACATATAATGTTATTTTATAAATATTTATCAAGAAAAAAAAAATAGTAACTTTTTTATTAGTTTACCAAACCTTCATCATATCAATATTTATTTGATATATATTTCGGGTGTTCTTAAGCTCGGGTTTTCGGGATTTACCCTTTCGGGGTCCGGGAATTATCTTTTTCGAATTTCGGGGTGGCCGGATTTATTCTTTTTTTAAATTCGGGACCGTTTCGAGGGGGAGTTAAGCCCGGGATTTCCGAATCAGGACCCGTCCTACCCCAACCCCACCTCCTCGAGAATGATAATAGATACAAGAAGATGTGGCATGGAAACTTTCTGGCAGTTCAAAGGATTATGGTATTAGTATGTAGTATAAATCTTGTAAAATAAAAATAATAAAAGTAAGTTGTTAGTTGCCAGGTAAAAAGAATACAAAAAAAAACCCATGTAAATGTAGAACTGGTGTAAACTTACACAGACTTGTAAACATATGTATATGTAGATAGATTAGTCAACACGGAGACAGACGGATGGACCTGTAGATATTATAGTAGACATAGACAGACCGGTGAATATAAATTCAAGACTGTTGAACATACAGACAGACAAGTAGATACACAGACAGACCGATGAAAATGTAAACGGACTTTTAAAAAAAGAACACATATACTTTTGAGAATGTAAACCGACTGGAGGACTATTTGAAAAAAAAATGTAGAAAATACGGACAGACAAGTAGACACATGGACAGGCTGATGCAATGTATGTTATTTTTTTTAATTTGGATGTACTTTTTATTATATATGTTATGAGTCGAATATGATAATCAAATCGGTGAGTATGATCGACAGCTAATGCCCCTTTTTAAGTTTAAGACTGACATACTGATTCAAGATTTTCAACATTGCCAATTCATTCTTAATTAGTTTTTCTCTTGTGATCCTTACTCGTTTTACTCGTAATGAAAATATTCCAGTATTTCACATGCAACTCTTATTCTTATCTCGAAAAAAGTTCGAATGTAGTTTGTTATAATTATTCTTATCATTTGGTTAAATTCAACAGATTCTAGCCTGAATCGGTATGAAAATTAGAAGAAGTGATATTATTGCAAAAAAAACAACTTTCACTAACAAGATACCATATGACATGCATCCAATTATTTTAAAACTAAAGAAATCCACGAATATCATTTTTTTGTTTTTTATTTGGCGTTGATTGTAACAACATATAAAGTGTATGCAACTAAGTTGCGTTCATTCAAGTAATGCATTATCTATAACTACATGTATCATTAAAATACTATTTCTCAGATACACGCCAATGTGAGAGTAACCTAACAATGATAAAATTTCGTGATTGTTTGATTTTATTATTATTCAGGAAAAGCGTGAAGGGATGTATACATTTTTTTCTATTTTAGTCATGTGTAGCTCATGACGTATATCTGTGAAATATACTAGAATTTTTAAACACAAAGTGATTACGAGTTGTCGCTATGTATATTCTGAAAGTTGTCAATGCACAAACGACGCATATGAACAAAATACAAGATCATATACTGAAGCAAAAAAATATACAAAAACAAAAACGTAAGGGTTAACCAAAACAAAGTCTTATTAAGAATAATACTGTTATTGAAGGAAAAAAGGAAAATCCAATATTCAGAAAAGGATGGTAGATATCCACAAACATAATGACAAACCTGTTCTAGATTATCGTCTGATAATACTATGAGGCCAACAGTTAACGGGAGAGCTTTTCGCTTTCCTTTTCCTGTGGCATAACATGAAAAACCCCAAGCCTCATTTATCTGGTTACATGAACTAAGCCTAAGTGTGGTGTTAAATATGTGGGACAAACATGACGGGAGGTTTTTTTAACGAACACAGGAACTTCTATACCGCTTCGGAAAACCTAAGAAATTCAAAAGCATAATTTACCAACATTTAGGTAAACACAATCACAATATTCTGAAATTTATTAGATTTCACCCGCTCGAAACGGTCCAGAAACAACAAGGACAGTCGCATAAACAATTTGAAGATTCCCGTAGAATTATCGAACTGTTTTGGATTAAACGACTTCAAACAGCTTATCCCCTGGGTCTAAATGACTATATACTTGGACAAGGGAACATATCTACTACTTCTTCTATTGATATCATGAATATTATTGATAAAAAACAACGAAATAGTAGGTCTCATGTGAAACGTATCAAACGAGCTAAACATGTATAAATTATACACTTGATAATCTCCTTTCTATATTTAAAAATAATTTTAGGCATCAATTATTATGTAAACAGGGTCAAATACCCATTAGTAAATGACACGATATTTTCAAAGAGTGTGACACCATCACATTCCTCAGCCCACTGTGTGAATATTCTCCTATAATTACAGCTTTTTGCCACCATAGGCTGTTCCCGCGTATCGACAAACCTGAAGATCATAAACGTCATTTTTTTTAAAAATTAGATATATTAGCAGAGGTATTGATTTCATCAACTTATCTAGTACATTTAATAACTCTACCGTTCAAAACTTTATATCACCCTATTTTGATAATATAGAACCACATATAATTTCATACACCTACAAAAAAACCAGCAGAAGTTTAATTTTTAATTATACGTCGGATACATCAGACCTGAATATAGATAGTAATACTCCCTTAACCTGAAACTGTGAATCTTCGAAGTTCAGATGTTCCCTATGGTCATGTTTTTGCAGGGGACCTCAATATCGTCCAGAACAGAGACGTCAAAAACCTTTTTAAAAAGGGACCAAAATATCGTCCTCTTTCTAAAATAGATCGGAAAGAGTGTCGTCAAGTCACCAAAGATGCTCTTTCCTCGTTTCGTAAAAAATGGTGTAAACGGGAAAAATCTAATAAAAAATCTCTTGATTCTCATTTAAATAAATGTATGAATGTGGTAGATAAGAGAATATCACATTTTGAAAATAATTTTGAAGTAAATAATAGAGAACATAATACACCTATTTCCAGAATAATAAATACACTTCAATACTTTCAAAGCAGTTTGTGTTTGTACCGGCCGACAAAGCAGCCAACAATGTGGTGGTGATATGCCGTAAATACTACACGGACGTTTTTAAGAATGAAATTTAAAATTCATCTACATTCAAGTCCATCCGCTTCACAGATAGTCTTATAGTAAACAAGCATATCACAACACATCAAAGCTTAAGGATTCTACTGAACATTTGAAGGTCCCTTCTATGTATTGGCTACCTAAACTACACAACAAAATATTTAAATATCGTTTCATCTCGGCCTCTAGTAAGTGTTCTACAACTAATCTGTCAGTGCTCTTAACTAGTTCATTAACTACTATTAAAGAGCTTATCATAAATTATTGTAATAAAATATAGGAACATAGTGGTATAAACCATTTTTGGAGTGTAACAAATTCTTTGGATGTTTTAGATAAAAGAGGGATGAAAGACACCAAAGGGACAGTCAAACTCGTAAATCTAAAACAAACTGACAACGCCATGGCTAAAAATGAAAAAGACAAACAGAAAAACAATAGTACACATGACACAACATAGAAAACTAAAGAATAAACAACACGAACCCCACCAAAAACTAGGGGTGATCTCAGGTGCTCCGGAAGGGTAAGCAGATCCTGCTCCACATGCGGCACCCGTCGTGTTGCTTATGTGATTACAAATCCGGTAAATAGTCTAATTCGGTAGGTCAAATTCATGAAAGGGAAGGGGATTGTAGTTACGACGTAAGGAACATATCCGATATCATTTGTGAAACGGTTATTCCATAACGGTCAACCAACTCGTGATGACGTCCGTAAAATTTACGAAGGGATGATTTCAACTTCACCATTTGGAACTCTTGGTTTAAATGCTTCCTTGTGAGCAGTAACCCTCTATCAAGAAAATCATGATAGGAAATGCAAGCACGGGAATATCGTATCAATTGGGAGATATATACCCCGTATGCAGGTGCTGCTGAAATGTTGCTACTTAGAAATGGAAAGTTCACAATTGGAAAGCTGAAATCATCTCTTTTGTCGTAAAGTTTTGTCTTCAACTGACCCTCATTGTCAATTTCTAGATGTAAGTCAAGATATGAGGCCGACTTAACTGTATCTGTAGTATCCTTTATCTCCAATTCGATGGGATAGATGCGATCCACATAGTCACCAAATTTTGAATTGTTTAGTGAAAGAACGTCATCTATATAGCGGAAAGTAGAGTTAAAGGATATTGCTAACTTCTTATCTTTCTTCCTAAGAAGTTCCTGCATGAAGTCAGCCTCATAATAATAAAGAAACAAGTCAGCAAGTAGAGGGGCACAGTTTGTTCCCATTGGGATGCCGACAGTCTGTTGAAAAACACGTCCTCCGAACGTAACAAATATGTTGTCAATCAAGAAATCAAGCATCTTGATAATATCGGGTTCAGAGAATTTTTTGTTTGAATCAGAATGGTTCTTTACAAAGTATGATTTATCCCTCCCTAAGATAAATTACGGGCTTTTGATGGTCCGTTTGATTCTGTTAATAGTTTTGATTTTTCTACTCTTTACACTACACTTCCATACTATCTTATTAAACAAAAGTTTTCCTATTTAATTAAATGGTCGTTTGGTAAGGTTGGATGTAGATATATTTGCTGCAACGCATTTAAAGCCTTTTTCTCTAATGAGAAAGGTAAGTATGCTATATGCTAGATGTACTTACTGAAGGTGTGACGAGATGATTGAAGCTGTTAATTTTCTCCTTGATACTATTTATGAACGTTTCGACAACAAATTTGATCGACACGTTGTATGTATCTCCATGGGCACTAATTGTGCCCCTTTGATATCAGACTTGTTTTTGTACTGCTACGAATCACAGTTTATGACTTAACTCAGTAAAGACCCGTCGAAATTGCATTTAATTGATGAATTCAACAACACTTACCGTTATCTTGTTGATATTTTTTCGTTAAATAATCAAGAATTTTCTCAATATACTGCTTAAATTTATCCCAAGGAACTTACTTTAAATAAATCAAATTTATTCGGTAATAACTGTGCTTTCCTGGATTAAGATATTTCGGTTTTTAACGGGAAACTTCACACTAAAATTAACGACAAAAGAAACGATTGTTAGTTCCCTATTGTTAATTTTCCATTTAAGATGGTG
Organism: Mytilus trossulus; assembly: GCF_036588685.1. Taxonomy (NCBI): domain Eukaryota; kingdom Metazoa; phylum Mollusca; class Bivalvia; order Mytilida; family Mytilidae; genus Mytilus; species Mytilus trossulus. The sequence continues at coordinate 1,298,649 of NW_026963340.1, read as the reverse complement.
ATGTTCCTGTGGCACCATCTTACGGTGTTTATATTTCACAACTTGTTCGCTATGCCCGTGTCTGTTGTGACGTTATTGATTTTAACGAACGCAACCTATGTAGTATTCGTTAATTATTAAACCAGGGATATCGTTACCATAAAATTACTTAAAACCTTTACTAAATTATTCCATAGATAAAAAGATTTGGTTTTGAAGTTTGGTTGTTCCTGTAGAAAACATATTTCAAACGGGATAGCACATCCTTTTTTTACGGAAATGTTTTTAACCGTGCCCGGAAATTTAGAAATGATCCATGTAAACTTGTTGCTCCTTCAAATAAACTTATTCTAAAAGGTTACCTATTCAACACTGTAATAAGATCATTGAATATAGTTTATTTTTGTATAAATATTGATTTTGTTATCAGTAGATTAAAAGCTAGCTAAATATTACTAGTATGTTATTTACATATACATATACATTGATCTACAATCTGTCGATACATGTAACTTGGCATTGCACAAGGTCATGTTTTTCTCTGGCTGTTCATGACGTCTTTACACTAAATTCATTGGATGTTGGATGTGTACGGATTGATTGTATAGTCTTAGATGCATGATTTTTTTATTAGTTGTTAGTGGCTTTGAACTAGCTGTCAGATAACTGCGAGTCCTCTTAGATCTGTTCATTGTGTCTTTTTGTGTCGGGATGTACAAGTACCTGGCCACGTCCACTTGTATATTTGTCCATCTGATGAGTTAAGCCTTTTTCAACTGATTTGTATAGTTCATTCTTATGTTCTACTGTTATACCACTGTCCCAGGCTATGGAGATAGTTGGGATCCCGCTAACATGTTTAACCCTGCCACATTATTTATGTATGTGCCTGTCCCAAGTCAGGAGCCTGCAATTCAGTTGTTGTCATTTGTTTATGTGTTACATATTTGTTTTTACATAAATCAGGCCGTTAGTTTTCTCGTTTGAATGGTATAACATTGTCTTATCTGGCCTTTGTATAGCTTACTATGCTGTATGGGGTTTGCTCATTGTTGAAGGCCGTACGGAGACCTATAGTTGTTAATGTTTGTGTCATTTTGGTCTTATGTGGATAGTTGTCTCATTGCCAATCATACCACATCTTCTTTTTATATTGAGCAACAAAATTAACAAGGAAATTTATTAAGTTTTCAATAAACATATCAAGTGATGATATATAAACGATCTAAATTAGAGTCGTAAACATATTGTAAAAAAATGTCATCAAAGATACCCGGCTTACAATTTTGATATGAATAAAATTGCCACATTTTTCGTTTCCTACTATAATCACAAACAATATGATATAAAGCATATAGCATATGTCCTAATTAACATCAGCAATTTTAATAACTAAATTATTTTATATTGAATATTTCAAGTACGCGAAAGCAATTTATTAAAAAAAATCTACTTCCTTTCAAAAGAACCCAGTCCTTCGTGTAATATTTAATTTAAATGCAAATTGTGTTTTAATGTTTTCCATAAGTCACATATAAAATGTTTAAACTTGTTTTATTTTCATCGATACATTCCTGAGAGAATATTGTGAGAGTTTCCAAGATTCCCAGTATATCCCGTCACTCTCACTCACTCCACCATGATAATACTTCCCATTCAGATTGCCCTTAGTACACCAATTGAACCACCAGCCAGCATGTTCTGCCGTTGCACAAGTAATATGTAATGATCCGTCATTGTCCCTATCCCATGTTGAAAACCCATATCCATTCGGTTGATACGTTTCATCTTGTGCAGTAAGACTGTCTCCTGTAAAAAAGAGAGCTCTTACAGTTAAATAGAATAGTACATTATATATACACATGGACAAAAGTATTGCAACACCTTGATTTTTCAACACTTGAAAAATCTGCCTCTTTTTGTGGATGATATATAATAAGATATTTGTATAATATTATTGAAACATAGTTTATGATAACATTGGCATTGAAACGAACAAAAATTTTTGAAAAAAAATGATTTATATAACCACAATATTTTAATTACAAAATGAAGTGTTTGTTGTACAAAAAAATGCTTTTTACAACCTTACAATGTCAGACATTTCCAAATTAATCTTCAGATGACTGTTCATATCATGGTTGGTCGTTTTACGTCAAAGAATTAGTACTTTGTGCGCAGCCTCCATTCAAACGGATAACCGCATCTAACCGTCTTCTGAATCTTGCCAAAAATCGACTAATTTGTTGCTAAAGTAGCAACCACCATTTCTGGTGAAGGGCATTGTGTATTTCATGATGTGTTTGAACTGGGGTGTCCTTTCGCGCATTTTCCGCCCAACAGTATCCCATATATGCTCGATATGGTTCAAATCTGGGCTACGATCCGTCCAAGGAAGATTACCCAAATTCCATTGGAACAATGAATTTTCCTCCACGATGCTTATTTTCAACTTTAGCGAGCACTGCACTACATTGTATGTGGAAAACTGTGTGTCTGTTCGTAAGCAAAGGTGTCCGAAATGGTATAATCGCACGATAACCAGTGGCGATGGGTCGATCTCGAACAGTTCTTGTTAAAAGGCTCCTGTATGCCCACCACTATCTTTTTGGAATTGCATTGTATGCGATGGGTTTCTTTCTGACCAACCTTTATTAAGCTTGATTTTCCCTAGCAAATGGTATAGGGGGTTTTCTCTATCTTGAAAGGTCTTTAACATCGTTTAGTCCCATTTTTTATTCTCAAAACGACTTATAGTGGAATGGTGATGACTAACAATACGTGCAGTTGTTACAGCGACATCCCTGCTTCTCTCAGGCTGATAATCTGTCATCTTGCTGCAGTTTAGAGTTGCCGAGGACCCATTACAAGGTGTCAATCACATAACTTTAAAAACTTGGTTATTTAAAGTGTTGAAAACAATGAGGATGAAAACATCTGTTTTGCTGTTTACGGGTACAGTAGCTGCATGTGCAGATAAAAACTTACCTAGTCGATATTTACTGATTAAACTCAAATGATACTTAAATAATGTTTAAGTAGTTCTTTTTTACCAGATTATAGCACAAAAACATAAAAAAGTATTTTTTTAATTCAAAGTTCAACTTGGTGTTGCAATACTTTTTTCCATGTGTATAGATAATATGCTCTTTTTTTTTTATTTTACTTCACCAAAGACGCTTTAACAAAAATTTGTGAGAGGCCGTGTTGTCAAAGCAGTTTAAATAGATCATTAACAGACTGTTAACACTGTGGTTTTAACTTTGATCCGTTAATGTTCGATGAGGTCTTCTCTGGTCGAAGTTGCTAAAAATTATTTGTTTTTGCTGCCGAATAACGATCGTTTTTGAAGACATTCTGGCACCCAATTATACAAATTGTACACCGTTATATATCCGCGATTATTTAAATAGGCATTAAACACAGATACTTAAACAGAAAGGCGACCTAAATTCATACGGTCACTAACATATCTGGAGAGTTTCTATGAAATTATTTATACATCAATTTTGCCTTGTTAGGTAAACAATACCAGAAGAGAAGTAATCCTAGTAGGAAAGTGTACGGACGACGACGAAGACGACAATAACAAACGTCAAATAATGACAATCACTGAAATGTATTTTCAGATAGAAATAGCCACGTAAGCAGAGAATGTAAACAGTAAGAAACACATTTTGAATCCCATTGTTAACATTAGAATTAATCTGAATAAACCAAATTTTAAACTTGCGCTTGTGCTTGTATTAAATCTTTTCGACCCACAATAAATATTTTTATTAATACTTTAGTAGTCTTGGAAGCACATGTCTGTGTTTGTTTATGTTCAACCCGTGTTGATGAGCACACGGTTGCATACCTGGTTTGTTATTGTATGATTTGATTGGCTATTGTATGTCGCAATGCAGGTATCCTACCCGTTTGTACGAGGGTAGGATCGTGATTCTCGTGCACAATCTTATTATAAATAAAAGATATGTTTATAACCAGTTATCGACGTTCTGCCTTTACCAAGTAGCATACCTTCCTTTTCGTTACCCATATCCCCCACCCATCCCACCCATTTTGATAGATTTGAGTTAGACAGTTAAATGATGTGACAAGATAAATTGTAATAATACTATTTTTATTGTGTTTTATAGATTGTTGTTGATTTTGATTTTTAGTGGGATGGAGTCCTGATACGGAGTTTTGTTGTATTGAGGAAACTTGTGTGATCTGCTTAGACGAGTAATTAGATGCAGATGGACGTTTAAATGAATATTGAAATATGAATACATGAAATGGTTTTGATGTTTGAAGAAAAAGAAAAAATACAGTATTAAAGTGTGCTACTCACAAGAAGAACTCATTTCGAAAATGTGCTACTAACAATGAGAGCTCATTCCTATAGTATACATGTGTTGAGTTTTATTGACTAAATAATTTATGTTCGGTTAAGCTTGGCGAATTAGAACATAATTTGAAAAAAAATATATTACAGACGATACATTTAACATGCTGGATATTTTAATAATAATTTTTGATATAAAAAAGGCCTTAACAGAATCTTATTCAACAAGGTCACATAATACGGTACGCAGCAAAACTGTTTTGTGAGTTTTAGTTGTAAATCTTATAATGTTTAAAACCCAGTTTGCTAATTTTATCAACGATCAATAACCCTAATGTTATATTATTATGATTAATATAATAAGTAAAGTTTATCAATAAGTCTGTCATGCTAATGAAATGTTACATGATTGGATTATTCTACCTAATTAAAAGCAAAGTGTACGGTTTATGTAATTATTTTGCTTTAACTTATAAAATCAATTCTTATATATTATTTGAATGAAAAACAAAATCACTCTTGAAAAGACCAATAAACGATATAACAATTATACAGTAAACATTTTCAGCCAAAAATTATAAAAACATATCATCTTTATTTAAAACAAATCGCACTCGCTCTTGTATCCTTTATGATTTGTGTTTGTTACCTTGAATTTTCTTCTAACCGATTAATGACTTTATTTTAAAATCGGTGAATTATCTGTATTGGAGTTATTCAAGAGATATCTTTGCAATCAAAATATCGTTTTTCATTTCTTATTATTTCCTTCTCGCGCTGTTTCATTTGAAAGTTTGAAGAATCCATAGAATTCAAATAAAATTTAAAATTCTAAGTACAGAAGACATCAGTTTTTTCATGATGTGGAAAGGGTGAATATCATTTTAACCGAGCTCCTTGTTCCTCACTTCAAATGTGTATTCACAAACCTAGCCCTGTTATATACAAGATAGTTCTGTCTTTTGTAATTTATCTTACAATTATGTTTTCCAAATACATATATTTTTTTAATTCTGCTTTTCTGAAATCTATATATATGTCATGTACAAGTTGCGATTTTGTACAGGTTATAACATGTTCTAAAATATTGTACATGTTATAACTTGCATAATGCAAAAATACAAGTTATAACATGTACAAAAGTACCTCGTACATGTTATAACCTGTACAAAATATTGCTTTGAAATGGTTTTAACTTGTACAAAATCGAAAAATAAGGATATGTTTCTATTATTGAAACAGATGTTATTGACCTAAATAATATTTTCATAACTTTTTTATTATTCCATCATGTAACTTTGTTAGTGTGTTTTGTCCTTTTTTGATACACTTAATGTCCAGGTGTCGGTATTAGGAATCATTCTTAAGACCTGTCATAAGATATATCTTAGGACATGTTTTATGATCCTCTATTGACTATCTATGGACAAATCTTTATTTGATGACCTATCGTGAGTGTCCACTTTAAAGGCATAGTAAAATACAAGTTGTCACTAAAAAGACATAAGAGGATATCCAGGATAGATGGGTCTACAAATAAAATTGGGAATGGAAATGGGGTATGTGTTTAAAAGAATACAACCCGCCCATAGATGTCAAAGGCCACAAATACATACTTTCAAAGTAGGAACATATATTTAAAACATCAAAATGACATTCGACTCATGCAATGATCTTATAGTTTATAAAAAAATTGAGTCATAAATTTACAAAAGTCATGCTGAATGCCAAAATGTTGAAGAGTAGATCCAAAGATATTGATAATGAAGCATGGTCCAATGAAAACTATTTCAGTTTTCTCTTTTGCTTTTACAGAGTAAGCATATTATACATTGTTTTAGTCTTTGCATGCTATTAAACAAGAGGGAGGAGTATTACCCAAATTTATTAGGCATATTTTTTTAAAACTTTGGAAGAATGTAGTTTCTAGCATCTAATGTAATTGTCATTGAGGGAATGGACGCTTTTAGTAAATAGTGTCACACTTATTAAAGCCATGACGAACTGCATAAAACATACAATTACATGAAAACACATTTTGCCAACATAAGTCATGAAACATATATTTCTGCAACTTTCCTCTACAGAAAAAGACACGTGTTGGCTTATTTATTGTTGTTCTTTATATATTGGTGAATTTAAATGTATATTTTACTGCATTAAGATTTATCTTAAATTTTGTACAAGTTAAAACCATTTTTAAGCAATATTTTGTACAGGTTATAACATGTATGAGGTACTTTTGTACATGTTATTACTTGTATTTTTGCATTATGCAAGTTATAACATGTACAATATTTTTGTACATGTTATAACCTGTACAAAATCGCAACTTGTACACGACATATACATATCTTATTCGAGGTTGTAGAAATAATTGTAAGGACAACACATTTAGACTGTTGGTTAAAATGATAAAGTATTACGTTCACTGAAATTGAGGGCTTTAAATTGCAGATATAATGATAAAAAAACATTTTTTTTGTTTTTTGGTATGCGATATTTTTGATTTTTTGGCTTTTAAACGAAAACAAGTATAATACACATGCCAAACTCCAAGGCAAATACAAAAAGGGAAGTGCAATAAAACTGACACAATTAAACACGATCAATGAAACGAACAAGTGAATCAACGCTTTGAATCCGTTTGGTTTGTTGAAGCAAAATGACATCACGATGTAAACTGATCAAAACATAAGCCAAATGAAAGACATAATTACAATATTTACCAGCATTTCCATTGTAATTTGCAATAGTGAGTACGTAGTTTGTAGTTTCATTGCCTATAACAAACGTATCGTATTCAGCATACCGCACCTCACCACTCCAGTCTTCTAGATCAATTCGTAGTTTGTAGTTCCCTGAAGATATGATCTTATGTAAATTGTCATTCCCTGTAAATACAAAACATTTACTAGTATACTCTGCCTCATCATATCTACCGTTTCTATAGCATACACATACACACGAATAGTGCTGACCGATGTTCCAATCTTATTAATTAACTTAGAATGAAAGTAAATAAACAAAGGAATCACAACGGCTCAAAACGGAGTAAGATCGGTTGCACAAATGTCATAAACATGCAAAATAAGTACGGCATTAGTGTACAGAACTCTAGGAAAATTTATGAGTTATTTTGTTCATGTTAAAAAAAAAGAGAACTAGTACCACAATTAGCTTAAAAGACAAAATAAAAATAAAGTATAGTATTTTTTTCAGTATTTGAATATAAAGATGTTTCAATTGATTGATTGATTGTTGGTTGCTTAACGTCCAGTGGCAAATATTTCATGCATATTCAGGACGAGAACAAGTTCACAATGAATACAATAGGTAGGTTGATACGATAGAGGCCATCTGGGATGATGTTTCAAAGAAGAAAAGATAATTCAACTGATTTCTACAGGATTAACTGTTTTGACGGGAATATAAACAGGGATTTGAAGTAAGAATTCGGACTCCTTTTATGAGTATATTTCTACATGAAACTTTATATTGTATATTGTATACTAACAGAGACGCATATGAAAAATGATTATGTTTTTTTAGAAAATACCTTATACTAGTTGTTCTAGATAAAGTTCAAATTAGGTATTAGATTATTCACATGCAAACCAAACATGATTAATGGTTTATATTGATCAGAGTATTAAGAAAATGGCTTAGCAAAAAAATCAAAAGATTTGATAAAAGATAATGTCTTAAGGTGATATGAGTGTCTTTCGCCATCTTGGATTGTAAAAAACAAAGAACCTTAGGTCCAGATTTTCAATCAAGTTACCAAAATTTGATGCACGAATGCATATATTCAATGTGAATTTTCATTTAGAAGAACCAATTTATAAGAATATAACTTATGCATATTAGTAGTTTTACAAATGCAGATTATTTGTTATTGTTTTTAAATGTTTTTAAATAGACATTTTAAGGGAAGGTAACTCTAAAATAGTGAATTTTCTGAAGGTATCTACATGGATTTTTCCTATTTTGTATTTTAGTAAGAAAAAAACGTACGATGACCCTATCATTTCTTTGGATATTCCCAAAGCATTGCCTGGAAGTTATCTTTTTCTCATTTATTCTACAGTTCTATCATTTTGTTTAAATTAAGTTTCTAATAACAAAAGAGTTTTTTTTCTGTATAATCCATACAAAATGTGTCATTTTGTCACATCCTGTAACTTCAGAAAATGCACGATGTCTTATCATTTGTATTATATTTGTGAACATATATCAATAGATACTACGTTTTTGCAAAGTATGAACAAATTATATCACTTTTATTTTAGATTTCCATACCACCTTTAATCATATTTATGCAACTATGTATGGTCTCGAAGCAATACCTTTTCGCTTTCAACGCAAAACCTTTTTCACATTCAACACAAAACCTTTCCACTTTAAACGTAGAACCTTTTCACTTTAAACAAATAACCTCTTCACTTTAAACGCAAAACCTTTTCACTTTCAACGCAAAGCCTTTTCATTTTTCACACCAAACCTTTTCACTTTCAATTCGAAACCTTTTCACTGATAACGCAAAACATTTCACTTTCAGTGCAAAACCTTTTTACTTTCAACGCAACTGTTTAAACATTTGAACGCTCCAAACTATTGTAAGGTGTTTCAATATGTGACATTATTTTTCTTATAAACTAATAGTCGTAATTTTCTTTTTCAAACATTAAATTAACATATATTTTTGGTAGTATACACAGGTAAATTTCACTAACATGGATTCATTGTAATTTAGATTCATATGAATGTAATGTGAAAATTCACACGAATTTCACATCAAACGAGCTTATACGTGAAATTTACGTGAGCTGATTTCACAAGAGTTTTACGTGAATCTGATATGAAAGTGAATTTGACGTGATTTTTTATACATGAAATTCACACGAATTTTCTAATTTAAGTTATTCAAATAACGTCTTAATCTTCTAATATGATTAAAAAACCATTTATGATTTTTGTAAAAGGAGATTCATGTGATTATTCTTAAGATTGCTTCACATAAAAGCTCGTTTGTGGTTAACTTCATGTTAAATTTTAAAATTTACATGATGAACGCGATCAAAAGTTGCCTGTGTAATTATTTTTGTTTAACCATATGAAATTTAAATGCAATAATGCTTTCAATTTATTCCCAAAAAAAATTTCCTTAAACATTTTGATATCTATAAGAGTTCTTATAATTTTCCCTTTATTGTAAAATATAAGTTTTATTTTTTTCTAGTTTAGTTTAAACATTAGCTTATCTATTTATACTGATGAACTAAAATGTCTACCTCGGCAACTATTTATAAAAGTTTTTGTTGACTGTTTAAAGCGTACCGTAAACCACAAAATATGAACATTGATTTTCTAAATCAACACACCGGAAATTGTACTTGAATTCCTGTCAGGTTTTTTTGAATTATACCTTTTCGCTATTTGTAAATCTACGACGCTTGACCAGTGAAATTTCGCCACTTGAACTATTTACGTCATACAAAATTACGTTGCCATTGTGACGGCACCTATGTGGTGTTCAGTTATGGCAGACAATAAGCGATAAGTATACATACCCAACCAATATTCCGAATTCAAACTCCCAAATCCCTGTTTATATTCCTGCCAAGTCCTGTAAAAATCTGTTGAACCATCTATTCTTTTTTGAAACACCTATATTTTTCAATTTTTAAAAACATTTCTTAAAATTAAATCGAATATATATTGTAAATATTATGTAACTTGATTTATAAGTTGCTTACCAAAGTTGTTTAATGCTGTATCAAATGAAAGATTGATTAAACTGATGGAAAATACTATAAATAATACTTAATTTGGCTTTAGAAAAAATCCAAGAACCTCTAATAGTATATTTGTGCTTAAGTCTTTAATAAACAAATACTTACACAAAAACAAAAATAAGATATATGCCTGCTTTGTAGATTTAAAAAGACTTTTGATTCTGTCTGGAGAAAAGCTTTACTTTATAAACTGTATAAGGCAGGAGCAGGAAAAAATATTTAATATTATCAAAGGACAGTATAAGGAAACAAAATCTGCCTTCAAGCATCTAGAGTGGCATTCAGAATATTTTGAGGTCACACAAGGGGTTACACAAGGGGAGTCATTGAGTCCTACTTTATTTAATGTATTAATTAATGATTTAGAGGCAAATTTGTAAATGAAAATAGCTGTCCATTAGAACTAATTAATACTTAAGTAGGATCTTTACAATTTGCTGATGGCCTTTTAATATTAACTAAAAGTAAAGAAGGCCAACAAAATAGTCTGAACAACTTAAAAAAAAAGTTTTTTGAAAAATGGCAATTTACTTTAAATATTAATAAAACTAAAACAATGATTTTGCAGCAAAATAATAAAAAAGTGGAAACATCTTTTACAAAATATAAAAATGAAAATTTGTCAAATGTCTCTGAGTATTCATTTCTTGGAATTCTTGTGAAATCAAATGGAAACTGATTACATAGCTCTGAGAGCTTGTAAACGAAGCAAGGAAAGAGATGTTTGCCATAAAAACTTTTACTAGTTCCTTAAATTATCTGCCAGTTAAAGTGGTTTGCAGTCTTTTTGATTCTATAACTAAACCAATAGCCATTTATAATTCAGAAATTACTTATATGGATACTTATGTTTCAAAATTAAGAGCAGAAAAACGTGCAAATATTTCCACAACAATTATAGACCCCCTTAACTTTACTGATAAATCAAGTTTAGAAAAATTACATTTGTCTTTCTGTTAATACATGCTCGGAACACAAAAATCTTCATCAAACATAGCTGTGAAAACAGAGCTAGGGAGATATTCACTAGAAATGCATCTAAAAACTCAAAGTATACTTTACTTATCAAGATTACTAAATTCTGAAATTAATTCATTATTATACGAATCTTTTTTACTTTCTAAAAATTTTGATTATTTATGTCCTGGTTTTAAACATATGTAAAAAATATTTTGAAAGAGGTAAACATGAACGTATCCATTTTTGAGGGAAACAAAAGAAAAAAATACTTAAAGTTGATAAAAAAAACCTTGGAACATCAATTCTCAGATTTGCACAAATATATTTGAGCACAAATTTGAAAAAATAGTTAAAAGAGTAAGTTGAATTTTTATAAAAGTTTAAAGCAAAATTTTGAAATAAAAAACTACTTAAACTGTAAATCTTTTGAAAAGAGAAGTAACATAACAAAAATGAGAATTAGCGATCATAGTTTAATGATAGAAAAAGGAAGACATTTAAAAATACCTAGAGTTAAAAGACCATACACGTCCTGTAATACAATGGATGATGAAGCCCATTTTATTTTATATTGCAAACAAAATATACTTAACTAGATAACTTTATAGGAAATGTTATTAAACATATGCCAGATTTTATGTCCTGGCAAAAAAATGAAAAAAAAATAAGTATCTTCTTAGTCCATCAACCTCAAAAGAAGTAGAAAGCTTAGGTTTTTTTTTAAACAGGCATGAGAACTGAGGACAGGGGACTTGATTTATTTATAAAATATATTTATATATCATATCGAAAGATTGTTTTGCTTTTTTGCTTTTTTCGTTTTCATGGTTTTGTTTGTTACGGTTTATGACCCCTTCTGCAGTCACTTTTGTACAAACTTTTCAACTTCAATTGTATCAAAACTACAGATATAATGAATAATAGGGATAGGCCATTTTGTACATTTTCCAAGAAGAAACTTGATGCAAAGCATTTTTTTCTACTGTTTCGTTGAATTTAATAGAAAAAGAGGATTTTGTAGCAAATAAATCAAGATTTTCATAGATTAGCCTTTATCCTTGTGCTCTCATATTTGGCAATTTGGTGACTGATAGATTTAGGATTATTGCATGCAGTACAAGCAGTGATTACCTTAGAATAAGTTTATAAATGTAGTTATTGGTTAGAACAAATATAAATATGGGCAAAATCAAGTACACCTTATAGGGTGCGCTCGACTTTAGTGACTCAGCAAAAGGAGTTTTGGAATTTACAGGTTGCTTAGAAGTTTTTGTAAAAAAAAAACCACTAGCACATCATAGAAAATCACGTGAGTAATTGGTGTTTCAAATGTTATAACAAAAATCTCTGTTTTAAAGGCTTAGGATTTTCTATAAAAATCTTGATTTATTTGCTACAAAGTTCTCTTTTTCTATTAAATGCAATGCACAAGTAAAACTAATTTTTTTTGCATCAAGTTTCCCCTTGGAATATGTACAAAATGGCCTATTTCTATTATTCATTGTATCTGTAGTATTGATACAATCGAAATTTGAAAAGTGTGTACAAAAATGGCTCCAGAAGGACTCGTAAACGTTAAATGTATTTTGTGTATGTTTATTTGAAAATTGAAATTTTTAAATGGTAGAGTTTTTATTTATTGTAACTTGTTTTATTATTTATAAGCCGCACATAGATCCATACTTTTGATCGTACATCCAATATCAAATAATTTTTTTCTCGTGTCCAACAAAACAAAGTTCCGTGAGAATTACGACAAAGACTAGGAAGATATGGAAAAACTAAACATTTAAAGTAATTTGAAGGGTAAAACGATTGCTGTGTTCAATGTTGGATGATAAAACTTGAAAAGTATAACAGTTCTTTTCTCATGGAGAAACAACAAAGTATATAAATGTCCCTCGCAATATTATTACGCGCATTAGACAAAATGAAAACGATCAGTGAATCAATTACTACTGATCTTCATTTAAATTTTTATTACTTCTTGCAGGTCTAAATACATTTTTTTTAATATTGATTTTGCTATATTTTTCTATAAACGAACTTTATCTTATACATAATAGAAAAATAGAATAATATAAAATCGGGTCACCGTTCATTTACACTCACAATCTGCCTTTAAAAGAAGCATGCATTTTTGGAAAGGTACATTTTTTGTTGAACTAATTGGAGAAAAAGAGTTTATATCGAAATAAGAATGAAATAAATTACAAAAAACGCGCAAATTTTACAATAGTTTATTTAAAAAAGCTTATTTGTTTATTTTGATAAAAAAAAATGAGTTAAATAGATACTTTCATTTAATGCCAAAAAATGGCATTTTTGCATCAAAGGGAGATAATTTGGAGCCTTTGTAATGAGATATACATTTTAAACGTAATATGGGGCCAACACGTTTTTTTTTTAATTATGAATGATTTTTGTACCAATTGATAAAGTAACAACAAATAAAGGTAATAAATAAAAATTGTAATGACAAATAAATATGTTTTTTTTTTTTATTTTTATACCCTCGAGCCTCCTTCACATGACGCGTGAGATTTGCATAAAGGATATATATATATATAAATGATTTCTAAAATGTAGGAACTTAATACAGAGACATCAGTTGAAATGTCACTGACAAATTAACGTAAAATTTATATTGAAAAATTACCCTACCAGTAATTTTTAACGCAATTTCCGTGTTTTCGTAACGACATGAAGTATGTAGTGCTAAAAATTGTTACAAATTGTAGAAACATTAGATTAAACTGACATTTGGTCTGATTAAAACTGTTAAATTATGCAAACATTGAACTTAACTGACATTTGGTCTGATTTAAACTGTTACAAATTGTAAAAACATTGGACAAAACTGACATTTGGTCTGATGAAAATTGTTACAAATTATAGAAACATTGGACTAAACTGACATTTGATCTGATTAAAACTTTAAAATAATGGAACAAATACTAACCCTTCTTTAAACTTCTCCTTTCAAAAATATTATAGATTTCTACAATTGTTTGAAAAGTTATGTTTTTATGAGTGCAAAGACACATGACGTTATAATCGTTATCTTTAATACAGAGACATAAGTTGTGATGTCACTAACAAGTTAACGTAAAATTTATATTGACAAATTACCCTATGAATGTCCATTTTAAAAATTTGTGGTTGCAAAACAAATAAATGTTTATGTATTACTCAAAAGATATCATGTAGCAAACAGTTGCTGTTCCATTGATATATACAAGTTTTTTAAAGCCCTTTAAGCATTGTTATTTATGATTTTGTTCTTCAACTTATGAAATTTAAATGTATTACCGTCCATTGACCAGAACCAGTCATTTCGCAGTATACATCGAGAGGTTGATTGTCGACATATATTGTGTAAACACCACTAGAATTTCCAACAGTAACACCACTACAGTCGCGTGGTCCGTTGCTTGTTTGTGTTTGGCTTGTAAGTTTCCCGATAGTTGTGCCATAGGTTGTTGTTCGTTCGCTTGTTGTTCCACTGATGATGGTCCTTTGGCTCGTCATGTTAAGTCCATTGCTTGTTAGATTTTGACTTGTTAGTTCCTCCATTGTTGTGCCATGGTTTGTTGTTCGTTCGCTTGTTGTGATACTGAGGGTGGCTCTCTCATTCGTCATGCTCGTCATGTCAACTTTTGTTGTGTTTTCTCTTGTGATTTCAGAGACTATTCTTGCATTATTTTCAGTTTCATCTGTGATGTAAAAAAAAAGTTCAATCATTTAACAAATTGATGCAGAGTGAAGTCTTAAAAGAATATAAAACTTCATACTCAGAGATATTTTACATGGTCTACATGTCACATATGCCTCTGTTCGGTGAATATCAGTGTTTTCGTTTGATTTAAATGTCTTGCATTTTTCTGAAGTGATTTTGAAAACGTTCCTTATTCCGAAATATATTTGAAAATGGTTCTTTAAATATCGTTTCATATGGATATACCATAAATTGAAATACACACACGCGCGCACTCAAATATGCAAAAAATTAAACAAAGGTTATGCTAAAATGTAACATATATATTATATAAAGTAAACATAACAATTCAATTGTCGAATAAGTATTGTTTATCCCAATTCTTCTTTAATTTTCTCCTACAAAATTAAGCTTGCATGAAATATATTTACTATGGTTATCAAATCAACTATACTTGTGCTGTTTTTTTCATCATATTTTTTAAATGAATTACTTTGTTTCTTGGTACATACATTAAAACCTGACTAAACCGAACACTTGTGGGACTTGAGATTTTGTTTGGTTTTGGCAGGTATTCGGCTTTATCAGGTTTACAATGCCTAAAATGTGATATGATTGGTCTTCAGAACAAGTTTGGATTAAACAGGTTTCTGTTTCAGGTTTCACTGTGAAAAAATACAATTTCTCTGACTCAATTTTGCGAAATTAAGTTTAAATTGATTGATTTTTTTATTTCCATTTGATCTTGTGCGTTTAATAGAATGCAGTAAATCAGCTTATATGTATTTTATTTCTATGTTTGCGCCCTAACTTAGTGGCCATTTAGAGTATCTTTGACTATGGCAAATTGTCGAAGGATGTGATGTCACTGACATAGTTTGGCAATTATATTTTCAAACTGTTATTTCACTTTTTTAGAGACTATCGTCTTGTGTTGTCCGTAAGATTTAACAAACAAAATCTCCTCCAAAACTTATAATGTACATGTAAACAAAATTGGCCACAAATAGCCTTTGTGTTTGTCTTTGTCTTTAAAATATACCAATTAATAAAGCTTTCTGAAAATCAAGCACATTCGCCAGGCTAAAATAGAAAATTTGGTATGGTCTGTGACCTTGAAATCCGATATTAAGTTTTGATTTTTTTTAAAGTATGGAAGAGTAATTATCAACGTACTGTCTATTTCAAGATTGTCCTATTACTCTTTGAAGTAGCAATTGGCACTAAAATCACTTTTGAATGTTGGCCTTCATTCTAAAACAAATACTAGAGAGAAACTTGGATAGCAAAACTAATGTGAGGTCACAATTTGTATCCAACTCTAATAGTATTGTTGTATTTTATAATTTGTAATACAAAAAACCTAGATCATCTGAAAGGCTACATGTACTTTGAGCCTTGGAGGTTTAGAAAGAGATTTATTTGAAATAATACAATTCAATACAATGAGCATTTCACTCATTTATACGGATATTCATAAGTTAATATCTACTAAAACTAATTTAATTCGTTTATTACACATGGTAAACTATATTTTCGAAGGTATATAGAAAACGGCAGATAGCAAAAAGCATACTACTGGTTAGTACATTATGTCATGTTATTTATACCTAATTATTTCATCCTCATTGAAAGTCATCCTCCTTTTTCTGTTCTTTTTTTCCTGATTTTACGTCAAAAGATCTGAAATTCAATACTCGGATACTCGAATGAATCGTAAACGTCTTTTGGAAAAAATAGATTTTAAGAGGGATGCAGTGTTTTTGTTATTATATTTCATAAACATAAGACAGACTTAATACAAACAAAACATGCGCCTGTATTTTTTTGTGTCAATTAAACAACGCCGTTTCTACATTTACCCTTGGAACAGTATATTGTTCGTGTACGTTTTCGTGAACCGAATTCCAATGAAACCAACAATATGTGCATATAAGGTCCGACAAAGTAGACTATATATATATCATCTGGACTTGATGAGTTTTAGTTTTTTTTTATAATACGACTTGTCCATTATTTTGCCCTATCGTTTGTCTGGTTTTCTTTTTTGGTTAGCCATGACGACGTCAGTTTGTTTTTGACTTCTGTGCTCTCGTTTATTCGTCTATCTTTCAATTGTAAATAAAACAATTACAGATAGGTTTCAAACACAGAGTAATTAAATTGAATTAGATATGCATCTCATACCAATCACTTCACATAGAAGTCCTAATTAACATACAATGGTAAATTGTACGGCTTGTGATGAATTATTAATCCATGAATGTGTTATTCTGAGTACAAACAACGATAAAAAAAAATGTCACTAAACAGTTGAGTGGGGTTCACCCCATGTCACTTTGATTTCAGCCGAAAGACTGTTTGACTTTCTATTATGTGCGAATGATAACCTCGGAAGGAAAGGACATTGATGGTACTGCTATAACAAACAGTAGCCTGATGATGCACATATTTATTTTTTTCATTGATTTTATTTAGTATTTTGAAATGTAGAGAGAAGTATCTCAAAATGTATAATAGGCAAATATAGAAAACCCTGGTGTAATATTTTTCCAGTAACACATAAATTTCTCTCGCTTAAATCTAATATGCTGTTACATACACGAGAGAATCGTACAAGGTGAGATATTTAAACACTATAAGATGGTGACAAGGGAACTTCACCATCTATAAATAGATAATTCACGATAGGAAATGAAAAATCATTTCTTTTATCATAAGTTTTTGTAGGAAAGGGCAATGGTCATTTCTAGTATAAGCTTTGTTTAAAGTAACTTCAACAGAACACATTTCTTTAGTATACATACTGAACTTGTCATTATTGAGAGCCAATATATCATCCAAATATCTGAAAGTATTGTTAAACTTTTGTATCAAATGTTTTTTCGATGGGTCATTGCTAATTATTCATTAATTGTAATTCATAACAATACCAAAATAGGTCCGCAATAAGTGGTACACAGTAAGTCCCCATTGGAATTGATCTTCAATTCAACTATGAGTGGCTAATTCTAATCAAAATTAAGTCAATATTCAAGAAATTTTGATGTAATTTTATTCCTACAAATCCAGCCAAAAATTATGATCCAAGTTTTCTTTGACGTTTTCAATATAAAAATATCATTGATCAAGATTTCTGAGTCCAAGAAAACTTTGAATGTGACAAAAGTGTTTGATTAAGGCGACACTCATTTACCGATGTCCAAATCGATTAGGCAAGATTCAAACCAGGTTAGCATCTTATGCCAACCGAAAAACCAATTCACACTCAGTCCAAATGACACAAACAGGCATAGGGCACAAGTGATAAAATTACGACTGTACTTATATTTAAAGATCTCACCGCGAACATATGTCTCTAGTGAGTTGAAAGTCCGGTTTTGCATTGGGATGACGATGCACGCATAGCAGGAGGCGCATACTTTTTTACGCAACTGTTGTCATTTCATATGAGTTTCATGTGATTTTCTCCCTTTTTTTCTTTTGCTTGTGCAACAAAAAAGGTCTACTGTTAAACCTGTTTTTTTTTTTAAAGTCTGTTGATTGTGAGAAGCTTGTCGAAGATTATAAGTCAGAAATTGAAATTATTTTGTCAAATCGGTAGAGGTATGCATATCACATATCTACTCGGGCAACTTGTAGCACAACGTGTGCACTAAAGTATCTAGAGTTTGTTAAGGCATGGTTGCAAAATGTTATATTTTTTCATTTAAATGCAATATTTTTTATTCATTTGGTATATTTCTTCTTTTAAATACTTTTTTTCATAATCATGGAACAATCAATTTATTTAATTTAACAATTTATTAAAAGTAAAATTATATTTGAAAAGAATTCTTTTAACAAGAGTCGAGGCTTATGTGAAACGAGTCTAGAAACACAATATAATTTTAGTTTGTGCACCTACATTGGATAAGTTCACATTGCCCTTAAATAGCCTACTATAAATTTTGAGAATGTATCCAATTCAAATTCAAGATGGCCAACACCACTAGACACAATTTATCATTTAACTATGAAAAACTTATAAACAATCTTTCTTCATAAGGTATCTCACATATTCAAACACAATGTAACTAAGAATACCCTACACGAGTATTTGTAATTTTTGAATGCAACAGTGAAATATGATATCCCTTCAATGGTGGAACATTATAAAGCCATACTAGAAACATACAGCTTCTCTAAAACTATATTGCACATTAACATCTGAATTGTGCGCCTAAAGTGTTCCTTTATTAATTATATGTTCTGGTGTATCCAAAAAAAAAGATTTCACTAGAAAGTAATAGTAATTCTTCACATTGGCTTTATTTGACAAAACATTTTCGAATTATGGGTCTGCAAAGCTTATGAGCTTGATAATTTATTTGGCATATTACCATTTGGATTTGTGTAATTTCCAGACGCAAAGAGCGTATAACGTGCAAAATTATCAGGATGGTGCCTAGTGATTTTTTTGTTTTTTTAACAATGTAGTCATTTTTAAATCCGTACAAATACACCAAAAAATGTAGCTTCTCCAAATCTTTAACTTTACGATTAACGGCTAATCAAATTTCCCTGCACACAAAAAAAATATTTTAAGTTGAAAAAGAAAGAATCTCTTATTCTTTAACTCTCTTTTTAAATAAAAAAAAATCATTAAATTAATAATCCTTGACAATATCGACAAGTTTGCAGACTTTTAGTAATTTCCTTTCTAAATATAAGCATAGTAAAATGATGGTCCATTAGAGTAAAAATCTATTTATGGTGCTTTTTTGGTGCACCACTCAGATTGAACCTGACTTTCGTCAGTCTTGAACAAAAATAAAATCAATGAAAATAGATATATATTTATATAAAAAAGAATGTAACCTGATAGTTATGAGCTTTCTACTTTGTTTTTAAGAAAACAGCAAAATAATATATATATTTAATTCACTAAATCTATAAAAAAAAAAATATTTTAAGATCCATAAAGCAATAGAAATCAACATTCTAATTTATATGAACGATAATACTTGTAAAAAAATAAATACACTATTATTAATTAGAAATTGAAACCAACGACATTGATAGACGAATATTTTTTTTAAGACCTTCGCAAAACAACATTAGAAATACACAATAAACAAAGGACTTTCTTTAATTATTTTTTACGACAGTTACGCTTTTAATTTGAGCATATATCTTTCAATTTAAAATGTACCACCAAGGAGAAGGGGCATAACTCGTAGTATCAGACTAGCATACTGAACGGATCTAAACAGGGTCTGACAAAATTGAAAGTTACTTTTAGGTTTTGTCTGATATCGTCTAAAACCGATTAAACTGATCTAAATTGTTTGCCTGAACATTCAGTCTTGTTTTTCTTGACATGCCTTTACGAACTGATTTACCAGCTGATGGAACTATCGACCGGAATGACGTCTAAAGTCTTAAAAAGTCTTGGTGTTTTTTTCTAGCGGTTAAGATTCCATCAGACTAAAATCTTGCTACTAGTGTATATGAAAAGGTTGCTGCTTTATTTATCTCTCCTTGGAATGGCATAAACATGATAGCTATATGCATATCTAAGTCTACAAATATTTAACAGGGAATGTATTTTTTGTTATTCAAAATATATAAAAAGGTTGGATATAAAAAAGAAGATGTGGTTTGATTGCGACAACTATCCACAAAAGACCAACATGATACAAACATTAACAACTATAGGTCACCGTACGGCCTTCAACAATGAGCAAAGCCCATACTGCATAGTTAGCTATAAAAGGCCCCGATAAGAAAATGCTAAAAAATTCAAAAAAGAAAACTAACGGCCTTATTTATGTAAAAAAAATGAACGAACAACAAATATGTAACACATAAACAACAACGGACGAACAGACGAACGAACGGACGGACGTACGCACAGACCAGTAAACGTAATGCCCATAAATGGGGCATGAAACACGATTAAACACTCATCTTAACAGGCGTATTACGTAAACAAAACTTCACTACATGCTTAAGTAAAAGTATTCATCAAAAATAGGATGAAATATTGATATTTTAGCCATTTTTAAGTGGAATAAAGTTTTACCTCTTTGCAAGATCAGTTGTTTCTCTAGAGATGAGCTGCTGTTGGCAGATTGAGATTCACGATATAACCCACAATGCATTGTTGTACTGTTGAAGACTGCTGACATACAGGTAGCTGTCAATGCACACCAGTTAGCACAATCAATTTTACTTCTCGTTATTTCTTTTTCTGCAATCAAATATTCGTTCCCTGCCGGTAACCCAGTTATAACATGAAAAACATCAGTATACTGTAGAGACTTCCTAACCAAAAAAATCAAAACAAAGATGGCGTATGATATGTCGGGTAGCAACATTGTGACTAGGCGTCTAATTGTTGCATGACTAAATATTCCAGAAAAGAATGTATATATCATTTGTTCGTGTGGGTGTGTGTTCTGTTCAGGAATCGTTGATTGGCCATTACTAATGACGGGTTTGTGATGCACGGGCACCTAAGAAATACATATTTGCTTAGATATTTAATTGTATGTTTTATCAAGAACCCAATAAGATTAACAGACAAAAAGTAATTACAACCCTGATGTATTGAACAATTAAATTCAATACATGCAATATTCAATATCTTATTTTTCGTGTCACGTTGAACCTCTACAATTAAGAAAATGTATATAATGAATTTCATATTTGTTGTTTCAATTTTTTTAATTTTGAACAATTGCCAATCCATCTTTTTCGCAAAGTCCGCTAATTTTTGTTTTAATTTCGTTTTTGTTCTTCTTTCTTTCAGAAAGTTCTATGACCTACTTAGGAAGGGGAAAATTAGGAATAATTACATAACCATCGTCTAAATTAAGGAGATTATTTTTATTGAACAATGGTAAAGGAGTAAAGAGTACTATTATTTGCTTTTTAAACAACTATACCACAAGACCTAAACTTTTGAAACATGTATATCTGTGTTATTTAGATGGGGAGGGGGTCAACATTGCTGCAAGTTTTGTATCATTGCCATCAATTTTACATATATCCTTATTGATCAATTATTTTTTACCAAATTAATTTAAGAGGGGAAAGGTAAAGGAGAGGGGGTCGGTAAAAAAAACTATATGAATTATTTCCATCCTAAATTGAACTTTTGATGTCGTCCCTTAGGCGATTAAAGCAATACACTGTCTCTTCCATGACAGAAAAATATACTCTGAGTAAAAAACATGTCATATTTATTTGTTTGACGTTCTTCTTCATTTATTGACGGAGTTCGTGTTGTTTATTCTAGTTTTCTATGTTGTGTCATGTGTACTACTGTTTGTTTGTCTGTCTTTTTCATTTTTAGTCATGGCGTTGTCAGTTTATGTTAGATTAACGAGTTTGACTGTCCCTTTGGTATATTTCGTCCCTCTTTTACAGATAATTGTATACATATTGTATCTTTTATTATGAAGGATAGAGTATATCTTAATCCATCATTTTCTAAATATGGTACATATTTCTGATTCGATTCATGGATACCGTTATACTACTAATATAAGTTGTAAAGGGATTTTTGTAATGTGTCCAGCCATAAACGAAAGAAGATTGCAGATGCTCACTACAAACCATGTCAGATGAAACTTATTAATAGACCGAATTACCTGTCAAATTGTTTTTAGTTTTTTGTCGATTCATTTACGGCACTTTTCATACATGATCTGTTAAAAACAAAGGAGTCGGTCCGGTAAGGACAGATTTTGGCCCATAAATTTCTGGTTCATCTGACGAAAGATTTTGACCACTTTTTAAACACTTAAGTGCTATTTCACTTGATTCAATTAGATAATGTGAAAGATTTTAACTAATATATTCATTAAAAACGATCCGATTCAAGCTCGAATATGAAAATTTTACCAAATATGCCGAAAATGTCACTTTACAGATGTTTTTTGTCAAAAATGAAAGTGGTCGCATACGGGTTCATCCACGACCTTTATATATATTATGTATTATCAAAAAATACAACTAACATTTCGATATAAAGGATGAACACGAATGCGGCCATTTTCGTTTTACACGGAAATCGTCTAAAACTTACCTAAAATGCTAGAACTTTCAAGATTTCAATAATTTAGCATGACCTAATGGTGCTACAACCCGATATATGTGAATTGTATTGTCAAAAACAGCCCACTTTGATGTAGCTATAGCATTCTTCTGTCCAATAAATAACTTAAAATTTATATTTTAACAATTTTGTAAATCTGTTATATTTTGGGGCAAAAAAGAGGTCTTACCGGACCGACTCCTTTAGGGCACATTATTCTATGATTTATAGGTATTATTGGTGGTAGAAAAATAATCCAGGGAAAAGAACTAATCACCAGAGAACGAAGGATAAGGATTTGGATAACTTCATCGAATGCCCTTTAACAATTTAGCAGAAACCTATACTGTATAGTAAGCTATACAGAAAAACCGGAATACCAAAATGTAAAACAAGGTGACCTGAGTTATATTAAACAATGATATCAGGCAGAAACAGACGAAAATTATTCATGTTGTCTTTGCATCGGAAATCAACACATTTATTGTGAAACAAGTTGTTGGATGTTCTCTTCGAATAATTGATAATGGCATGATACTAAACCCAGTGATTGTGGTTTTATATAATGACGACTTGATCTTTCGAACAGTGTAATTGAGGTCTATAGCTGGCATTTCAGTAAATGCTATTCTAGTAGTCCTTTGTTAATGTTTTGATCATTGTGGGATTATTTAGTTTCTTCTGTTAACTATTCTGACATCGGACTTCTTTATAAACTTAGTTTTACTTAGCCCGACTCTGGGTGCGAGATTTTCTCGCTGTGTTGAAGCCCCATTAGCGACCTTGTGCTGCTGTCTGCTCTTTGGTCGGTTTGTTGTCGCTTTGACACCTTCCATTTTCTATTCTATAATCATCAGTTTAAAGGCGTCACCAATCAGATCAACATGAAGCACTAAAACGATTAACTTAAAAGGTCGGTTGAAAACCAAAGTTTACGACACAAGAGATGATTTCAGCTTTCCAATTGTGAACTTTCCATTTTTAAGTAGCAACATTCCAGCAGCACCTGCATACGGGGTATATATCCCCCAATTGATACGATATTCCCGTGCTTGCATTTCCTATCATGATTTTCTTGATAGAGGGTTGCTGATTACATGGAAGCTATTAAACCAAGAGTTCCAAATGGTGAAATTGAAGTCATCCCTCCGTAAATTTTACGGACGCCATCACGAGTTGTTTGACCGTTATGGAATTCTAGTAACCGTTCACAAATGATATCGGATATGTTCCTTACGTTGTAACTACAATCTCCTTCCATTTAATGAATGTGACCTACCGAATTTGACTATTTACCGGATTTGTAATCACATAAGCAACACGACGGGTGCCACATATGGAGCAGAATCTGCTTACCCTTCCGGAGCACCTGATATCACCCCTAGTTTTTGGTGGGGTTGTTTATTCCTTAGTTAGTTTTCTATGTTGTGTCATGTGTACTATTGTTTGTCTGATTGTCTTTTTCATTTTTAGACATGGCGTTGTCAGTTTGTTTTAGATTTATGAGTTTGACTGTCCCTTTAGTATCTTTCGTTCCTCTTATAACAGACACACAGATACGACATAAGAGAACTTACAGTTACTGAAAGATAGTTTTAAACCAAATTTCAACCCATCAATAAATCATGACGTGGCATGCTACATAGTGAATACGAAAATCAACACATTTTTTTCATTTTTTAGCAAAATATCTTCTTAATAAAATAAAAAAAATCATATTTATAAAACAAATGTAAAGAAAATGAAAGCAAGAAAAATAAACATAACATAAATACAACACTGTGTGTCTTGTTATCATGTCTGTGCTTCGCAAACATGAATTTTACTTTGATACATTCTTACGTGTTTTTCTTTTCTTTCTTTTTAATCTTTAATCATTAAAACACCTGCTGCATCATGTATAATTAAGATTATTATGTCGATATTCTTATAACAAGCTGAAACAAGTAATTACTAATTATTTTCAAAAGGAACCATGGCTTATACTTGCATTTTGTGCAATTTTAGTTCGTTTTGGTTACCGTAGTCTTAATTTAAGAAATAATTGATGAAAACTGTACTTTAATGTAATTTTAAAACATTGGTATGCATTAAATTGATTTCGTGGTTATGATGAGGGCTAAAATACTACGAATATATTGCCTGCTGTGGAAACTACAATAAAGTATAGCTTTAGTTTAATAGTTTAAACCTATTTATTTATAATGGATTGGGAAACAGGTTTTTCAACTTATATTAATCCCTTTCCACTTTGCGGGTGCGAGTGCTGCCTTGTAGCAGCATTAGCCTGCTCTTTTTCGAAATCTACAAGAGTGTCTTTAACGTGAAAGAGATATGATTCTCTTAACAAGGGTCAGCCATTTATCGTCCACTTCCTACGAACTATCATTCTTTTCTCAAGACCATACTAGCAAATGGTGTCAAGGGATTGTCGAAAATTCAGTCCCGAACGGGAATCGAAGCAGGAACCTTTGTTTTAATAGTCCGATGCACTGACCACTACACCACGGCTCTCTAACTAGTATAGCTCCCATCAATCATTTCGATTGTGGTATGGACAATCAAAGTTATTTCTATGTCCGATATGTATAAGTGTTGAGCGTTTGTATAGGCTCTTCCATGAGCCTCCCTTTTTTGTTTATAAACAAACAAATGACTGGTAATGAGAATTTTAGAGAGAGGAGTTTTGAACAGCCAGCATGAACGGTTGTCGTATGTAGGTCAAATATGTCAATTTCGAATAGCAACACAGCACAGTTATAATAAATTAATTAGTAACAATATGCATCATTCAAGAGTTTGAGAGTGTTTTAAATTAATGAAATATATTTAAATGCATTCCAATTTGATAAAATTCATTATTCGGCATTGGTCAATATACGTATGTGCAAACACATTTTGGATTTAGAGCATGTGTTTATTCACAAAGGGAAAGAAGCACGTCATATAAGAATTGTGCTTTTTTCTTTTCCAAGTGTCTTTGAATACAAGGCAATCTTTGAAAATACGTCAATGAGACAGTATTCGAACGACTTACATCTTGACATATTTAGTAGACAACTGTTTCTTGTTGAACGCCTATAGTTGACCTTTATATGTCTTTTTTACCAATATGTTTCAGTCTCATTGACATATAACCCGTACCTAAATTGCACATTTATTTCATTTTGCATTGCACTTTTTGTGTATGCATATAACGGACAGTTAAAGCCTATTATGCGTTGAAACATGATAAAGAATCAACTTCTGAGCTGTGGCGACGACTGTTTACACAACGTAGCACTCCAGAATTTTAATACTTTTTTTTTCCAAAAAAGAGCAGTTATTTATCGTGTTAAACCAATGCTTTAGGTTTTGTTTAAGTATAACAATGAAAATTGTTCTATGATTATGTACCATTGTGTTGCTGCAATGCAAAACATATGGACATTTTATAGAAAATCCACAGCCTATATCCTTGTTCTATCATATTTGGCAATTTGATGACCGATATACATCGGATCATTGCATGCAGAGCTAGCATTGATTTCCTTAAAACAAGTTTATTAATGTAGTTATTGGTTAGAACAAATAAAAATATGGACCAAATCAAGTACACCTTTGATGGTGCTTTCGACTTTAGTGACTTAGCACGAGGTATTTTGGAATTTACAGGTTGTTTTGAACTTTTTGCAAAAAAAACAACACTGGCACATCATAGAAAAGCAAGTGAGTAATATATGTTTCTTATTTCATTCCAAAAATCTCTGTATTAAAGGCTGAGGATTTTCTATAAAAATCTTGATTTATTTGCCACGAAGTAATCTTTCTATTAAATGCAATGCAACAGTAAATAATAATATTTTGCATCAAGTTTCCCCCTAGTATATATTCAAAATGGTCTGTCTCTATTATTCATTATATCTGTAGTTTTGATACAATTGATGTTTGAAAAAAATTGTACAAAAATGGCTACAGAAGGGTACATAAACCTTAAAATACAATACAGTTATCTGCTTAACGTTAATAATAGATTTAAGCAAGACTCAACTGTCTCTTTATTACGTATAACAAAGTCAAGAACCTTTTTATTGTTGTCCTATGTCATCTCCTAATGTATTGACATTTTGTACTTATATTTAAACTTATAAAAAAGAAGATGTGATATGATTGCCAATGAGACAATTTTTCACAAGAGACTAAATGATACAGAAATTAACAACCATAGGTCACCGAACGGCCTTCAACAATGACCATACCGTATAGTCAGCTATAAAAGGTCCCGAAATGACAAAATTTATGTAAAACAATTCAATCGTGAAAACTAACGACCTAATTTAACGAAAAACAAATATTATATTTTTTTGCGGAAAATCTTTCAAACTTATCAAACCTGCTTATTATTGATAAAGGAATAAATTTCGTTTTAACAAAACAAACTTTTTAAAACATTATAATTGTATGCCAATAAAGATCGAACATAAATTATGCAGACATGGTATTCATAATGTAAATTGTTATTGTTATATTTAGTCCTTGGAAATTCGTTGACACTTATCACAACTGCTTATTATGCATAACGTCATCAATTTGTCTTTAATTCTAATAGATTTGTTGTATTTATCTTGGTTTGTTTGCTTTTTCTTTTCTTCTTTTTCATATTTGAAAGCATTACAAGTATAATGACAACAAACCTATAATTAGAAAACGATCATTGTTAAAAACCCTGTACTTGCGTACAAGCATTTAATTTGTTTTCATTAGATGTTTTAAATTGAATATCAACATTTAAAATATGCACTTTTAAATCAGATCGAAAATGAATGAAATAAAAGTTTATATATATAAAATTGAGGAGATGTGGTACGATATCGAATGCGACAACTATCCATCAGAACCCAAATGACATGGATTTAAGTGACTGTAAGGCCCTCACAAATGACGAAAAAAACAAACCGTATAGCTAGCTAGACTAGGGTACCATTAATCCAAAAAAGTCATGCGAAAACACAATGGCCTTGAATTATAAGGAGGGGGGACCAATATAGAGGACATCAACCAACGACAAATTTATCGCATATATTTATGTAGGATACACCTACTAAGCACGTTTAAAATATTATTAAAAACAGAACCTTTTAAAACAATGGGTGCGAAGGTGAAAAGGGGCAAAGGTAAATGCGAGCCAATGTGATTTTTGGCGAAGGGACGAGGAATTAGAAATTTGGGGATAGCAAACCTACCCATTTATTTTTGTTATTCTAAAAACGCTGTCAAGATCCTTATCCACATACACTGCATATTAAAAATGCATCTGAGTGCACCTGATAATGGTTATATTTTCTTTTTTTAGGTTATCCCTTCGAAAAAGTAATCAGAAACTTTTTGCAACCGAACTGAGTGATAAAGGATATAGCAGAGGTCTTCCTAAACTATTACAATTTTTAAAAAGAACAATTTCTTGATTTTTTATTCTCATATTAACCATTCAAATTATCATGAAATTTTAAAGCCATTTTTTTTTACAAAACATTTAGTTAAAAAACAATTGATGCAAGCTATATTTAATTGTAGTTTAAACATGCATATGGGTAGGCATTTTATTCGTGATTATTTTTGCACGAGCGATATTGAGTGCTAATAAAACACGAATATAATGGAAATTTAAGGTAATATCTATGCCCGATGTATAACTGTACAGAGCTATTCCATGAACCTCCATATTTTGTTTGTGAAAGAGCAAACGACTAGCAATGTAATTTTTTAGAGGGAGGAGTTTGAACAGCCAGCATGAATGACTGTGGTTTCTAGGTTCAATATGTCAGTTTCCATTTGCAACACATTACAGTCATATCTAATGAATAAGTAACAAAATGTGCATCAAGGTTTGGAAGTGTTTTAAGTTAATGAAATATATTAAATGCTAGCCATACGATGAATTATGATGATGAAGACATAATCTTTCAATCAGTTTAATTGAAGTCTGGAGCTGGCATGTCAGTTAGCTGCTAGTAGTCTGTTGTTATTTATGTAGTATTGTCATTTTTTTTACTTTCTTTGATCACATCTTCTGACATCAGACTCGGACTTCTCTTGAACTGAATTTCAATGTGCGTGTTGTCATGCGTTTAATTTTCAATAGAGGTATAAGGGTAGGGTTGGTATATCATAAACATGTTTAACCCCGTCTTATTTTTGCGCCTATTCCATGTCAGGAGCCTCTAGCCTTTGCAAGTCTTGTATTATTTTTAATTTAAGTTTCTTGCGTAAAATTTTGAGTTTAGTGTGGCGTTCATTATCACTGAACTTATATATGTATGTGTTGAGGGGCCAGCCAAAGGACGCCCGCTGCGAGTGCCGGAATGTCTCGCTGCATTGAAAACCTGTTAGTGACCTTCTGCTGTTGTTTGTTTTACTGTCGAATTGTTGTCTCTTTGACACATTCCCCATTTTCATTCTCAATTTTATTAATTTGATAAAATTCATTATTCTGCAGTGGTCAATATACGCATGAACAAACACATTTTATTGGCTTTAGAGCATTGGTTAAATCACAAAGCGAAAGAAGCACATAATATTAGAATTGCTTTTTAAAACAAATTCTAAAAACAAAACTTTACGGCAAGATAGATGATTCAGAATCCCACTTGTAAACTTACAATTGTTATCTAACATCATTCCAACAGCGCCTGCATATGGAGAATATATTATTAATTTGTATAATTTAACAAATTTGATTCGATTAGGGATAGTCACATGTTAAACTATATTTTCGAAGGTAGAGAGAAAACGGCGAATAGCAAAACGCATATTGACCGGCAAAAAGCATATCGCACGGTTATTTTTAGAATATCTAAAAACTGATATACTTTGTTACGTCATGTAATGAATTTCAGGATATTGTTTAACGTTTTGAAACACATGATATCTGTGATCGATAATTTGACGAAAAAAATCTTCAAATATATAAGATGAAAAAAAAACGGTAATTAAATAACAACTAATATGTTGTTATTGTCAAGGAGACAAATTGATGTAATATCTATAAAATGCCAACAAACCTAAATGACGATTTTAATGCAAATATGGTCGGAAATTAATAATATAACAAATATAGCCTTTGTATGAGGTCAATACAGGATATATCGAATCAAAGAAGTATATCGACCTCGGACTTCGTCCTCAGTCAATATACGTCTTTCAGGTCAATATATCCTTGTATCGACCTATTTTTGTATAATATCTCCTAGTTGATAAGATATTCCATGATTGGTATTGCCTATCACAATTTTCCTGATATAGAGTTGCTGTCACAGGGAAGCTAAATAAAACTTAGGGTTCCGATTGGCAATGTTTGAATCATCATTTCTTAAATTTACGGACGCCTTTACGAAATGGCTGATCGTTATGGAAAATCCGTTTCACAAATGACGACGCAAATATTTGCTTGTCGTAACTACAATCCCGCTTCCACTCATCATATAAAAAGAAGATGTGGTATGTAGCAAATGAAAAACTCTCCACAAGAGACAAAATGACAGCGGATTTTAACCTACATTAGCAGCACGACGTGTGCCTGATGTGGAGCAAGATCTGTTTAACCTTTCAGAGCACACGAGATAACGTATAGCGTGTGGTGGTGTGCGTGCCCGTGTTCCTCATTCTTTAGTGTTCTATGTTTTGGTGTACTGTTATAAACTATAGGATGACACACATTTTCCTAGAGGTTATTTATGTGTACACCGGGGCGAATAACTCATAAACTGAATAAAAGTCCGGTCATTTATGTCAAGTTTGTGAGTAAGAGACCCGGTTAACAAATCAATAACTTCTAGAACAAATGTGTTTAATTCTTTTAATTCTTCAGCCAAACATACGCGATTATTAATTTACATTATTTGTTTGATGGCTGCTATATTTACCATCAAAAGCACAATTACGCGTCGTTACTAAGGAATACAAATCCTGTAATATCATAAGATATATACTCGGTATGAAGACGCTTCTAGAATGCAGTCACATAAAAAAAATTATAAGTTTATAATTTGGAAGCTAAAATCTTAACATCAATTCTCTGTATGCATCAACCAACAGCTGGCCACATAAAAAAATAATAATTTAGAAAAACTACCTCTAACATCAAAGTTAGTTACATTATTCATAAAAATTAGTTTAAAATCTTAATCAACCCAGTTCTTCTTGTCGGTTGCTAAGGAACATAAATTTCCTTAGCAACCAAGAAAAAATTACCTCAAAATGACCAAATTTCAATTATGAACAGCTCATTTATTATGGCAGATAGCTTTACAAAGTTTAGCATTAAATGAACAGCAGAATATGCTTTATAAAAATATATTCATCAAAGTAATTCATTTACGGTGAAATACAGCATAGAATATCAGAGCTAAAAGCTATTTTATTAGTTTGATTTGATATAGCAGCCATCAAACAAATAATGTAAATTAATAATCGCGTATGTTTTGACTCACTACGCTTAAAGATGAGGTATTTAGGTCATCATTCATGAAAAAATATCTCTGGGGAAATATATTTTTAAAAATGGCGGATAATTCAAATTGGGTCATATTTGGGGTGTAAACTGTTCATGTAGGCCAATTTTTCATATGTTTGCTATCATACTAGACAATTTCAACCATATAAACCAACTAACATGTTAAATTGAGGTTGGTGTTTGTTATAAATGTTTGTTCAAATGACTGACATATGGTTGACAATAACAAACCTTAATGTAAACCTTAAAAAAGAGGGGGGGGTATATTGACATTTTTTTTTTTTTTTTTTTTGGCAGAAAAAAATTAGAAATAGAGAGGCACTAAAAATCAAAGAATTTTGGTATGGATACTTCAAATGATTTTCTTTAAATACAGAAATTAACAAAATGGGTTCATTACTAGGTTCGTTATATTTTTGGAAAATGTTTGGTTTTATGTTAAAATTTGGGGAGTTTGAGAGTCAATTTATTTGCATTTAGACTGAAGATATAACTACTTTTTCTTCAATTCAGTTTAAAGTAAAGGTTAGATGACAAGATACTACACCTTTGTTGAAAAACCGTAATTTTTGGATGAAGTGTTCTTAAGGCAGATGCTAATTTTATCCCCTTCCCTTTCATGAATGTGACCTACCGAATTAGAGACGTTACGCGCAATGTTCGTATCGTTTATGTTTTTTGTATGTTTTATGGGTAAAACTGCCCTGCAGGTGCAGGAAAAAACGTATTCTAATTAAAACAAAGATATTAATGTACTGGATATAAATGTCCTTGTTCATTTATCTTCATTAAACATAATAAAATGCACTTGTCCGAGTTGTTATGCATTTGATTATGGATTTTGGAGAAAAGAAATGGGCTGTCCCGGGTAACATTTGACGACGAAATCTAAAGTATAAGTCTTCTTTTCGACTTTCTTTTCCCGATTTTCATAATATGTTTTTTTGCCGCGAATTGCCATGAAATGACAACCAATTGTTATATATTTATTTGATGGCTAATGGCGTCTTATTCTGTTTTGCCAGGTAAATATGCAAAGTTTCATTGTGTCCCATCTCCATTTTCGAAACTACTTTAACAAAACCAGTTAAAAAAGGAATAAATGATGGCATCCGGTGAGAAAATGATATAACTAGTATAATTAAGGAATAACAGTACTGTAGTTGAAGAGTTGCCACCGTCAATTGTAGATTTTACGGTCGCAAATGCAGTTTTACTAGCGGAGAAAGTAAAATGGAGATTTGCGTCTGTCAAATCAAAACTGACGGTGGCAATTCTCTTTAACTACAGTACTGTTATTCCGATTCTAATGCATAACAAAAAGAAAAAAATGCGATAAAACTTGAAAAAACGTCTAAATTTGTCAAATAAAAAAAAAATTGCGAAACTTTATGAATGATTTTGACACACGTCATGGCTAAACGTGACGTCATACAAATGAAAACTTACAAACTGGAGGTTATGACGTTACTTGTACGCTTCGAATTTGGATAAAATTACATTAAAACGGCGAATTCGAGGTAGGTGTTGTTTTATTTTCGATTGTATACATGTAGTAGTAATCGAACATTTTTTGATTCATCAATTCAAAATGGCGGGTCCCTCCTTAGTTACGCCTGGTCAACTGTGGATTTGACGGCAACTTTTAGCTAATGAAAAATAGTGTTACATCCAAATTGCATTAGAATGTTGTTTTTCTGTAATTAATCAATTTCAAACGCAAAGTCAGCCAAACACAAAAACAAAAAAGATTCTAAATTTTAAAAATTGGTGAATAAAATGTCACACATTCATTTTTTGCAAAAACGTTTCGTACAATTGTAATTAAAGTAAACTATGTTTAGTTTTGCACTTGATTATCGACAATGGTATTCTAAAATAGACATGTTATTTTTCTAATCTTTTCAAAATATTTATATTGATCTCCATAGCATTCGGACTTTCCGAGAACTGTTTGAAAATTGGTGAAAAAGATGTCGCACGCATTAAATTTCTAACGGCGTCAACCTGACATCGTTTCGAATAGCCAAAACAACAGTGCCATAAAAACTTACAGAACAAGCACACAACTTAGTCGATTGTCGGAGCATGTGTTGTATAACTACATAAACAGAGAGCTCGGACTTTTTTTAACTACGATTTAATTTATCTATATGTTACTGATTTTATGGATTCTTTTTGTTATTGTGTAAATCGAGTAAAACTTGGGTGGGTATTTGTACGAGCATATCTTTTGTGTTTTTATCTTATAGCAATAAAGAGGCTTCTTTAAAAGTTACGGACAAAATATGTTTCGGATGATGCTCCTGATGTATCTTTGGAACGATACGAATATATTATTGTGAAAGCTAAGAAAAAACTTGCACTTGTCAGAAAATGCACTGAACCGGATAATATGTGTAATTACTAAATGGTTCAGTAAAAGTCACGAAATTGTTTTTGAATGTTACTAAACTGACACACGGTCCTAAAATTTTCAAAGTTTCGAAATAATACTTGAAAGGGACTTTAGGACGCAGCCGGTTTTTTTTTTAAAGATTCAAGTATTACAATCTGCAGCAATTTATTTTTATTGCGGGAAACATTTGAACGGCACTAAATTACTTTATTGTAAGCGCGGAACATTTAGATATGTCGAGAGTATAGATCGTGACACAATATCTTTTGAATTCGTTCCTAATACTAAAAGTCTCTTTTAAGGTCTTTTTCTTCTTTTGACGATGCTTAATTGACAGTAAGGTACCTGTCATGTTATTTTTGTGAAAACTGTTTGGTTGGTAATTACAAAGACTGCATAAATAAAACCATTTGAAGTATAAGGCGATCAGACCGACAGTTGTCGAAAACAACTGAAGCCGCTATTTGGGGCCCTACAGAAGATGTGGTATGATTGCCAATGAGACAATTAACTGTTCACAAGAGACCAAAATAACACAGCAATTAACAATTATATGTCACATAACAGCCTTCAACAATGAGTAAAGCCCATACCGCATAGTCAGCTATAAAAGGCCCTACAATGACAAAGTCAAACGGGAAAACTAAGAGCCGTATTTATTTTTTAAATGAACAGAAAACAAATATGTAACACATAAACAAACGACAATCACTGAATTACGGGCTCCTGACTTGGGACAGACACATTCATACATAATGTGGCAGAGTTAAACATGTTAGCGGGATCCAAACCCTTCCCCTAACCAGACAAGTACATTAACTTTAGATCCAAATCCATGAAAAACGTCCGATTTTAGCGATAACGTCTGTTACGCTTATAGGCACGAACATCGCGCGTAACGTCAGAAAATTTACCAGATTTGTTATCACATAAGCAACACGACGGGTGCCACATGTGGATCAGGATCTGTTACCCTTCCCGAACACCTGAGATCACCCCTAGTTTATATTGGGGTTTGTGTTGTTTATTCTTAAGTTTTCCATGTTGTGTCATGTGTACTATTGTTTGTCTGTTTGTCTTTTTCATTTTTACCATGGCGTTGTCCGTTTGTTTTAGATTTATGAGTTTGACTGTCCTTTTGGTATCTTTCGTCTCTCTTCTTTAATAAGTATCAGTGTCAGTGCTACTGGTGTTCTTTCATGTTCAAACTTAAATTATTTTTAAAAGAAAAAAGGTTTTCGTATTTTTTGAAAGTGTTTTTATACGACCTCAAATTTTGAAAAAAATTTCGTCGTATATTGCTATCACGTTGGCGTCGTCGTCGTCGTCGTCGTCGTCCGAATACTTTTAGTTTTCGCACTCTAACTTTAGTAAAAGTGAATAGAAATCTATGAAATTTTAACACAAGGTTTATGACCATAAAAGGAAGGCTGGTATTGATTTTGGGAGTTTTGGTCCCAACATTTTAGGAATTAAGGGCCAAAAAGGGCCCAAATAAGCATTTTCTTGGTTTTCGCACTATAACTTAAGTTTAAGTTAATAGAAATCTATGAAATTTTGACACAAGGTTTATGACCACAAAAGAAAGGTTGGGATTAATTTTGGGAGTTTTGGTTTCAACAGTTTAGGAATTAGGGGCCAAAAAAGGGCCCAAATAAGCATTATTCTTGGTTTTTGCACAATAACTTTAGGTTAAGTAAATAGAAATCAATGAAATTTGAACACAATGTTTATGACCACAAAAGGAAGATTGGTATTGATTGTGGGAGTTTAGGTCCCAACAGTTTAGGAATTAGGGGCCAACAAGGGATCCAAATAAGCATTTTTCTTGGTTTTCGCACCATAACGTTAGTATAAGTAAATAGAAATCTATGAAATTTAAACACAAGGTTTATGACCATTAAAGGAAGGTTGGTATTGACCTTGGGAGTTTTGGTCCCAACAGTTTAGGAAAAAGGGGCCCAAAGGGTCCAAAATTAAACTTTGTTTGATTTCATCAACATTGAATAATTGGGGTTCTTTGATATGCCGAATCTAACTGTGTATGTAGATTCTTAACTTTTGGTCATGTTTTCAAATTGGTCTACATTAAGGTCCAAAGGGTCCAAAATTAAACTTAGTTTGATTTTGACAAAAAATGAATCGGTTGGGTTCTTTGATATGTTGAATCTAAAAATGTACTTAGATTCTTGATTATTGGCCCAGTTTTCAAGTTGGTCCAAATCTGGGTCCAAAATTAAACTTTATTTGATTTCATCAAAAATTGAATAAATGGGGTTCTTTGAAATGCCAAATCTAACTGTGTATGTAGATTCTTCATTTTTGGTCCTGTTTTCAAATTGGCCTACATTAAGGTCCAAAGGGTCCAAAATTAAACTAAGTTTGATTTTAACAAAAAATAAATTCTTGGGCCTCTTTGATATGCTGAATCTAAACATGTACTTAGATTTTTGATTATGGGCCCAGTTTTCAAGTTGGTCCAAATCAGGATCTTAAATTATTGTATTAAGTATTGTACAATAGCAAGTCTTTTCAATTGCACAGTATTGTGCAATGGCAAGAAATATCTAATTTCACAATATTGTGAAATAGCAAATTTTTTTTTTAATTAGAGTTATCTTTCTTTGTCCAGAATAGGAAGCAAGAAATATCTTATTGCAAGAATTTTTTTTAATTAGAGTTATCTTTCTTTGTCCAGCATCAACTTAAATCTTTGTTATATACAATATACAATGTATATTTACTTTTTACTACCAACTGATAAATTTAAATAATCTTTACCATTCAGTGATAACAAGCAGTTTTTTTTACATCTTAATATTTTATGATGTATTTAAATGAGTAGTTATTGTTGCAAACTCCATTAGAATATTTTAATTGAGATTAGTTTTGGAATAAGGGAAAGGGGGATGTGATTAAAAATTGGGTTCAATTTTTCTCATTTGAAATTTCATAAATAAAAAGAAAATTTCTTCAAACATTTTTTTGAGAGGATTAATATTCAACAGCATAGTGAATTGCTCTAAGAGAAAACAAAAGTTTAAGTTCATTAGAACACATTCATTCTGTGTCAGAAACCTATGCTGTGTCAACTATTAAATCACAATCCAAATTAAGAGCTGAATCCAGTTTGAATGTTGTGTCCATACTTGCCCCAACCGTTCAGGGTTCAACCTCTGCGGTCGTATAAAGCTACGCCCTGCGGAGCATCTGGTTTGTTGTTGTTATACATATAGATAATAGCTAATTGCCTTTATAGATACTTATTGTCTTTGGCCCAACATGATAAGTTCTGTATGCATTCACGTTTTTTTTAATAAATTTGTTAACTTTAAATTGCTTGAACTATAACTCATTTTTTATTGGAGGTTTGAGTCAGTACCCATTTAGTTTCACATCAATTTATATGTACCATACACATGATACAGTTGTAAAAATGTTTTTAAACGATATATTTTATAAACAATAATAAGAACTAGAGGCTCTTACTATAAAGAGCCTGTGTCGCTCACCTTGTGTACATATAAAACAAAGGACACAGATGGATTCATGACAAAATTGTATGTTGGTGACATCGATGTGTTTGTAGATCTTACTTTACTGAACATTCTTACTACTTACAATTTTCTCTTTCTATAATAAACTTGACGCTTTAGTTACAAAGGAAAATATTTTGTAAAAATTTACAAAAAAATACCAAATTCATTGAAATTGTTACAAATTGACTATTAAGGACAATAACTCCTAAAGGGATCAACTGACCATTTTGGTCATGTTGACTTATTACTCTGCTGAACATTATTGCTTTTTACAGTTTTAGCTCTATCTATAAAGTATAACCACAAACGGCAAAATTTCTTTAAACATTACAAATTGGAGGGGGAGGGCACCAACCCAACAACCAGTTAACCAATTCATCTGAAAATTTCAGGGCAGAAAGAAATTGACTTGATGAACAATTTAATTCTGTCAGATTTTCTCACAATGCTTTGATTTCAGAGTTATAAGCCAAAATCTACATTTTACCTCTATGTTCTATTTTTAGCCCCATCTTTGTTGATTGGCTGGGTCACCATAGACACGTTTAAACTAGATACCCTAATAATGATTGTGGCTTAGATTGGTTTAATTTTGCCTAGTAGTTTCAGAGGAGAAGATTTTTGTATAAGGTTACAAAAATTTACAAAAAATTGAAAAAATGACTATAAAGGGCAATAACTCCTTACGGGGTCAACTGACCATTTCAGTCATCCGACTTATTTGTAGATCTTACTATGCTGAACATAATTGCTGTTTACAAATTATCTCTATTTATAATAATATTCA
Source organism: Mytilus trossulus (assembly GCF_036588685.1). Taxonomy (NCBI): domain Eukaryota; kingdom Metazoa; phylum Mollusca; class Bivalvia; order Mytilida; family Mytilidae; genus Mytilus; species Mytilus trossulus. Next base: position 1,260,560 of record NW_026963340.1, on the reverse strand, counting down.
AGATCATAACCAAAAACAGAAAAATCTCCTAAAAGTTACCAATTCAGAGGCAGCAACTCAACAACCGGTTGTCCAATTCATCTGAAAATTACAGGGCAAAGTTTTGTTTTCTATCTCTTGATCGAAGATGTTCAAAAAGGGGAAATAACTCATTTTTTAAAAATTACATCCAGATTAGTTTGAGCATGAAATTCTTAATTGCTGGCATATGTAATATGATATAATTACTCTCAATACATCTAAAAATATTTGTTTCCATAAGAAAGGACTATTTTATCATGAAAATATTCATATGAAATATTTATTTACAAATAGTACCTAAAAAAGGGGGAGTTTCAGGGTAAATTGCAATGACTAATATTCCACTATTGGCAACTTTCTGCAACATTTCCCCAAGATTTTTTTTGCAGCATTTTGTTGACAAAACATCCACAATTTTATATGTTATAGTCTTTTATGTGAGGATTTCTGCGTTTTCGGTAAAATCAGGTGTAAAAAATGACAAAAATCGGCATAAATCATGCCGATTTTTGTGTTAAGTGGACCATCTGATGTACCAAATAATTGTTTTTTTTCAAAAAATTTGTCAGTTAGCAGTTTAAATGATTGAAATCTTCTCTTATACCCATGAAAATAACAAAAAAATATATGCTTTATCCCATTTTCACCATAAAATACAATGTTAGCCATTTCTCCTTGCTATACTAATATATACATATGATGTCACGTGGTTTCCATGGCAACCAGACTATTCAGATTTTTTTTATTATTTTTTTTTTATTAGACTGCTAGTTTGGACCATTTCAACTTAAAAAAAAGTAATCGAAAAAAAATAATCTGGCCAAAATTTGTCATATTTGGTCTATTTTTACAGAGAATTGATGTTAAGCACTGTCAGACTCAGTTCTTGGGTAGCACTTTCAGACACACTTGTAGGGTAGTACTATCAGACACATTTCTAGGGTAGCACTGTCAAACTCAGATCTAGGGTAGAACTGTCAGAATCAGTTATGGAGTAGCACTAACAGACTCAGTTCTAGGGTAGCACTGTCAGAATCAGTTATGGAGTAGCACTTACAGACTCAGATCTAGGGTAGAACTGTCAGAATCAGTAATGAAGTAGCACTAACAGACTCAGTTCTAGGGTAAAACAGTCAGAATCAGTTTGTTGATCCTTTTTTTTAGGTGAATTTCTTTGTAGTTGAATGAAACAATATCTGTGCTTTAATTGATTTGAAAATAAGGTGTAGGTCTTTTTTGGTAGCATATCTTTGTAGCTGAATGCAACAGTATCTGTGCTTTAATGGATTTGGATATAAGGTGTAGGTCCTTTTTGGTAGCATATCTTTGTAGCTGAATGAAACACTATCTGTGCTTTAATGGATTTGGAAATAAGGTGTAGGTCCTTTTTGGTAGTGTATCTTTGTAGCTGAATGAAACAATATCTGTGCTTTCATGGATTTGGAAATTAGTTGTAAGGAAAGCACTTACGTGGATCTAAATTAATGAAAAGTAGAAATTATGTTAATTAATTCTTTAAGACGAATGATGTTTAACAAGGAAAACCAACTGATATATCCATATATGTTGATGAATTTATTTTTTATAGATTCTTGATGTAAAATAATCCTAGAAAACATAATGGTCTGACTTGGAAAATTTGCACGTTTGAAACATTGTTGTTATGGGATTTCAGAAACGAAATATTATTCTCCTATATAGGTCGATGAATTTAAAACGTACTTGATTTTATCATATATACCTTGACGTACATTAGACGAGTGACATTAACAATAAAATTTAATTTTTAATGCCAACACCTACATTGTAAATGTTCATTTGTATCTCGAGATGTACAAAAAAAAAAGAACTTAAAACTATGCAATTAAAAAAAATTCATACTACAACTGTCGTTTTCAAAATAAAAATGATACTTTTTATAGTACAAGTTAAACAAATTCATTAGCTATTTTGTCTAGAATAAGGTTGTTGTCAGTGTCAGATTCAGATTCAAACCATTTTGCGTTTACTTAAAGAGACCATGTGTCAGAATCTTTAAATGTTATGTAAACTACTTTTGCATCTATCTATATATGTCTTCACTTCCGATTGGTTCCCTCTACATTTTTCTCTTTTTTTTTACCTTATTATTATTGTTTAGATTAGATAAAAGATATTAGAAGATGTGGTATGAGTGCCAATTAGATAATTTTCCATCAAAATCACAAGTTTGATTGCAGCATATTAAGATAAGACCACATTGTTTATCTTGTGGTCAGAGATCAACATTTACAGCTGAACACTTGGTATCAGCAGATGCTTATCATTTGAATTATAAGCCTCTTCAATATGCTGTCACATATTAAGTATTAACTTTGTTTGAGCTGTGTCTGCGTATACTCCTGTACAGTGAAACCTGACTAAACCGAATCCTGCATAAATCGAAAACCTATATTAACCAAAAATGTTTTTAAACACCGTCATGTCTTATTGTTTGCGTCGTGAACCTGATAAAACAGAACATTTGCCAAAATCGAACACCATCTTAAGTCCTGAAGTTGTTCGGTTCAAACAGGTTTCACTGTATATGAATTCGGTATAGTGTGAACATGCAATAGCATGACGTATCACTTGAGATATGAAATCACCATACGAATGAGAAAAGGGTTTGTTACAGCTGAAAAGTGGGAAATTGATCATTTAGATTTTGGAATCATCAAAATTGACATTGGCCATTATTTTTTTTTCAATTGAATTCTTTCCAATTTTATAATGTCTAACCTTTATAGCTGACTATGTGGTATGGGATCTTTTCATTGTTTATTGTGTAATTAGTTTTAAGCATGATAAGGAGTTCAAGAATTTAAACTTTATCTTTTGGGCATTTTTCATCTGGATAGACGTAAAAGTATGTTTGAACAAAAATAAAAAAAAGTTAACATCGAATCGGTTAAAATAAATAAAAAAGAGTACCATACATCTTTTGACGACAAATCTTAAATTAAGCTTAATCATTTTTCTAGAACTGTGCCAATGTTTAGCCGTATACCCTGATGTGAAGAAAAGAAATTAAACTCTTTTAATAATCGACCTTTTCCTATTCCGTCACTGCACTATTAGTGTAGAGTAGTATGCGGATCGGAACTGAAACTGCCGGGGAGTTTGCCGTAGAACGTCTATTCCATTACGATTATCAAACTCGTAAAGGCGCCACTTAAATTTAAGAAAAGATGATTCCAACTTCATTTATCGAAACTCTTGGTTTACTAGTTTCGTTGTGAGAAGCAAGCTCTCTAACAAGGGAATTGTGATAGGAAATACAAATCCTGTAATATCATAAGATAAAACTCGGTACGAAGACTCTGCTGGAATGAAGTCACATAAAAAAGTGGTAAGTTTATAATTGGGAAGATAAAATCTAAAGCATTGTCAGACTGAGTTCTTGGGAAGCACTATCAGACACACATCTAGGGTAGCACTATCAGTTACAATTCTAGGGTAGCACTATCAAACTCAGAAATAGAGTAGAACTGTCAGAATCAGTTCTAGAGTAGCACTGTCAGACTCAGATCTAGGGTAGCACTGTCAGACTCAGATCTAGGGTAGCACTGTCAATTTCAGAAATAGAGTAGAACTCTTAGACTCAGTTCTAGAGTAACACTAACAGACTCAGATCTAGGGTAGCACTGTCAGACTCAGTTTGTTGATCCTTTTTTTTGGGGTGCATTTCTTTGTAGTTGAATGTAATTATATCTGAGCTTGAATGGATTTGGAAATAAGATGTAGGTCCTTTTTGGTAGCATATTTTTGTAGCTGAATTAAACAATATCTGTGCTTTAATGGATTTGGAAATAAGGTGTAGGTCCTTTTTGGAAGCATATCTTTGTACAAATGTAGCTGAATGAAACAATATCTGTGCTTTAATGGATTTGGAAATACAAATGTAATAAAATTAACGGTACCAATTTTCTTGCACCAGATGCGTATTTTGGCAATACATGTCTCTTCAGTGATGCTCGTGGCCAAAATATTTGAAATCCAAAGCTTATATAAAAGATTAAAAGCTATAACCCAAAAGGTCCAAAAAGTATAGCCAAATCCGTGAAAGGAATCAGAGCTTTGTATGAAGGAGATACATTCCTTAATTTATAATAATTTCTAATATTTTGAAACAGCAAATTTTAATAACACAAAACAATCCGTATTGTCATACTAGTACCAAAGTACTGGCTACTGGGCTTGTGATACCCTCGGGGAAATAAGGTGTAGGTCCTTTTTGGTAGCATATCTTTGAAGCTGAATGAAACAATAACGTATCACTTTTGATAATTTGTTGTAGATCCATTTTTGGAAGCATTCCTTTGTAGTTGAACGAACAATATCTGAGCTTAAATGGATTTGGTAATTACTTTTAAGGTAAACACAGGAACGCACTTACGTGGATCTAAATTTATAAAAAAAAAGTATAAATTATGTTTATTAGTGTTTTTAAGACGCACGATGTTTAACAAGGAAAACCAACTGATATATCCATATATGTTTATTAAATTATAATCTTAATCTTTATTTTTATAGATTCTTGATGAAAAATAATCCTAAAAAACAAAATGGTCTGACTTGAAAATTTGCAAGTTTGTAACATTGTTGTTATGGGATTTCAAAAATGATATTCGATAGCTTAGGTCGATGAATTTAAAACGTACTTGATTTTATCATATACCTTGAAGTACATTAGACGAGTGACATTAACAATAAAATTAAATTTTTAATGCCAACACCTACATTGTAAATGTTCATCCGTATCTCGAGATTTACACACAAAAAAAAGAACAAAAAACTATGCAATAAAAAATAATTTTCATACTACAACTGTCTTTCTGAAAATAGAAATGATACTTTTATAGTACAATTTAAACAAATTCATTAGATATTTTGTCTAGAATAAGGTTGTTGTCAGTGTCAATTCAGATTCAAACCATTTTGCGTTTACTTAGTAAGAATATGTGTCAGAAGATTTAAATGTTATATAAACTACTTTTGCATCTATCTATATATGTTTTCACTTTCGAACTTGTTGACTGTTGCATACAGTTCCGTTATTTTGCGTACGCGGTTTGGTCTATCTACCTGTTTATAACTCTTATATGATTTGCATACTTCAAACCAACCTTTTTCGGGGATATTTGTTTCGCACTAAGCCATTTCTATCAAAATTCGTGGATATTTTATTTCATTATTTTCAAATTTACTTGATGTAGTTAGACAATGAAGATCCAGGTTTCAAATTGTCTTGACGATATATATATAAATTTGCGTTATTTTGCTTCTTGCGAAAGTAGCGAAAATAGTTGGTTTACAGAATATAGGAGTCCGTTCATATGATCGATTAAGAAGACTTCGGGTATACTTTAGGCTCTTAAATGTTTTTATCTTGGGAAAGAAGTCTTTTTTCTAACAAATTTAACGATGCAGTTAAGATATCGGCCATGACTAAAACAAAATTGTATCTATTTTCACTTCGAACTAATTGTTACAAAAAATAATTACGCATTTGTTTGTAAGATATCAATTAATAAATTTTCACCATTTTCACCAAAACATATATATTCATAGACCCAAGTTTATTAAAGAACACAAATATACACATGATACAATTACTTATAAAAGAGCCAGCGTGTGGGAAATTGATTTCCTCATAACCAATTTTCAAGATTTATAGGGATTAAACGCAATATTAGAAAACTTGTTAGTATATAAACTAGAGCAATTCACTACAGGTTAACACTGTCAGACGCAGTTCTAGGATAGCACTGACAGACTCAGTTCTAGTGTAACAATGTTAGACTCGTTTCTAGGATAGCACTTTCAGAATCAGTTCTAGGGAAGCACTGTCAGAATCAGTTCTAGGGAAGCACTGTTAGAATCTGTTTTAGGAAAGCACTGTCAGAATCAGTTCAAGGGAAGCACTGTTAAAATCTGTTCTAGGGAAGCACTGTTAGAATCAGTTCTAGGGAAGCACTGTCAGAATCAGTTCTAGGGAAGCACTGTCAGAATTAGTTCCTAGGTAGCACTGTCAGACACAGTTCTAAGGTAGCACTGTCAGAATCAGTTCTAGGGAAGCACTGTCTTATCAGTTCAAGGGAAGCACTGCCAGAATCAGTTTTAGGGTAGCACTGTCAGGCTAACATCTGTGGAAGCCAAGTAAGACACAGTTAGAGGGAAGCACTGTCAGAATCAGTTCTAGGATAGCACTATCTTATCAGTTCTAGGGAAGCACTGTCAGACTAATTTTTAAGGAAGCACTGTCAGACACAGTTCTAGAGAAGCACAGTCAGAATCAGAACTAGGGCAGCACTGTCAGACCCAGTTAGAGGGTAACACTGTCAGTCTCAGTTGTAGGGTAACAATATCAGAATGATTTCTAGGGTAACACTTTCAGACTCAGTTCTAGGGTAGCATTCTCAGACTCATTTAAAGGGTAACACTGTCGGAATCAGTCCTAGGGTAGCACTTTCAGACTCAGTTCTAGGGTACAACTGTCTTAATCAAATCAAGGGTAGCTGTTATCTCTAGTTCGATGAGATGGATGTGTTTCACATAGTCACCCAATTTTGAATTATTTAGTGAAAGAACTTCATCTATATAATGGAAAGTAGAGTTAAAGAATATAAATAACTTCTTATCTTCATGCATGAAGTCAGCCTCATAATAATAAAGAAATAAGTCGGCAAGTAGAGGGGCACAGTTTGTTCCCATCTGTTTAGATTAGAGACCAGTGTCCAAACATAGTCATATCTCGTGAAATCGTAATGTGTACCTTTCCATTACAATCAGTATAAAATAGATCCACAAACATCACAAGGTTGTATTTTTTGGGGGTACGTTCTTTCTACCTATTAAACTTTTTTTTATGATTAAAATAATGTTCATCTTACGATTTACATGTGGAGCAGGATCTGCTTACCCCTCCGGAGCACCTGAGATCACCCTAATTCGTGTTGTTTATTCATTAGTTTTCTATGTTGTGTCATGTGTACATTGCTTGTCTGTTTGTCTTTTTCATTTTTAGCCATGGCGTTGTCAGAGTATTTCGATTTATGACTTTGACTGTCTTTCTGGTATCTTTCGACCCTCTTAAGTGTATAATTGGAAAATAAATATTGGATGCATAAGTATGACAAAAAAAATCGTTAACTGTTGCGATGATTGATGACGTGTGTGGGAGTAGACGATTCAAAAAAAAGATTTAAAAGAAACTAACCAATGAATGTTCTTAGTTGCTTATACATTGTATTCCATTATATGAATTGCATATTGCTGCGTTTTCCTGATAACGATTTTAACGTTAGATACTGTAACAGCTAAAGACTAAAATGTTATATATCGTAAATTGTATCGCAATTCATTACTTAACTATCTGGATTGTTTTAGCACAACATGAGACAACGTATACTAACTGTGTTCATGTGGGAATAATATCCGTTTACCGAACTCCCTTTTTGAACTCTTCGTGTCCTTCAAGTGTACAGGGAGCAATATTGTGCGTAGAAAATGCGAAATGCAATGTTTTTTCCTACAATCGTTTGTCTAAGATATGTGTTTTGTATCGGAGTATTGATACAATAAACTGTCAGTTAAATGAAAAAAATGGAGGGATTACTTTTACAAAAGTTACAGGTAGGCACTCTCTTTTGTTTAAGTTGTTTTTTTACTAAGTGTTTAACAAACTTTTCAGATATACTCAGTTCTAGAACATTTCCGCAATAAAAATGACAGTGAAACTGTTAGAATCAGTTCAATGATAGCACTGTCAATATCGGTTCTTAGAAAGCACTGTAAGAATCACTTCTAAGGTAGCGCTGTTAGTGTCAGTTCTATGGTAGCACTATCAAAACCAGTTCTGGAGTTTTCAGAATCATCGTAAGTAGCACTGTGAGACTTAGTTCTAGTGCAGCTATATCAGTAACTACTCAGTAATATGACAGTTGTTTTCTATTTGTATGATTTGTAAGAATTTTTGATTTTGCGATGTAATTGAGGAAACACTTCTAGTTTCAAATTTGCCTCTGAATTTGGTACTTTTATGGTTTAAATTTTTCTAGGGTAGCATATATATATATATCAGTTCTTATGTAGCACTGTCAGAATTAATTCTTATAGAGTTAGTATCAACTTTAAGGTAGTACTATAACAAAATCAGTTCTAAGGTTGCACTGTCAGAAAAAGTTCTCGGGGAGCAGTGTGGGTATCAGTTCTAAAGTAGCACTGACAACATAGTTCAAAGGTCGTAGGGGAAAAGCCGCCTACATTATTGAGAACGTAATTATAAGCAATGGTCGTCAAAATCACTACTTGAGTGACTTGAGTTGTAAATGTCTTTAATAATGCAAATTATACCATTATAATTAGTTATATATTCCAATAGGTTAGTAAAAATACAAAACCTTAGTCAGTATATATCTGTGCAAAACCATATTCTGTGCAAAACCATATTCTTGTCGTACACAAGCCGTGACAAGGTACTTGTAAATCACGGTCTCCATTACAAGCTGATCAATTTGTTTAACGAAAATATGTTATATGGAGTTATTTTCTTTCAGAACGGCAGGTCATTCTTTTTTAGAATCAACCCGGACGATACCATGTTTCAATGTAATCTCAACGGCATAAAATAATAACATGTGTGAGGTCATTCTTTTCCTTGATACAAATGCAATCTATAATTTACTTCAACATTTTTTTCGTCTAATAGTTTTTTGTTGCTGATTTGGAAATTTATATTTTAAAGTTCAATCGATGATAAATAAAAAAGAAACCTTCATTGCCTGAATTTTGATTTTAGAAACAAATAACGTGAAGCTTTGTTAATTTATCGCTACAATAAAGAAATATTATCATATACAGTCAGGGGCGTTACTTAAACAAGTTATTTTTTTAAATTACTTAAATAAGTATTTTTTTATTTTAAAAATAATAAAATTGCTTAATAGAGTTATTTTAATTTTCAATAGAAACTTACATTAAATGTAGTTTTCATGATTTTAAACAACATTTTATATCATAAAATAAAGAATTAATCAGATTTGAGAGGAGTAAAGAGATAAAGGGTTACTTTGAAAATAATGACAAAAATATTACCTGAATAAGTTATTTTAAACATTTTTGAAAAAAATAGCAATAACACTTATCTAAGGCACATATTTAATTGATTTAGGTTACAAATTTTAAATAACTTCAGGTCTTAATTAATTCACCAGTATATATCTATTTATATCAGTCTACCTTCAAGATTTTAGAGGAAAATGATAATTTAATAGTCCCAAGAGACCAATCTTTGACCCAGAAGCGTCGGTATGAAAGATAAGTGCGTCGGAAAGTTAATTAGTGTTTCAGAAGAATTAGTTTTTATATATCAAGGGAAAAATAACCGGATAACTGTGAAAATTATTTAAAGCTAGTAAAATATGTATTCTTGGACACCTCTAAAAATAATATTCAGAAAAATAACTTATATAAGTTATATTTAGATTAGCCTCGTTTTCAACATTACTTGTATAGGTAATTTTAATTGTTACTTGTTTAAGTAATGCCCCTGACTGATATACGTGAGATGAATTTTAATACAGACTTTCATAAATAAAAAGCCAGATTTTACATAATTTCGTGTTTTAGATTTTGAAAATCTTATTGAGTCACACTGAATAGGTTGGTTGATTGTTGGTTGCTTTCTTAACGTCCAGTGGCAAATATTTCATGCATGTTCAGGACGATAAACGCTGAATAGCAAACTGTGACCTACATGTATTTATATTCGTCTTTGTGTCAGTTTTTAACTGTTTTCAATCTATGTATACTTTTACTCTATCAAATGATCAACTAATAAGATAATCTTATATTCTATTGAATAACATAAACGCAACTCAGAAAAGGGTCGGGTGCGCAGGGTATATAATTATATCCGGATTAACATGTAAATAAAATGTATTGCTATTCAAAAGACAATCTTTCTGAATTTTTCATTCGATTCAATTAAAATTGTTAAAAAAATATCCACTTTTGCGCGATAGAAATGCCATTACAAATAGGAAAAAAAGCAAACCCCTCCCCCTTTTCCATAAACTAAGTGGTACAATAAATTACTTACAATGTATGTGTCTTGTATTTGTCATGCACCGTTATCAGATGGTAACAATACATTTGTGTCTTACTTCATGCAGTTACAGTAATATTTTTTTTGTGTATGGATAATATTTTTTAAAAGGTTTATATCTAGATTAATTAGTGAGTTTTATTTCACATTCTAACTGGCCAAGTTCGGATGGAACTCGAGTTCAGACTAGAGTTCCATATGAACGATTATTAATTTTGAAGAGTAAGGTCTCTAGATTACCGGAAGTACCTCTGAATATGTTTTCATTCAAATTTGATTGGATTGACGTCATAACATCCGGGGTATCGAGTCGATCTCTAGGAACCCTGCCACAACCCAGGGCTCATTGAGTTCTAATGGCGGGAAAGCTATATCCAATCATAACAGGTGTAATATATGACCATGTCAATCTTATCTACTCTAGATATCCATCCAAACTTGGCCACTGAGCCGTATATATAGGGCGTATTAAAACCTGAACGCATTAGAAAGGAATATCCCACTTTATTGTTTTCGGTAAAATAGGATACGAAATTTTGCAAATCTTTATAAAAACTAATATTTTTTTTGACGGCATATAAGTCAGATAATATCTATAACTTAACTGTTATGACTTTTTTCTTTGATTTTAACACTAGAACTAGTAATGGTGTTCTTATGCATTATTCCATTTTATCGCATACAAATATATAGGGATCGCTATAATTGTTTAGAGGGTCCACCAGCAGGGTAATTTCTTGTAAAAATTACTGTTCCAAATGGACCAGATCAGCATGATCAGTCAAAATTAAACTTCCAAAGAAAATTTAAAAAAAGTCCGGATTATTTTACTTACAAATATACAAGATATTTTTTTATATATTAAAAAAAATCTTTCTGCTGTAACTGCATCAGGCACAAGTGAGGTACACATAAAGATTCCCTTTCATTAATTTTCTTTGTATGTGTTTTTTTTTGAAGAATTATTGTTGCTTTAATAAAATGTTTAATTATCCACGTTGAAACTGTACTTATTTTAGGCTATTGTGCATGTATCATCTTGTTTCTAGTCAATATACTTACTCTGATACACCCCTTATTTTAACATCCATCCTTAACAATGTCATGAGAGACTGTACCCAAGCATATAAAACCTTGATCCGGTAAAACTTATATTTGTGCATGGTTATTGGTTGTTCTTTGCCAAGTTTAAAGTGTATATGATAATATTTATTGTAACAATGTACATGTACTTGAGACCAACAACAAGGTTGGTACATGTTTTGAACTAAGATCAGGCCTCACGGTCATAAAACTTTCGAGCATGATTTTTGTAAACAGACTCAAGAATCAACCAATCAAATTGCTGGATTTCATGTTTCGAGCATGATTTTTGTGCTCCGAGCACTGAGCAAAGTTTTATATCTTTAAGGCCTGATATCTTATTCCAATAAAATATCCATGAATATGATGTAGAGCAAAACAAAAAATATAAAAAAGCTTTTGATAATTGACACAATAATTTTGATAATCATACATGTATATAACATTTATAAATATGGACAATGATGAACAATATTAAATCAACAAAATTTTAAAATAAAACTATGGAACGCCACAGCTGTCTTATGTGTAATTCTGTTATTACTCTATGTTGTTTTGTCTTTACTTAATATGGTTTTGACACTACGTAATGATGTTTTAATATAGCTCAATACGGAATAGTCATTACTTAATGATATTTAAATAATACACGATATGGTTTCGTACTGGCTTGGTTTTTCATTACTCAATATGGTTTTGTCATTACTCGGTGTGGTTTCAACATTATTTAATATGGTTTTGTCATTTGACAATGTGGTTTTAACATTACTTGATGTGTATGTGACTTAAAGTAATGTAGTTGTTTCATTACATGATGTGGTTTTGTTATTTCGTATTGACGATTTGTCTATTCTTTATATGGTTTTAACATTACGTAATGATGTTTCAAAATGTAATAAAACAACTACATAACGTTAACACAACATCTGTTCTTGAAATCTCCGTTTCTGTTGTTTCGTTGTTTTCCTCTTATTGTTGATGTGTTTACCTGAGTTTTTTGTCCATGGATTTATGAGTTTTGAACAGCGGTATACTACTGTTGCCTTTATTTACCTGGAAAAATAATACACTAGACATTTTTCAATAAGTGTATCTAACTGTTTCGCATTTATTGTAGATTGTCCCTCTGAATGGATAAGGTTTGGAAATAGTTGCTATTTGTATGAAAACACCAGGAAATTAGATTGGGATAATACAATGGTAAGTAAAGTAAATATTTGTGGGAACATTGCAGTGTCCTGTCAATCATAATACTCATTTATGAAATGGTACAATCACAATCAAAGAGACCTGGAGCTTTTTCAGACACAGTTGATTTCTTATATATTGTATGTGGATTTTGATATTCTCTTTATATTTGGAATTATTACTTTCGGAAATATGCAATTCTGTGTATCACGTGCTATCAATATATTATCAGCTGCTGTCGTATATTTACACTATACTTCAGACTTTTTCATTGATATTTATTTGATCCGATCTAATTTTGTCAGTTGATACACATTGTGAGTTGAGTCTGAATGAAAGTTTGTATTGGTCCATGCCACTGCAGGTGGAGGTTTGCATCTGAAAAGTATCACGAATCCAATAGTCAACACTATATATAATATATGAGGGATATGATTTGAAGAATTTTTTCGAACTGTTAAAGATTTTTTACTCCAAGAAAAGAATACCTTATCTGGTTATGTTTAATATTTAGGTCTTCAATACTTTTCCATCTCCTACTTTATTCGTTTTAAATATTAACGATATGGACGTCACTTGTGAGTCTTTTGTAGACTAAATTGCGCATCTGTCATACGACAGCCTGAAGCTATGTTGAAGAACGCACTCAAAAATTTGAATTCAAGAATGTATAAAAACACATGAAGAGTTTAAGGGTCAAAACGGACATGACACGGGTTATGTTCTTCTCATATATGTTATGATGGTATGATATTCATATGATGAAGACATAATTTTTCAATCAGTTTAATTGTATTCTGGAGGTTGCATGTCAGTTAACTGCTAGTAGTCTGATGTTATTTATGTATTATTGTCATTTTGTTTATTTTTAGCTCACCTTTCCTAAAAGGAAAAGTGAGTTTTTGCCATCACTTGGCGTCCGTCGTCGTCCGTCGTCGTCGTCGTCGTAAACTATCTCAAAGATCTTCTCCTCTGCAACTACTGAACCAATTACAACCAAACTTTAGCTGAATGATCCTTAGGGTATCTAGAATGACAATCGTGTTTTATTTTCCATTTTGTAAAAAAACATGGCCGCCATGGCTAAAAAAAGAACATGGGGGTAAAATGCAGTTTTTGACTTATATCTTAAAAACGAAAGCATTAAGAGCAAATCTGACATGGGATAAAAATGTTCATTAGGTCAAGATCTATCAGCCCAGAAATTTTCACATGAATTAAACAACCCATTGTTGGGTTTCTGCCACTTAATTGGTAATTTTAAGGAAATTTTGCAGTTTAGGTCATTATCTTGAATATTTTTATAGATACAGATAAACTGTAAGCAGCAAAAATGATCAGCAAAGTAAGATCTACAAATAAGTTAATCTGACCAAAATTGTCAATTGACCCCTTAAGGGGTTATTGTCCTTTAGTGACAATTTTTCACAATTTGTTCATCATATTTGCTAACTTTAAAAAATCTTCTCCTCTAAAACTACCAAACCAAATTCAACCAAACTTCAACTGAATGATCAGTAAGGTGTATAAAATTAAATTTGTGTTTTATTTTTTATGTCGTCAAAAAACATGGCCGTCATGGATAAAAATAGAACACAGGGCAAAATGCAGTTTTTGGCTTAAATCTCAAAAACTCCAGCATTTAGAGCAAATAAGACAAGAAGTTAAAGAATTTATTAGGTCAAGGTCTACCTGTCTTGAAATTTTCAGCCGAATTGGCTGACTGGTTTTTCAGGTAGAATGACCCTGAATTGATGATTTTAAAGAAATTTTGCAGTTTTTGGTTATTATCTTGAATATTATTATAGATACAGATAAACTGTTATGCAAAAATGTTAAGCAAAGTAAGATATACAAATAAGTCAATTCGACCAAAATTGTCAATTGACCCCTTAAGGAGTTATTGCCCTTTAAAGACTTTTTTACAATTAGTTCATCATGTTGACTGACTTTAAAAAAAATTCTCCTTTGAAACTGCTGTATCAATTTCAGCCAAACTTAGGCTAAATGAGTTTCAAAGTATCTAGTAAAAATTTTATATTTTATTTCCTTGTATGTCAAGAAAAATAGCTCCTATGGCTAAAATAGAACATAGGAGAACATTTTTTTTTGCTTTTGAAGAAAATAGGACGATTCAAAGAACATATAAATAAACTGAAAAGCCAAAATAATCATTGATGAAAGCTTTAACCAAAAAAATTAAGGTGAGCGATTTAGGCTCTTGAGAGCCTCTTGTTTTGGTTACATCTTCTGACATAAGACTCGGACTTCTCTTGAACTAAATTTAATTGTGCGTCTTGTTATGTGTTTACTTTTCAGCATTGGCTAGAGGTATAATGGAAGGGTTGAGATCTCACAAACATGTTTAACCCCGCAGCATTTTTGCGCCAGTCAGGAGCCTCTGGCCTTTGTTAGTCTTGTAATATTATAACTATTAGTCTCTTGTGTACAATTCGGTGTATAGTATGGCGTTCATTATCACTGAACTAGTAGGGGCCAGCTGAAGAACGCTCCGGATGCGGGAATTTCTCGTTGCATTGAAGATCTGTTGGTGACCTTATGCTGTTGTCTGCTCTATGGTCGGGTTGTTGTCTCTTTGGAACATTCCCCATTTCCGTTCTCAATTTTATAAACTAACCTCTTAAACTTTTTAAAGCAATAGTTACCAGGATTATAATTTAGTACGCCATTCGCGCGTTCGTTTACATAAGACTCATCAGTGACGCTCATATCAAAAATGCTATTAAGCCAAACAATTACAAAGTAAAAGAGCATTGAGGATCCAAAATTCTAAAAAATTGTGCCAAATACGGCTAAGGTAATCTATTCCTTGATCAAGAAAATCCTTAGTTATTCGAAAAAATTCAAAACCTGTTGTAAGATTTTGTTTCCCCCACAAATATAACACCTGGTCTGGTTTTGTTAAATATTCGTGTCTTCAAAGCTTTTCGTATAAGTATTAAACACAGGAAAAGTTTTAGGGTCACAACGGACCTATACTAATTTCTGAAACTCTTTTAGGCAAAACCACCCAGAATTGTTGGTTCTAAATGCCAATCAACTTCGTGCGTATTTCATATATATATTTTATTCTCTTTTGTAGACCAAATTATAGGTTATACTAATAATCAGGAGCACCTGGCGTTTGTTAGTCTTGTATGATTTTTAAATTTTGTTTTTTTCTATATATTTCGGTCAGTATGACGTCTATTATTACTGAACTAGTATATATTATAAGTTATATGGTTCGCTACTGACCCGGGAGGCCGAGTCCCCTATGAATTTTATTCACCCTCTATGGATCCGTAGGGGGTCAGTAGTTAACCGTATAACGAATTTATCGGACGCTGGACTTTTTCTGCGGCGTTTTGTTGAAAAAATAAACAATGAAACACAACAACAATAATAGATGACGTCGCCATTAATGCGTCATGAACCCCATATGAAACTTACTAATCCCATACGGTCTCATAGGAGGTCACCACGTGACGGCGTGTAACCAATCACAACATGATAATTCATTTGTGGTCCGATAATTTTGTTTCAGGGGCCAGCTGAAGCACTTCTTCGGATGCGGGAGTTTCTCGCTGCATTGAAGACCCATTGGTGGACTTCGGGTGTTATCTACTCTTTGGTCGGGTTGTTGTCGCTCTGACACATTCCTCATTTTTTTTCTGAATTTAAGTATACCCTTCAGGAACATCGGACATATTTCTGTTCATGTTTTCTTGGATTCTAAAATATTATTGAATTTGTGTATATGTTCGTTATTGTTTTTTTGTCAATGGTGCTACTTGTCTTTCTATGACATTTTTATGTATTGACCATGACACAATACATCATGTCAACATTTGGAATTGTATTGTGAAATGTAAAGATATACTAGAAGACACCCGTGATATTGCGGGCCCGTGACTGAATTAAAGTATATAACAATTGGTAAACCTTATATTAGTATTGGTATTGTCATCTAATATACCCATATTTTGACTATTTTATTAATTGTGACTGTTTATTTAACGCATCATGTAAATGTAGCGGAATTTGATGAGACTGTTATTAAAGTGAGAGGGTTAGCGCTATATAACCAGGTTTAATCCACCATTTTCTACATTTGAAAATGCCTGTACCAAGTCAGGAATATGACAGTTCTTGTCCATTCGTTTTTGATGCGTTTTGTTTTTTTGATTTTGCCATGTGATTATGGACTTCCCAAATTGATTTTCCTCTGAGTTCAGTATTTTTGTTATTTTACTTTTTTCTGATAAAGTCGTGTCGATTAAAATATACACTGTTTTCTCAGCTTTCAATTTTTTTTCTGTTAGAATTGAGTGTTTTTCATCAACAGCATTGTCCTATATTATTTATTTGTTGAATTCTTTGATTCTATGTTTTACGTCATGCCTGCTACTAAATTGAAAACCGTACCTATACGCCTTATTTTAAGTCCAGATTTTTAGTATTCGTATTGTTATCTTAAAAAGTCTTACTGATTAAAATACTACAATATGGAACAAATTGACAATGGTTGAATTTAGTAGTTTTAATCATGTTATTATATCCCGTGAATATAGCAAAATCCTAAATGCACCGTTTGGCGGTGCGCCTGTCGGATGCGGAACGTACAGATAAGGTAATAGGTAACAGGTAAATATATTATTGGTATCGGTATCGGATTCGACCCGGAACTTGTTATTTATTTGCAATATTAATAATGTGAAAAACAAAAGGTTCTGGGGTGGTGTAATTTTTAATATAAAGTTGAATTCTTTGATTTAGTGTTTTTACCCGATATCGGGTGACAAATTGGACCTTGTTATTTTAGTATTATAGATATATATATAATTTTAGTAACCTTTTCTTGAACATTCGCATAACCATTTAAAACACCATCAAAGGAAAAATATTGTTTAGAAGTTATTGCGTGCAGTTATCATTTGTTATTCAAAAACGAAAACAATGCAAGTTTAATTGTTCTTATTTCAGAAAACAATAGCATTCAGATGTGTACATCATATATCAGAATGCGAGTTCATATAATTGTGATTGTAACGCCGTCTCATTATTTGCATTAATAACTAAAAATGATGTCAATAGTTTCTGAATGTTTGTAATAATCACATCAATAATTATAGGAATACTGTGTCTCTCAAGGAGGGTATATTGCGGAAGTTACAGACGAGGCAGAGTTTCAGCTGGTTAATTCAATAATAACAGGTATGCCCTTATTCGAATACATTTTATCTAAACGATTAAGTCAATTCAGTAGACAAAAAATCAAAACCTGACACGACCATGAAACATCTTTTAGATATCGAAACTTTAATGAATTCTGGTTCAAAGTTTAATTTTACTTCTATTTATACTTTCTTTCTGTATTTTGTTTGGATGAGGGAAATGGTATTTTCCATTAATTTTCTATATATTGAGATTTTATTTTCTCTGGCAGTGTATCTTTTCTTTATGGAATTCCATGTACATAACAGACGGGACATACCATGTCTAAAAATAACCACACGCTTTATTTATTTTCTGATAGAAAAAAAATATGGTTATTTTTCATGTTCTTTGCATGCATTTACGCCTACAATGGTTCAAAATAAAATATTTTGGATACATAATTTTTAAATTTTAATCTAATGACGAAACATTGCGAGTACATGCTTTTATCATGAATTCATAAAAAAAACTAAACTGATGCACAATTTAAACGTCATAAATAAGGCGATATACGGTCAGTGTCTTTACATCAGAAATGATTAAACAGTCAAATTAATGCAATTTGACTACGCAATTTGCACAGGTGAGCTACATTGCTTCTACCACTAAATGAACACCGTCAATAGGTTCAGTATATACACAAATTAAACAATGGGGCAAAAATATCATACCTTATAACATTGAAATTCTGAGGTAAATAAATCACAATTAAACAATCACATCATGCTTACAAGAGACATTTGCAAAAAAATAGACATTAAATTGTATTGTCCCCTTGTATAGTTGACACCTATAAAAAACTAAAACGAACTAATGAACTATTTCCTTAAATAACGTTAATTCATGAGAAAAAAAAATCCGTGCATTTAATTCTTACAAAGTTTAAAGAATGGACAAACAATAATTTAACAATAGGGAAATAGATTAACCAATATAGAAAGAAATAAACTATTGAAGAAATAATGATTTTTTTTTTATCAAAATAGCAAGCGTGTATCTTGGATGCAAAAATTACAATGGAATGTGGAAATGGACTACATCTGGAAGAGAGTTACTGCTGAATGATACACTGTGGACCCCTGATCAGCCGGGTGAAGGAAGGGAATGCCTTCAAATATGGAACGGGTGGAAAGGGAAGCAATTTGATGATGTATCGTGTGAACAACTAAAACGTGTGCTCTGCGAAAAAGTAAGCGAATTTATTTTTGAATAGTACAATTTGATATTCTTGCATTTTGATTATAACTGTAATGTATATACATGATAATGATACAAAAAGAACAAAAATTGATCTTTGAACATGCATTCTACATAATATCAGTTAGATCAATTAGAATTTTCTTTTTTGCAAATCTTAGCCTCCATATTTTTTGTCAAAATTAATTTGTTTGTAAAAACAATTCTTTAAAAAATATTGGAAGAAATAATGACAGTGATTGAAATATGTTTTATTGTTATGATCCCTGTAATTTTTTTTCTAGAATTGAGACAACAGAGTTGGTTTTTGAGTTTTTTGTGATCCCCACTTGTTGTTCATTAATCAGTATAAACTGTTTATCTCCAATTCGTGTTCTATGATAAATACTTTCATATTGATAACCACAATGACATAATATGTAAAGATAACCTAATAATTGTACTCAACAAGTGTTTATATTTTCTCCATATATGAATTATTATTTCAATTTTATTGATTTTTTTTAATAACCCGTGTAATAATACCGGTATCAGAAACAGTAGGGCTAAGTTCATTTATCTTAATAAAAAGTACAATGACGCAAATACATAACTACAAGGAAAATTCAAAACAGAATGCGAAAATCGAAACCTCAAGATAATTGCCATAACCCTGACTTAATACAGGCGTTTTTTTTATGAAGAAATTGTGGATCAAACCTCGTTCTCTAGCTACCCACATCTCTCACTTGTATGACGGTCTCATACAAAAACATTAAATTGACAACAATATTTGAGCAAAACAAATAAGCATAAGAGGTATAAATATCAGAATTGGGATGTAGTGTCAGCGCTAACATGTAATGTACTGCAAATTGAACATTTCTACTGTGTCTTTTTTTAACAAATTATGTTGGAATCAGTGCTAACCTTGAATAGTCATTGATAATTATAGTTCTTGTTCTACCCTTTAACAGAACCTGAAAGTTCTCTAGAACAGTTATGAACAGCACTGTGTTTCAAAGGCTAATGATTTAAACATTATGTATCAAGTATTTTTATTTCATACCATTTTCGTATCTTATTCATTTATTGTTGGTGTTTGATGATGTTTCTTTTATCTTTTTCAAAACGACGAATAAGATACTTAAGGTGGTATGGGAGTCTAAAATAAAATTATGATAGAATTTGTTCCTACTTTGCCAAAACGTAGTATCTATTGATATATGTTGAAAAATATAATAAAAATGATAGGTCACTGGGCATTTTCTCAAGATACAGGATTTGACAAAATGACACATTTTGCATGGAGTATACAGGAAAAACACCATTTCGTGATTACAAACTAAACAAAAAGATAGAATTGTTAAATACTTCAGAAAAAAGTTAGTTTTCAGACAATGCTTTGAGAATATAAAAAAAAAGATAGGATCACCGTACGTTTTTTCCGGGTAAATACAAAGTAGGAAAATTCCATGTAGAATCCTTCAGAAAATGCACGAATTTAGTGTTTTCTTCCCTTAAAATGCCAATTTCATTTTTTTTTAAAAAACCAAAAATAATCAACATTTGCAAAAATATTAATATTCATAAGTTAAACTCTTATAAATTGGTTCTTTTAAATGAAAATTCACATTAAATATCTGCATTCCTGCATCAAATTTTGCTGACTTGATAGAAAATCTGGACCTTTGGTTCTCTGTTTTTTACAATCCAAGATGGAGGAAGACACCCATACCACCTTAACAAACTAACTTAAGCAGTTATCTGCTCTTTGATATGGTGGTTGTCTCATTAACACATTCTCCATTTCAATTCTCAATTTTATGAGTTTTGGAAAAAAAACTCTACAATATTAATAATTTGTTCATGACATTCAATATGACAGAATTCACTTCATTTCAAAACGTGCGTCTGACTTCTACCAAATGGGTTATAATGATAACTGACGAAGCGTTTATAGATACATCAAACTAATGAAACTTAAAAAGTCATTTTGTTTTCGTTAATTGATTATTGTGTGTTATTTATAGATACATTGTTAAAAAAGTAATTAATTAAAACAATAAACATGATATTTAGCTACTCGAAAAAAGTCTGTATTTATTACGTTGTTTACTGTTTACTTATATGTTCTACAGTGTTTTAGTATCGACAAAAAGTTCTAATTTTTCTCAATTATGACATCATCAAACACTATGTATCGGCGCACTTGTATTTACTCACAAATCCAAACAATGCCAGCAACGTGTTAGTGAGCAAGATCATTAAGTAGATAAAATTAATTATGGACAATCGCCACTAACAGCGAGAAAAACCTATACCGTTTAGTCAGATATTTAAGGTCCCTATATGAAGAAACACAAAACAGTTTAATTGAGAAAACTAATTATCTAATCAATAACAAAACAATCTATGGAATAAAAATTTAATGACAATCATGAACCAATGACAACCACTAAACTGCAGGTTTTTGACTTCGGACGGGGACATAAAGAATATGGCGAGGCTAAGAATGGTTGTGACCTAAAACCAACTCATCTAATTACTTGTATACAAGTTTGTACAAGTAATAACCTTTGCAAAATGATAATATGTACACGGCATATATATGTATAAAGAGTATATTGATTTATAATGTTACAAGTATAAGAAGTGGTTTAAGAGTGTTACAAGTATACGAGGAATATATACATATTGAACTCAGATCGACTTCCGGCCTATAATCGACGTCCGTTTCCCAAATCGACGGTCGTTTCTCAAATCAACGTCCAATATTTTGATAATATAATCGACGTCCAATGTGACGTCATGTACTGCCAAAACCACGTCCAATTGACTGTAGTGTCTTTAATCGGTGTAAAAAGGTTAATCGAGTCGATCTACATAGTAGTGTGTCATTATTATTCATAGATTCACAGATACACAGCACCACAGAAGACACTACAAAGAGAACTAAAGACTTAGAAACAAGAACCCCACAAAAAACTGGGGGTGATCTCAGTTAATAAATGACATGTATGTAAGGGTATGTTAAGGAGTAAAAAACCTAACCACAAAGAAAACCAAAAGACATCTAAAGGGCATTATTCAATCTTAAACAATAGACAAAAAAAGAGGAATAGTTTCTTTTTTGTTTTATAATACGGACTCTGTTAGATATATTTCAAGAATTATTTTAGTTTTACACCTGGAGTGAAACATGTACGCAAGAAATTGGCATAACGTTTTTATGTTATGCTGTAACATCTATGAATTTGTTCTAGGTTAAGTGCCAACACACAAGTTTAACTTCCACATATTCTTTATTGGCCTGTAGTGCAGTGGTTTTCGATGGTTTACGTATGTCATAATTGTTTTTTATGATTATTTTTTTTATGAATAAGACAGTTAATTTTCTAATTTTGTTTTTTTTACATTATGCATGTCATTCCACATCTCCTAATTTTGATGTAATCTCTAAAACAAACAAAAATGACATGATATGTAATATGTTTAAAGGTTTAAAGATTTCAGCTGTTGCCGTCGCTGATCAATTTTGTCTAATGTGAACAATACGGAAGTTGATAAGAGAAGCTAAAATCTGGACGTCGATTAATAAGCGAAATTATGGACGCCGATTAAATAGACATCACATTGGCCGTCGATTTGGAAGGATATATTGTGATATCAGATTTGAACGTCGATTTGAAGAACGGAAGTCGATTAGAGTCTTAGAGTCTTACATACATATTATAGTTTTAGAAAATTAAAAAAGAGGCATAATCTATCTAATCATACTCAAACAAAGTGGCTGACAAACATACAAAGTCATGGACAAATGAATGAAAAACAAGGACGAAAAGACATACCACAGCCTACAATAAACAACTTAGACAATTCAAAACTGGATGTGATCTCAAGTACTCCGGAAGGGTAACGAGACTTTGCTCTACATATGGCACCTATCTTAATATTGTTATTTGCATTTATGAAATGAGAAAGGAGGAGCGAAAAATACCATAAGGGACAGTCAATGCATTATCAAATGAGGAATAAACCATTTGTTATCCATTCGTTTAAATTGTCTGAACTTTTGATTTTGACATTTAATTACGGACTTTCCGTTTTATATTTTCCCGGAGTTCGGACAGTTTGGTATCTTACCTTTAACTATGTCGACAAAATTAACTCGTACTTATATAACATAAACCAAATTGATAATGTATATCTATTGGTAAAACAATAAGTATTTGTTTTGATATTTTTCAGGCTGTATTATTTCTATAAATATTACAAAATAAAGAAGACGGATGGTCTAGTTTAAAGTACTAGTTGAACAAAGAAGATTAAGAACTGCTTAATTAAAGATACATATATATGTATTTTATATATTTATAGCTCATCTGGTCAATTGTGCCAAGTGAGCTTTTTTCGACAGTTGGGGTCTGTCGTCCTTCGTCGTGGTCATCGTCGGTCCTCTGTTAACGTTTCAAAAATCTTCTCCTTTGACAATACTGGGCAAAATTCATCCAAACTTCACCAAAAACATTATCATAGGGTATCTTGTTTGGAAAATTGAACCAATGACCCCGCCTGCCAAGCAATTAAGCCGACATGGCTTACAACAAAACATAGTTGTACATTTCTGTGTTTTGTTTATATCTCTGAGACTGTAGCATTTAGTTCACTAAAAATGTTAATCAGGTTAAGATAAGTCCGCTCTGAAATTTGTTGTTGGGTTGCTGCTCCTGAATTTGTTAATATTTTGTTCCTTAAAGGATAGAAATAAACTGTTATCAGCTTGGTTATGTTTAGCAAAGAATGATTTACAAATAAGGCAATCTGACCAAGATTGTCAAGTATCCTCAGTAGTAATTTTTGTCCGTTTTAGTCAATTTATAACAACTTTTCGTAAATTTTTCCTCTGAAATACTGAAACACATTTATGCACTTTTGGCCATAATAAACATGAGGGTATTTAGTAGAAGAAGGAAGATTAATGTCAGATAACCCAACCTGCTAACCAATTATGCCGACACGGCTAAAATAGAAAATAGGGGTGAAATGTAGTAGTTTTTGTTTATATCTCTGAAGCGTAATTAATCATTATGAGTACATCTGACTGGGTTCTTTAGTGTTAGATCTATCAACCTTACAATTTTCAGACCAATCAGACAACTCGTTGGCTGCTGCCCCTGGATTTGTGATTTTAAATTTTTTTTGAAGTTTGTGTTTATTATCTTGAATATTATTATAGATATCGATAAACTGTAACCAGCAATAATGTCCAACAACGAACTATCTTCTTATGAGGCAATTTGACCAACTTGACCATATTAATTTCCAAATTGTACACAAGAAACTAAAATTAAAATGATACAAGACTAATAAAGACCAGAGGCTGGTCGGTTGGGACAGGCGCAATAATACAAGAATAGAACATAGGGGTAAAATGCAGTTTTGGCTCATATCTGAGGTTTAAGTATTTAGAGAAAATCTGACATAGTTTAAATGTTCATCTGATAAGACAAATGGCCTTAAATTTTCAGACGTATCATACAACCCATTGTTCTGCTTCTGTCCTTAATTGCTATTGAGAGAACTTTTGCATTTGTTGGTTATTAAAACGAAACATTACCCAAATATAGGGATTCACTAATAACAACATTTAAGTTAAGCAAAGAAAGTTCTACAAATAATCCAACGTACCAAAAATGTCAATTTGCACCTTAAGAATGTTTGCCTTTTATAGTTAATGTTTCATAAAATTTGGATAATCTTTTAAAAAAATCTTCTCCAACTAATCTTATGGACCAAATAGATATGTTAGGAACAATTTCCACTAGGGTATCTTGATTGAAAAACGAATCCGATGATCCTGTAATTTAAATAATGATAAGGGGTCTTGAGTAACTATTGTAAGACTACAATGGGATGACCTGTTTTTAATTTAACTATTAGGCCAAATTAAACAAAACTTGGTCTCAATCATATTTTGGGTATCTTCTACTTTTTCTATTGATTTTAACCATATTTTACATGATTTTAAAAAACAAAAGTAGATACAGGCGATAGACACAGACTCTTATGATTGAATATCGACGGACATGTGCAAACTGTCGTAGCCATATTACTTTCCTCTCTTTCTCGAATGTGACCTACCAAATTAGAGTTATCATTAGACTTAAACTTATACAGCGATATGATGGAAGCCACATATGGAACATAATCTGTTCATCCGTCTAGGGCACATGCCCGTTATTGGGTGATTCGTGCTGCTTTATCTGTAATTTTCTATGTTTTTTTGTAGATCGTTGTCGATCGTTTGGTCGTTTGTCTTTTTTTTTTCATAAAATAGGTAGTTTTTTTCGACTTGAGAGTGTGACTATCATTTCTGGAATTGTCTTCCTTTTTTATATCGTTAGAAAATGTGTTGACGAAGAGAAATTATATTATAAAATTGACCTTCTGTAATTTATTATTATAAAAATACACAAATGTAGTACGATTGCCATTGCAACTATTCTATCCACTTGAGAAAAAAGTATGTGAACATATTCAACCCTGAGTCACCATAGAGTTTAATAATTCAAATCGTGGGGCTGGAGTAAGTTAAACAGAGCCCCGGTGTGACAAAATGTGTACCAATTAGAGCAAGTAAACCAATGTCTTTGTTCATGTTTAATGTATGAAAAAACATTCATATGAATGACGGGATCTAACAAGAACAACCGAATATCAGGCTTCTGCACGGGGACAGATTATTTTGTTCTTTTTTTCTAAAGTTGAAAATATATATGTTGATGTATTGATTCTAAGTGTTGTACTACATTTTTGGTACATTTATTTTAATTC
The DNA here is from genome assembly GCF_036588685.1 of Mytilus trossulus. Lineage (NCBI taxonomy): Eukaryota > Metazoa > Mollusca > Bivalvia > Mytilida > Mytilidae > Mytilus > Mytilus trossulus. The sequence continues at coordinate 1,234,906 of NW_026963340.1, read as the reverse complement.
AAGCTTTTTAATACTGTTCATTATTGCTCCAATATTCAATGTATCATGCTTGTCGTTATTCAATCCAAAGTAGAGATATTTGTGTTCTTTGCCACATGGTATATTCTGCAATACTTTTTTTACAATGTTTGAGTTTACCCTACTATAAATCTCCCGTTTTAGATTTACTGAGTTTGAAAGAAGAAGTGTTCCGAATATCTTTGAGGTCCGATGATAGGGCTATTTCATTTTTAGAATTGAGAAAACGAGTCATCAGCCAGTTGACTAAGCATTTTATTATCTTGTTTCACATTTTGTTTCACATCTTGTTTCACATTTTTTATTCTTTAAAACTTCCATTAAAAGTCAAATTAATCCACCATTTTCTACATTTGAAAATGCCTGTACCAAGTCAGGAATATGACAGTTCTTGTCCATTCGTTTTTGATGCGTTTTGTTTTTTGATTTTGCCATGTGATTATGGACTTTCCAAATTGATTTTCCTCTGAGTTCAGTATTTTTGTGATTTAACTTTTTAAAGGAGCACTAGCTGTCAAATTCATGTTCACCGATTTGACTCAGATTCTCATATGTGATTGATACCAATGTAACACTTGTATTCAAACTGTTAAAAGTGTAAATTTAACAAAATACCGGACAGGGACTTAAAAATATGCAGTTTCGTTTCGTGTATATTTTAGTCTAGACGCCATGTTATTAACTGTCGATTTGACCTCCAAATGTCATACCTAAGAAATAAAAAAAAAAATCTTTACAAAGATTTCATTACTTCCCATCTCCAACCTTTAAAATGCTGTTACTTTCTTAAAACTGCATAAAAAATAATAAAAGAGGAATAAATATGTAGATAAAAGATTAATCTTTTGAATGAATGCAATATTTTTGCTATGCAATCATTATGTAATCAATAATTATGCAATTAATGACAAAATCTCGGTCAGTTCACTTGAATGAATTTAGCTTTTTAATCTCTATAGCTACACAAGAAATGTTAACGTAATCTTAATAAACACAGCAAAGCTACAAACGGGTGTCTCAAATTATTGCTATGGTATTCCATTCTCTCATGAATTTGTAATAAGTGTAAACATCCTCACCACATAAAAGTATATAATATATAACTAGGTGTAAATTTTGATGTTTACATTCTATCCAAAATCGGAGACACCTTTTTTTTTTATAATGAACCTAGGAACAACATATGATGAAATCAACCCCTTTAGAGGGATCAATGAAGAAGCTAATTTTAATTGAAAGTAGAAATTTGTTGATAAAGTTTGTAGACACAGTCATCATTATAATTAATAACATAACTGTTGTACTATCAATGCAATAATATGAGAGAGTAATTTGTTAGCTATCCATAGATACCAATTTCATAAATGTTCAAGCATTACAAAGACAGTTACAGCATTTTAAAACTGGGGAATTGGAGAAATGAAATATTTGTATTGTGCTACCTTAATATCGATACAAAAACTATCCCACTAGCAGCATGCATGATTCCACAAAACAACAGAGAGTGTTTACAATCGAGAAAATTGTTTAACCCTTGAAAGACATTATCAAATTAATTTCATTATACATCCGATTTGTTTAATGAAGTCGTATATATACATACGTATTGTTTTGTTAGATAAAGTTGAACGCAATCGATGTTGTAAGATCTAAACTGTTGTCACCATTGAAATTTTAGAATATTCACCAGTTTATTTCTACATTACTATTTTTGTCTGAGCATATCTTTACAGTCTCTTTTTTAAACAGCTATATAATCTACGTCATGTTTGAATTTAAGAATTGTACAAGCGTCTTTTAGTTAAGTTTTAACTTATTTATCTATTTTTAAGATTGTTATTGTTTAACTAAAATAGATTAATATGATTAATTTTACATTATAATCAAACTGATGAAGGATTTCTGTTACATGTTTTCGGAATTTATATAGATAATTATATTCAATGTTTTCTTTTTTGTTTGTATTTATGTTGTTTTGTTCACTTTCTAGGCGTTTTTTTTATGTACAATTATATTTTCTGTTATCAGATTTAATAGTTTGTATGCATGTTTTAAACTTCTCTGTATTATTGTAGGTGTCACTATTCAGCTATCTGGTTATCTTTTCATCTCTTAGACATTTAAATAAAAAGAGCAATATACAAATATGTGCTATAGACTAATTGTTTTAATATGATGATACTACTGTCAATGAGACAGAACAAAGACGTTGAGGTCGATAGCTAAGGTCATTGTACGGGTTCCAACATCGACCAAAGTCCGTGCCACAAAGTGATATATTTAATACTCAGAACTAAATAATTGTAACGGCATAATTAGCAACATTCCAGCAGCGCTTACAGAATATTATTACATATCTCCCAATTGATACGATATACCGGACTTGCATTTCCTATCACGATTTTCCCGATAGAGGGTTGTAGCTCACAAATAAGCTATTTAACCAAGAGTTCCAAATGGTGAAGTTGAAATCATCCCTTCTAAAAATTTACGGATGCCATTACGAGTTGGTTGACCGTAATGGAATAACCGTTTCACAGATGATATCAATATGTTCCTTAAACTATTTCATGAACGTGACCTGCAAAATTATACTATATACCAGGTAAATAATGGCACGTGCAAGACGACGCGTGTCATATCTGAAGCAGGAGATGCTCATCCCAAGTATTAGGTAGGGTTCGTGTTGATTAATCTGTCTTTGTTGTGTCTTCTGTACAAATATGGGGAATGTGCAAAAGAAACAAGAACCCGACCAAAGAGCAGACAACAGCCGTATGTAGTCACCAATGGGTCTTCATTGCACCGAAATATTTCTGCACCCGGAAGCGTGCTTCAGTTGGCTCAAAAACAAAAAAAACATACTAGTTCAGTGATGTTGGCGTCATTCTAAACACCAAAATATAAATAAAAAAACTTAGTTATCAATCATACAAAACTAACAAAGACCAGAGGCTATATTGCTTGTATTTTGTTTGTAAACCTTAGCGTTGTCATTTATTTTTTTTATTTTTTTTTTTTAGGGGGGGGGGGGGGGGATATGATTGTTCCTCTGGTTACTTTTTGCCCTCTTAAATACGGAATAATGTGGAAACAAAAAATTGATATACTGCTATGAATAACAAACATTGAATTACTAGATCCTTACTTTACTTGGGACCGGAAAAAATTGGTATGGTTAATATAAAAAAGAAGATGTGGTATGATTGCCATTGAGACAACTATCCACAAAAAGACCAAAATGGCACAAACATTAACAATTATAGGTCACCTTACGGCCTTCAACAATGAGTAAAGCCCATACCGCATAATCAGCTATAAAAGGCCCCGATAAGATGTTTGTAGGCGTCTACCGTTCCCTAGTGTGGTGACAATACAACGTGTTTAACAAATTATTACATGTTTTATGAGCTTTGTTTTTACTCAACTGACCACATTGTTCAAGGATTACACAACACTGCAAGGGCGATAACACTGTAAAAATCAGCTGAACGTTTTAATCGCTATCTATTTAGATTTCTAAATGATAAAACTCATTTTTGTCGAACTGCTATATATCTAGTGATTTGTTGCCGATAAAGTGTGTGGTTCAAGTTTTGAAATTTTATGTTTATGTCAAATGGTTAAATAAACATTTTGTCAAAGTGTTCATGTGGTGTTATGAAAATAAAACGAGCATGACTAATTTAAGTCAAGTTGTTTCGATATGTTTTAATCTGAGACATTACCAGCAAAATAATTGAACACGTACTGTGAAACGTTTACTCGGGTAGTGGTATTATGCCTGTACCAAGTCAGGAATATGACAGTTCTTGTCTATTCGTTTTTTGATGCTTTTTGTTGTTGGATTTTGCCATGTGGTTGTGGACTTTCCGTTTTGATTTTCCTCTAAGTTCAGTATTTTTGTGATTTTACTTTTTATTAACCATATGTGGATTCTAAAAAACTCTATAATACTTCTGTATAATTCTCGATCTACTTCTGAATTTAGGTCTATCAAAACTATTCATTTTTTAACCTTGTATACCCCCATTCCCCAAATGAAATTAAAAAATCTTCTATAATTAGTTATCAAAAGTACCAGGATTATATATTTTTATACGCCAGACGCTATAAACTATGATTCACAATGCAATTCAACGTAAAAAGGGTATCATACGACATATAAATATATTACGGATTACAAATGTGTCGAGGTTTGTAACAACAACGTTTTTATCCCCAATTGGAACCTCAAAAACATCATCTGTACACCGCATACAATGCGAAGTACTCAAAAGTTATACAGAACACTAAGGAATGCAGAGGCTCAAAGAGGTAAAATAATGACGTGCTTCATTCAATAATACATTTTTAATACAAAATCACGGAATTTCAAATGTGTTATTACAAATTATTAATTATTAAGATACAAAAGGTGCAGTTAAATGGATTTCTCAAACTATTAAAGAAACAATAGACATGTAGTGAATATATACACTGCGTTGCGAATGTTCAGCAAATCATTGCACGTTAAAATAAAACAGATTTGTTATCACATAAGCAACCCGATGGGTGTCACATGTGGAGCAGGATATGCTTACCCTTCCGGAGTAACTGAGATCACCCCTAGTTTGTGGTGGGGTTCGTGTTGTTTATTCGTTACTTTTCTATGTTGCGTCATGTGTACTATTGTTTGTCTTTTTCATTTTTAGCAATGGCTTTGTCAGTTGATTTTAGATTTATGAGTTTGACTGTCCTTTTGGTATCTTTCTTACCTCTTTTAAGTCAGGGGTAATCCGTAATATATGTGAAATTCCAGTTTTAAACAGGTTATAAACTGTGACATTCCCGCATTCGGCTCAGGGGATGTAAACTCTGAAACGGGAATGTCACAGTATATACCCTGTCAGAGACCTGAATAACATATAATATTAATTTGGAATACCATACAGCATATTTTGAATAAGTGAATATGAACTTGTAAGTAACAAAGGGTCAGTATGCTTGCGTTTTTTTATTGACAACAATAAGGTATATGTATTTGTTGAATTTGATTGAATGAATGAATACTATATTCTATTAAACAATTCTTACAGACACAATATACAATTTAACAATATACAAACTTATGCAGCATCAGGGAATTATATACACATTTATCTCTCTCCTAAACATTTCTAGGAATATGATTGATTATTGGGCTCCTCATGGAGACCGTGTATAGTCGATATTAGGTTAGTAGGGAGGCGGGGCTGATTTCATACACGGTTAGTAGTGAGGTTGCCTCCCTGTTTTTAAACTCAGGCTGTTCTATCTCAGGCATATATTATCTTAGCTGTATTTGGCAAAACTTTTAGGAATTTTGGTCCTCAATGCTCTTCAACTTCGTAATTTATTTGGCCTTTTTAAATTTTTGGATTCGAGCGTTACTGATGAGTCTTTTGTGGACGAAACGTGCGTCTGGCGTATATACTTAATTTAGTCCTGGTATATATGATGAGTTTATTTATAAAAACAAAACTGCACTGAGAAAAACCTTAAAAGTTTCAACAAACGAAAAAATTGATGAATTAGATAGAACTAAATTCATAAAACACATTTAAACCTAACAGATTGTTATTATTGACATCTGTTTTGTAGGATCAATGGATGGAGCTAGTTTCTCACAGTATCGAAGACTTCCTCATTTTGATAAATCACTAGTCTAAATTTCACATGTTAATATAGTCGGTAAGATTAATTCGTTTAATAGTGTGTTAGTGACGTAATATCACTAGCACAATATGTAATTAGTAGTAAAACGTACTCGCAAATAAGATATTTATAAATATTCTTACAAAATATGAAATGGCGGGAACAAATTGCGCCATTTCAGAAAGCAGTTCATTAACAGTTATTCGTTCTTTCGTTATTAATTTTCTGGTTTTACACACAGCATTAGATTTTCTTCAAAAACTAATACCTCAATGACAGTTTTTTTTTTGTTTTGGTAATTTTTTTGTTTTGATAATTATTTTTTTTAAAATTGGTCTTCATCATATAGCTAGCTATAAAATCAGGTTTTCATTTCACCCTTTTCTAAAATACCTGTACCAAGTCAGGAATATTACAGTCGCCATCCATTCGTTTTATGTGTTACTTTCAGCTTTTGGTTTTGTCATTGATTACGACCTTTCCGTTTTGGATTTTCCGGCGGTTCTTTATTTTTGTTATTTTCCCTTTTAACTGACTGGTTTTATATTTGTAACATGACTATGTTGACATGCATAAGTATTTTTTTTTCTTCAGAAAATAACTGCGCAATCACATGTGTAAACATCATATTTATGTCCATCATTAATAAATTTTTATGATGTCAATTTTGTTAAGATAACTCTGTTATGTTTTTTATAAGACTATCCCAAAAATGCCAACCTAATAATCATATGCTGTTATATCAATATAGCAGAGCAACATTAGATAAAATATGAATTTCATTTATGGAAAGCTTATTAGTGCCTCTGCAATTTCATATGATATAAATCGTAACTATAAACCCTTCGTTCTACATTTTACTTGCAATTGTTTGAGGTAAATGGAAAACATATCCAGATGAAATAATACCAAGTTGGCGTTAAAAATCCTCCAAATACTGTTGATAATGATTCATAAAACTTTAGTTGACATTAAGACCAAATATAAATTATTAATAAAAGTTCAAAGACGACTTTCAATTTGTACTAGGGTTGTTATGATATCAAATCTGGAAACTTCTATTGTCCGGTAAAGTTTTGTGTCTCAAATGAATATATACTTTTCACCACCTTCGCAGTATTCTTGCTGGATAAGAGAGCAGTGTCTGAAAGTAGTTGCACCTCTTTAAATTGTGTAATGTGTACCTTTGCCATGACAATCTGTATAAAAACTAAACAAATCGCAAGGGTAATTGTCTTTTTTCTTAAAAAAAAAAAGGAAGAACGGTACCAGAGGAAGAGTCAAACTCACAGCGTTCGGTTTACCTATTAAAATGTTCTGTCTGGTTTTATTTTCAGTGAAACGCTGTTCTTCTTATGATTCTAAAAAGTGTCCAATTGGAAAATAGTGGTTGCATATTAATGGCGTTTGAGAATAAAATTATTAGTAGTTACAACTATTGCTTACGTCTCATAAATATATAATATGCATATTAAAACAGATTTAAAGAGCAACTAACCAATGGTGTTTGTTGTTTAAATATTGAATTCCACTATTTAAAATTGGTATTGCAGCATTTTCCTGATAACGATTTTTAATTTCAATGCACCTAGACCTTAGACTAAAATGTTATACATCGTATATTGTATCGCAATTACACACTTTGTCTCTCTTGTTTTGGCACAACACGCGAAAACGTATACTAACTGTGTCCATGGAGGAACAATAGCAGTTCACCACACTCCCCTTTTACACAGAAGTTGTCTATCAGCTACGCATGGTGCAATATTTTGCGCTGAAAATGCTGTTTGCAAGTTTTTTTTTACAATTATTTGTCTGAAGTATGTGTTTTCTATCGGAGTATTAACTGTCAGTTGAATGGAGAAAATGGAAAGACTACTTTCACAAATGTTACAGGTAGGGAAACATTGCTTTATGTTTTGTTATAGTTTGCTAAAATTCAAGTGTTTAAAACTCTTAAAATATAATAGACAATGCTTCATTAGTTTGATTGTTGAAGATAAATGTTCCAAACAGTAAGCAAATTTAATCAGATTTCTAAACCCTGGCTGATCCTTAGCTATTCGTAATGCAATTTAATGAAATGGTGCCGTTCCGTGACACATTCGTAAAAATCGTATGGTGTCCTTAACAAATACTTTGTGTAACCATATGTGTACGTAGTTCTCAGGAACAAACCGTAAAAATACGGAGGACCTACGAATAAGTACGGTTTAAGGTAGATTACTGGTAAACCGCCAGGCTGTATTGCACAATCACAGTACAAAGTAGATAAAGTTATTTGCCCAAATTTGCAAATTTGAAGACAGAGTTGCAATTTAATGGTTATACTGTTTAATCATATAAAGAAAACTGTGCGATTTAGTATATGATCCAAACATATTTCAACAAATATCATATTGTTTTCAATTTTAAAATCATTTTTTCAAATGATCTATTTAAGGGGAGATAACTCTTTGAGTTTAAAAAGTATACTGGAATAAGAGGGAATTGTTTTTATTTTTTTAAAACATATAATAAAACCTATCTTCTCACTATTTGTTTAAAAACCTTTTTATCTCATAGAAATTTATTACAGCGCACAAATGTGTTTTTTCATTTAGAATCTAACCACATTTGCTCAATTTTCATCGAGCCATAGCATAAAAATAGCACGATGACCCATAATTTTTATTAATTTTTGAAAAAAAAAGCATAGTAAAATCTTTATTGTGGCTAAATATAAGAAAATGCTGTCTCAAAAAGTCTATACTTATGACACTTGATCTACCTTGATACGATAGTGGTAAGAACTAAAACGGACGTGAAGTTTAGTTTAGTGAGGTTTACTACGGTTGTTTGATCAAATTTTGTGCATGAGTTGTCAAGGATATACAAGTACTTCTCAAAGAGCGCCGAAAGATACTAGAGGAACAGTCATACTCACAAAATAAAATAACAACGTCATGGCTAAAAAATAACGTATGACAACGGCTACAATACGTAAATCTACGGACTAATACAGATTGCAACGAATAATGACGGATCATATCCATAATAAATCTGGCGTCATATCCGCGAATGTGTTACCGAGTATAAAACGACAAAAACGGCATAAGGAAAACTGAGTCATCGCTTAATTATATGATAAACCATACCAGTATATTAATTACGTTATATGATTCGGACGTGTAATGTCTAAGTTCGCTGAACTAATATACATTTTTGTTAAGGGGCCAGTTGGAACCTGTCTCAAGGTGCGGGATTTTCTCGCTGCGTTGAAGACCCTTTGTTCGGATTGTCATCTCGTTTGCAAATTTCCTGTTTCCGTTCTCAATTTTATAAATACTGCTATAGATTCTTCATGAAAAAACAAATTTGTGTGCATAGAAAAAAATCTATTAGAATAGCCTTCAAGGACGGTTTATAGGAACATCTCGGTACGAATTGTCATCTCGTTAGAACATTGATTCCGTTCTCAATTTTATAAATACTACAATGAGTTCAAATCCAGTTTATACACTGCTACTGAAAGTTTGCTCACTATCGTATTAATTCATCAGTTCAGATACAAAACCGAGGAATATTATATCGAACTTGAAATAGGTAGTTCACACTTTTGGAAAATACAAACAAATAATCTACTCCTCTGTTGTTGAGAAAATGTATGATTGCAAAAGGATTCGAGCTTTTCAAAGCAGTTCATGTTCGAAAGGTCGATAATTTGAACAAATGTCTATTCTACGAAAGCCGAGAAGGATTATTTATAATTCAAAATCCAAAATACAAAATTTAAACTCGCAAATCAAGAAAGATAATCCTGTATGATTACAGTTGAAATCCAAATAGAACAAATACAATCTTAATCGTATCACTTTATCTTATATATACCGTAGATTACTATTATAATTATACACAGGCAAACAATATAACGGTTGAAAGGATACATGCCGATATTATGTCAAACACGTGAGAGAAAATAGTGTTATCCCTTAAACACCAGGAGAGGGCTATCATTTATCAATATTATTTCGGTTACTTCATTATCCAGAAATCGCGTTTTTAAACGGCGAAAATGTTTTTGCAATGTTCTTGCAAATCAGTTTAACACTTGCCTCCGGATTTCCCATTGCATTTTATCACTTCCAGTGTGAAATCTAGAGTCACAATATTACCTCCCCTGTAAATACTTTAAATTTGATCTTCAATGATGGTTCTGTTTTAGCAAGGACACTATAGGTTATAAATTCACAAGAAAAAGTTCTGATATTACCAATAAAAAAGATTTGAAATAAAAACAAAATTTCCCAAAAAATCTGAATTATCCCCATATGTATCCTGTGTACTTTTTGCCTCAGTATCACTGATGTATTGAAACAGTTCTCTTTTTAATATACTAGTATTTAAATCGGGGATTTTTATACCTTGTTATGTGGTGTTGGGTTTGCTTATTGTTGAAGTGGTGATATGGTCTGTATGTAAGTTTCATTACATTTGATTGAGAAAAATTAAAGGAAGATTTAGCATTTGTTTCATTTATAAATCGACATGAATCGAAATCAGTGAAAGTGAAGCCAGCCAAATGGATCATATTGGAGTCACATTCACTTGGGGGATGTCCCCCTCTTATTTTCAATTAAATTTGATTTTTTTTTTATAATTCCTTAATAAGTACTTTTAATTATTTTCCCAAATTTGTGATGTTACCTTGGATTTATTGATGTATGGATTTCACAAGATTCTAGTAAATTATCATTTGATTGTGTAAAACACGTATTCAAGATCAATGTTTAAAAAGCTGGAATACAGTTTTCGAAGACTGTAACAGACTATGTATTTATAAACGATACAAACAAGTATTTGGTATTGAAATTTAAATACTCAAAGAGAAAATATAATTTGTATATGTTGCTGTTACAAAATATTAGAAATTATTATGAATTAAGGAATGTATCTCCCTCATGCAAAGCTCTGATTCCTTTCACGAATTTGACTATACTTTTTGGACCTTTTGGATTCTAGCTCTTCATCTTTTATATAAGCTTTGGATTTCAAATATTTTGGCCACGAGCATCACTGAAGACACATGTTTTGTCGAAATGCGCATCTGGTGCAACAAAATTGGTACCGTTGATTTTATTGCAATATAAATGTTTAAGAGGATGAAAATAATTTTTTTTGTATCATGTCAAGCGTATAGATCTGTGCGAATATAATTTTTACCTATGTTTTACTATTCTTGGCCAAATTGGTATACATTAGATAGTTTATAACAAGCTCTGACAGTAAAACTATGCAATTATGTAAATGCAGCTTGGAATATAAGATCATAGATATTGTCATGATATAAATGTATACTACTTTTCCCTGCTGCTTTTTATTTGTCATATTTTGCATATATTTTGGTTTGCCATTGCATGATTATGCTTCTGGCAAAAAAGTATTCATTCATTCATTCCATTCTAATGTATCATATCAATGTACCCCACTTGACATGTTATTGGCGACAGATAAGATCAACTGATCTGCATTTTCAAACCAATTTAGATCAATATCCGAGTGACCTGGCTTGATGAGTTCAACTGCCGAACTTGTATATTTTACAGTGTTTATTGTTTGCGTTTATTTTATTTTTTTTAGAAAAGTTGGCCCTTGTGACAGTTTTATGAAACAATTAAAAATGAATTTTGTGCTTTTTGTTTTTTACTTTTCTATAGTATTCATCGATTCTGGCCGATAACCAGACTTCATTCTATTTAATGTAACTATATATTAATGTTCAATTCTAAAGATGTTGTTGGGTAAAGCTTATATGATAATTTGACATTGCGTAATCCAAATGTACAACACACACGAAATATACAACATGTTTAACTTCATTAATAATTGAGAGCAACTTTGTTTCTAGTATTTGCTTCTATATTTTATTGGTATGTATTCATTTGTGCATACAATTTAATGCGAGAAACAAAATAAATTATAAATATTCTTATAGCAGTTTTTAAGTCACATCTATTATTTATAATTTAAACATATACCCTGAGGTCTCATTTATTTCTTAATAAATTTACTATCGTTGTGTGATAATGGCGCCATGCTAATATTAGACAATTTATTCTTACAACTATATTCAAATGAAGGTAAGGTGCGGCAAGCCATGTTACAAATGGGAATTTCTACCACAACAGTTCTACTTTGTTTGTGATAATTCAACGTCAGTGTTTCCAATGGATTTTAATAATAAATGTTTGTACTTCAAAATTTAGATTTAATTCAATAAGTTTTGCATTATTGTTGTAGAATATTTAAGGAAGCCACTTAGTTTACACGTTAACATGACTTAGCTTACTCATTATAACGACTGAGTTAATCTTTATAACGACTAAGATTAACTTGTTTAAACAAATATGCTATCACGTTTTAACATCTTAAGGTAACTCATTGTAACGACTCAACTAACTTGTTATAACAGTTAAGGCAATTCGCTAAAACGACTTATTTAACTTTTTAAGACTTTTTAGTGACTTTCTCAATTTCAGGATTTAATTATACCCCCTTTATCTTTTCTTTTATTGTCTACTTATCTTCAGATTTCTAAATTTCGATTTGGTGCACATTTCTTAACCAATGAATAGTGAACATAAATTCGTGTTAAATTGTTCTAAATATTTGAAGACATTAATCAAATTATTCGTTCAACCCAACATCTATTCTTGAAATTTCCTGTACCAAATCAGGAAAATGGCAGTTGTTATCTTGTAGTTCGTTTCTGTATGCTGCATTGTCGTTTTTGGTTTGTAGCTGCACTTTAGTGTTTTTGTTGTTTCGTTGTTTTCCTCGTATTGTTGATGTGTTAACCTAAGTTTAAGTTTAGTTTATAACCCGGATTTGTTTTCTCTCAATCGATGTATGAGTTTCGAACAGGGTATAATACTGTTACCTTTATATAAGGATGCGAATTTAAACATGAATGCTATTTGGGTATGACAGAATCATAGGCTGTTTGGAGGCCGGTTCCAACACATTTTTTTATTATTCAGTATAGATTCAAAATTAAATTTCTTGAACAATATAGTGAATAATGATACATCCACAAAATAAACTCAAAATGGGAACTTTTGTCTTGATCATTAAAAAAACCTGTCAAAAAAGGTGCAAAGTTGGTACCTTCGCGTAAGTCAGGTTACGGACAACAAACTGATTGATAAAATAAGATATTTCCCGATCGAACTGAATGAAAATTGTCTCTCATCATCCTCCGTCTATTCAAACAATGTCACCCTCCTCAATTCTAGATACATTTGATGATAAGTTTTGATGATATTCAAATGTAGGCGCATGTGAAGATATTATTAGTGGGTGACATTCAGCTGACATTATAAGAATACCACACCGTTTTTGTGAAGAGGTTTAGTTTAGTTTAAACATATTTATTTATAGTGGATTGGGAAACAAGTTTTGCAACTTATATTAATCCCCTTCCAATTTTCGGGTGCGAGTGCTGCCTTGTAGCGGCATTAGCCTACTCTTTTTCGAAATCTACAAGGGTGTCTTTAACGTGCAAAAGATATGGCTCTCTCTTAACACGGGTCAGCCATTTATCGTCCCCTTCCGACGGACTATCATCGTTTCCTCAAGACCATACTCGCAAATGGTGTCAAGGGAGAGCCAAAAATTGAGTTCCTGAAATTTTCATCCCAGACGGGAATCGAACCAGGAACCTTTGTGCTAGTAGTCCGATGGACTAACCACTACAACACGGCTCTCTAATAGAGGTAATGAAATGATGCGTGTTTTTCAGTATTCTGTATTGAATTATTTGAAAAAATCAGATGGGTCTGATTCTAACCGATGAAAAAAAAAAACGAATTCTTCATGTGCATCCACATGCACAATATCCTCGTCGATAGACACTCCCTCTTTATGCTCCTTAGTCATATTTGTGAACGTTGAATTCATATTGATTTATTTTTTCCCAGACTAATTTCGTATCAGTGTTTAAAATGATTAATAGTGTTTTAGTTCATAGTAAATAATCGAAATTTATTTTTAACCTTTCCGGTCATTGTTGTTTCTTATAAGTGATAACTTTTATGTTAACTCTTATTCCCGTATCAATTGTTTTCTCATAAGTTAGATTTACAACCCCCGTAGTCTCTTACACCTTCAGTTATGATTTTAATTCACGTTCACGGAGTATGGATTTCTAACATTTTTGGACTCAAGCTTCATTGAGATCATGCGAAATCTTTATCATTTTCACTTAAGGTTGTACCTAACACTACAGGGCGATAACTCTGTAAAGTCAACTAAACGTTTTAATTACGTTGTGTTGTAACGGAAATATTAAGCTTCTCAATGATCAAAATTGGTGTTTGTCAAACTGGTATATAACCAGTGTAGTTTTTCTGGCAAAACGATTGGTTCCAAATTTTAGAAATTTTTATATTTTTGTCAAAGGGTCAAAGTAAATACATTATCCAAATTTTATAAAAATTAAACGAGCCAAATTAATTTTAGTGAATTGTTTTTATGTTTTTTTTTAAATTAATCAAAGTTTTATTGCACTTTTGCTGTTAACAATTTACTCAATCACAGCTTCAATTAAATATCCCTTTAATTAGTCATTGAATATTTAGGGGAAAATATTCAATAAGTATATCTATAAAGTCAGTTGCATTTATTACATACATAATAGTCATAATACAGAGTATAATTTCATACCGGAATACGGTACGTTCCTTAACGTAAACTGTATATGATTTATTTATTGAAGCTTCACTGAACCGTAAAATTGATGATGATCCTTGATACTGACAGCATGACTTTTCAGCCGACAGTAGACATTTTTTTGTTAGTTTACTCCGTGTAATTGTAAAAAGGAGTCTTAAATGATTAGGTAAGACCGTTGTTTTTTCCACACATTATATGAACAACATATTTTTTTCAGTAAATGGTATATTTTGCGATCAAACCAAAGATCAAGAGAAAAGACCGAAAGTGCATGTGATATAATTAACGATACATGAATGCAGTATCGAAGCATTGTATTGTGTAAACTAATAATAATATTAATTCAGTGTAGCTATAATAGATATGATAAATTATATATAAACATGATAAAAGAGTAGAATAGCGAATTTCATTTGATGCATAAATTGTATCACCTGACCGGACACATGCATGTCCTGTGCAGTCATGAACTAACTAGGTCACAGCTTGAATTCATTCACAATTATAAAAATTCGAAATATTCCAAAGTTTTAAGTATGATTCTCTGATTTTTTTCCCCTCTAATTTTATTTATATTAATTATGTCCCTGATTTCATTTTGGAATATTTTAAAAATATCAATGACCTTGTCTTTCTTGTCAGACATGTAATATGCTTTATAAATTGAAAAGTAAATTATAGTTAATAAATAGTTCATATCAAAATAATCTTCATCTTCAATTTTATAGCCAGTTCCTAAACTTTGAAGACTGAATATATGCTTTTCAATTTTTAATAGTGCTAAAAGCTGTTTTAGTGAATTGTAGGGTACAACCTTAAGACAATTAGAATTGAAACAAATGACAAGAAGACAAGGGGACTTCACTATTTTTGTTGACATTTTACTACATGAAACGTTGGATTAATTTCCTACAAATGTCAAGGGAATATTTTTGTCGACCCTTTTGACGTACTATGATTTGGTGATTTACCCCCATCAACGTTCTCTCTGTTTTCCCGTATAGAATTTCGCCGACCATATCTGCTAAAAGAGATAGGAACGGACACGATCGTGGTAAAATGATGATGAAAACGTTATTCATCCTTTTCTTGGACTTTAAATATCTCCCCCGTTATAGTTGGGGTAGAGGGGACTGTTGCCGCCATTTTCATTCTTTGGTTGGATTGGTTACATCGCCAGTGTCTTTTGTGAACAGGAAGGACAAGACATGATGGTCTGCATTTTTTGTGAGATATCTGTGTTCTAATGAACTCCTCCTCCTTATTTCTCCTCTCCAAGGCTTAAGCAAAATATTTCGTCGGATATGTCTGCATTAAAAGTCTATTCGGTAATTTTAAGAATGTGTTTTCCTCTTCTATATATTTAGTTACTAAATGAAATCATCTGCAACATATATAAGTGACAGCAACTTATGTTCAACGGTTCAATTTCATTCAAGCATGTGTTGAGCTTGCGTTCAGTAATCGCAAATATTGCTTGAAACGATAAAATATGTATTACTTTTTTTTTACCTTGCATTTCATCTGCATTTAAACGCGCTTAAAGATGAACATGAATGACCAATTAATCAAATGGTGTTTTTTAATGAATGTACTGTTTAAGAAATTTCATTACAGTTTATTCATACCGAAATGACTTCAACCGTAATATGCTTTTATTAACTGTACGTCGTTTGGTAATTAAGAATTTAAAAAGGAAACAAATAATAAAATAAAGCAACTGATGGTGGTTTCTCCATTTTATATGTTATGAAATTCTACCACGTGTATTTAAAAGTTTTAATTGTGGTAATACATGTTTTTGTTATACGTCTTATTGAGATGATCTGTATTGTGATCCTGGGTTCTTCTATTCAAACATTTACCGTCTGTTATGTTAAAATAAAACAATATTAATTTTCATTAAAGCAACAACAAAACAAAACAAAAATGATAAATGCAAACTCTCATACGAATTTCACAAAGCAAACTGGTAAATATAGTACAATACACGTTTAAACTGGGCAAGTTATAAACTAGATATTTTCGAACAGTATATCTAAATATTCAAATTTATTTTATTATGTGTTGTAGATTGTCCCTCTGGATGGATGAGGTTCGGAAATAGTTGCTATTTGTATGAAAACACCAGAAAATTATATTGGAATGATTCAATGGTAAATAAAGTAAATATTTGTTGTAACATTTCAGTACCCTGTCAATCAAGATATTCAATATTTGCCCTTTGATTAGGGACTTTCCGATTTGAATTTTCCTCGGAGTTCAGTACTTTTGTTATTTTACTTTTAACCAAGTCTCATTATTTGTATGATCATATATGAATTATCGCAATATTTTTTGATAAAGTAACAGTAATCATATAAATATATTATAGGAATACTGTACCTCTCAAGGAGGGTATCTGGCGGAAGTTACAGATGAAGCAGAGTTTCAACTGGTTAATTCAGTTATAACAGGTATGTTTTATTTCAACATCTTTTAGATATCTGACCATTAATAAAATCTGGTTCAGAGTGAAGTTTAAATATAAATCCATCTTTGTTAAACATGCTGTATTTTCAATGGATGAGAGAAATGGTATTTTTCACCAATTTTCTATGTACAGGTATTGAGGTTTATTTTCTCTGCCGTTGTATATGTTTTTAGGGATTTACATGAGCCGGTGTATTTGCTAACAAATATCATGGCAGATGGGAAATGACATGTCTTAAAATAACCACATGAATTATCTATATTCTGATAGATCAAAGTTATGGCTATTCTTTATATACTTCACCTCTTACAATGGTTCCATAGTAAATATTTAGGATAAGATAGAAACAATCTTTTAATTTGGAGCAAATGACGAAAAATTTCGCGAACCTGTTCTTTGAATGACGTCATAAATAAAACTTGACCGTAACGCATTATCAATGGCAGACATAACGCGAATTTGTTCTGTCAATTATGAACATTTCAATATTTATTTTATACATAGGAAAATACCAGTCTCTTCATATTTAAACAATTTTCTTAACACGACTTAAATACCATGAAACTAGGTGTTGTGACAATTCTTACCTTATCGCAGTGAACATTTTATGACAATTGACCGAACGACTTATTATTAAAGTAAGGTTCACTCCACCTGACAAAATAAACTTGATAGTTTAAGATTTTTTTAAAGACCCTTTTATACAAGTACTTATTCACCCTTTGCTTTGAAGTAATAGCTTAATCTTTCTTAATGAAGATAAATCCAAAATTGCGTCTCGAATGCACCATATTTATGGAGTGTTATCTCCATCAACGTACAATGGATCGATACAGTTTCAGGTGGACTTCGGTTTTTCAAAGTAACGACAGATCAGTAGTGGCAATATTCAGAAATGTTGGTGCATATATTAAGTAATAGCGAATTACTTTAAGAACGGACAAAACAAAAATTAACCAATACTAAAATGGATAAATAAATGAATAAAAAAATAATAATTAAAACAATAAAGATAAACTGTATTCTCAAATTTTATCAATAACTAAAAGATTTATCAACATAGGATCCGTGTTTATTGGATGCAGACTTAACAATGGGAATTGGCAATGGGTAACCTCTGGAAGAGAGTTGCTGCTGAATGATACACTCTGGACCCCTGGTGAGCCGCATTACTATGGATCGGAATGCGTTCAAATATGGAAAGGGAAAAAACTTGATGATGATTCATGTCACCTGCTAAAAAATGTCCTCTGTGAAAAAGTAAGCGCATTTATATTTGAACTATACAATTTGTAATTCTTGAAGAACAACGAACATAACAAAGTGTTGATTTGATGTTTGCACATGTATTCTGAATATGAATCAGTTACCTGACTTATAAGTATCCTTTTATTTACATCTTAACCCTCTTATTATTTGTTAACGGCAACTTGCTTTAATAGACAATTCTTTAAAAGGTACAGCAAAAAAATGCTGTAAGCATTTGAAAAACACTTTTTGCAAAGGAATTTGAACTAATTCTCACTTGAGAATAAAAAAAAATAGAATTGATATTCACCAATATTTGTAATTTCAATTCGATTAGAAATAACTCCACAATCTTTAGGGGATTAATTTCACAAATGATTGTTAGAAATTGTTCGCAAATCAACAAAAGTCATAAAAGTGCTTAAAATATGTTTCATTTTCATTATACCTATAAGTTTTTCAAGAATTAAGGCAACAGTGTTGTTTTTTGAGTTTCGTGTGATCACCACTTGAAGCTCGTAAATCATTATATACTGTTTATTTCCAATTCTTGTTCTATGATGAATACTTTCATATTGATAACCACAATGACATATTATGTAAAGATATCCTAAAAGTTGTATTTTTCATAGATATATGAATTATATTTTTCATTTTCATTAATATTTTTATATGATAATTTTTGGAATATACTGTTGAACTAATATAAGAAGATCTGTAGGATAAACAGTTTTGATAAGTTCCTTCCTTCATCCTGAGAAAAGTAAAATAACAAAACTACCTTACCCGAAGGAAATTTAAAAAACGGAACTTCCTTTATGAAATGCCAAAATCAAGACCTAAAACATATAAAACGAATGGAAGACAACTGTCACATTCCTGACTTGGTACAGGCATTTTCTTATGAAGAAAATGGTTAATGAAACATTGAGGAATTTGAACATGTACATCTCTCACTTGTATGCTAGTCGCATACAAAGCCATTATATTGACAACAATGTATGAGCAAAAACAAATAAACAAAACAGTTTAACAAATGTAATTGGGATGCAGCAACCGAGTTTATATGTCATGTTCTACCGAAATGAGAACTGTTGCCTTTCTCATGTATCAACAAATTCTTTCATTATCGGTTCTAACCTTCGATAGTCGTGGACAGTTATGGTTCTTGTTCTATCCTTTACTATATCCTGTAAGTTCTCTGATTGTTATCTTCTGTTTGGTTGTATTGTTTTCTCTTTGACATATTCCACACTTTTATTTTCAATTTTATAAATTTGGAAAAAAATACTTCACTACAATATTAAATACATTATTCATGATTTTCAAGATGACAGAATTCTGTGATACATGTTTTATCCTCAAAACTTTCGTCTAACTTGTACCAAATGGGTTATAATGAAAACTGACGAAGCGTAGGTAAATACATACAACTGATGAAACTTTAAAAGTCATTATGTTTTCGTTAACTGATTATTCAGTGTGATCTCATTGTGTGTTATTTGTAGATGCATTGTTAAAAAAATAATTGATTAAACAATAACTAGTCGAAAAAAAGTCTGTATTAATTACGTTGTGTACCGTTCACTTATATGTTCTACATCAACAAACATTTCTCATTTTTCTCAATTATGACATCACCGAAAACTATGTATTGGCGCACTTGTATTTACTGATCACAAATCCACACAATGTCAGTAATGTGTTAGTGAGACGTAAATGTTAGACTGTTCACCAGATCATTAAGTGGATGAAACGAATTATGGACAATCGCCTCCAACAGCGAGAAAACCCATACCGTATAGTCGGCTATTGAAGGCTCATATATGAAAAAAACACAAAACAATTTAATTGAGAAAACTTATTACCTACTTAATAACTATGGAATAAAAATGACAGACATGAACCAATGACAACCACTGCACTGTAGGTTTTTGACTTCGTACAGGGACATGAAGAATATGGCGGGGCTAAGAATGTTTGTGACCTAAACCCAACTCATTTAATTACTTGTATACAATGTTTGTACAAGTAATAACCTTTAAAAAATGATTACATGTACACGACATATATATATGTATAAAGAGTATATGGATTTATAATCTTACAAGTATAAGAAGTGGTTTAAGAGTGGTGTAAGTATACGAGGAAAATAAGCATATTAGACTCTAATCGACGTCCGTTCCTCAAATCGACGGCTGTTTCACAAATTGACGTTCAAATCTGACTTCCCATTCTCAAATCAACGTCCAATAATTTGATACTCTTATCAACGCCCATCATTTTGATACTATAATCGACGTCCAATGTGACGTTATGTACTGCCAAAAACCACGACCGTATGTCGAAAGATACCAGAGGTACAGTAAAGCGCATATACTGAAAACAAATTGAAAACGCCATGGCTAAACATAACTGGGGCTGATCTCAGTTAATAGATGACATGCATGTTAAGGTATCTTAAGGAGAAAGCAACCTAACGAAAACGAAAACGGAAATAAAACTAGAGGGCATTATTCAATCTTAAACAATAGACACAAAAATAAAAGTTGCAGTCAATTGGTTTATTTTGTTTTGTATTATAATTCGAACCCCTGTAAAAGAGGGACGAAAGCTACCAAAGGGACAGTCAAACTTATAAATCTAAAACAAACTGACAACGTCATGGCTAAAAATGAAAAAGACAAACAGAAAAACAATAGTACACATGACACAACATAGAAAAATAAAGAATAAACAACACGAACCCCACCAAAAACTAGGGGTGATCTCAGGTGCTCCGGAAGGGTAAGCAGATCCTGCTGCACATGCGGCACCCGTCGGGTTGCTTATGTGATTACAAATCCGGTAAAGATTTGTAAGATATATTTCAACAATTATCTAGTTTTACATGTACACCTGGTGTGGAACATATACGCAAGAAATTGGCATTACGTTTTTATGTGATGCTGTTACATCTTTGTTCTAGGTTAAGTCCTCACACACAAGTTTAACTTCGAAATATTCTTTATGGGCCTGTTGTGCAGTTGTTTTTGATGATTTATGCATTTCATAATTGTTTTTCGGATTTTTTTTTGTTTTATTGATAAGATAGTTTATTTTCCTATTTGATTTTTTACATTATACATGTCATTCAACATCTCCTAATTTTGATGTGATCTCTAAAATAAAAAAATGATATGATATGTAATATGTTTAAAGGTTTCAAGGTTTCAGCTGTTGTCGGTGCTGATCAATTTTGTATTATGTGACCAAAACGAAAGTTGATTAGAGAAGCTAACAATTGGACGTCGATTCATTAGCCAAAATATGGACGCCGTTTAAATATGCATCACATTGGCCGTCGATTTGAAAAGATATATTGTGATATCAGATTTGGACGTCAATTTGAGGAACGGACATCGGTTAGAGTCTAACACATACATATTATATTTTTGGAACAAATAATTAAAAAAAGGCTTTATCTACCAAATGATATTCAAACAAAGTGGCTGACAAACTTACAAAGCCAAGGAAAAAATGAATGAAAAACAAGGACGAAAAAACATACAACAGCTTTCAATAAACAATATAGACAATTCAAAACTGGGTGTAATATCAAGTACCTCGGAAGGGTAAATAGACCCTGCTCTACATTTGGCACCTATCTTAATATTGTTATTTGCATTTATGAAATGAGAAAGGAAAGGATGGACGAACGATACCAGACAAAAGGGACAGTCATTGCATTAGCAAGTTAGGAATATGCCAGTTATTATCCATGCGTTTAAAGTGTTTGAGCTTTTGATTTTGCCATTTGATTACGGACTTTCCGTTTTGAATTTTCCCGGAGTTCGGACAGTTTGGTATGTTACCTTTTAACTATGTTGGAAAAATTAGCTCGTACATATATAACACATACTAAATTGATAATCTATATTTATAAATAAAAAAAAGTTTTTTTGTTTTATATTTTCAGGCTGTATTATTTCTTTAAATATCAGAGAATAAAGAAGACGGATGGTCTAGTTTAAAGGACTAGTTGAACAAAGAAGATTAAGAACTGTTTAATTTAAGATTCATATATATTTATATTATATTTTTAGCTCACCTGGTCCATTTTGCCAAATGAGCTTTTCTCGTCAGTTGGGGTCCGTCGTCTTCGTCGTGGTCATCGTCGGTCCTCTGTTAACGTTACAAAAAATCCTCTCCTTTGAAAATTCTGGGCAAAATTCATCCAAACTTCACCACAAACATTATAATAGGGTATCTTGTTTGAAAAATTGAGCCGACGCCCCCGACTGCTAAGCAATAAAGCCGACATGGCTTACAACAAAACATAGGTGTTAATTTCAGTGTTTGGTTTACATCTCTGAAACTGTAGCATTTTTGAGCAAATTTAAAATTCAATGAAATTGTTAATCAGGTTAAGATCAGTCCACTCTGACATTTTCAGACAAATCAGACAACTTGTTGTTGGTTGATACTCCTGAATTTGTTAATTTTTTTTTATTAAAGGATAGAAATAAACTGTAATCAGCTTGATTATGTTTAGCAAAGAATGATTTACAAATAAGTCAATCTAACCAAAATTGTCAAGTAACCCAAGTAGGAATTATTGTCCGTTTTAGTCAATTTATAACAATTTTTCGTAAATTGTTTTCTGAAATTACGTAGACAAGTTTATCTACTTTTGGCAATAATATTCATAAGGATACTTAGTTGAAGAAAGAAAATTAGAGTCCGATAAGCCAACCTGCCAACCAAGTATGCCGAAACGGCTAAAATAGAACATAGGGGTAAAATGTGTATTTTTTGTTTATATCTCTGACGTTTAATCATTAGGAGTAAATCTGACTGGGTTCTTTAGTGTAAGATCTATCAACCTTCAAATTCAGACAACTCGTTGGCTGGTGTCCCTGAATTTGTTATTTTAAAGTAATGTTACAGTTTGTGTTTATTGTCTTGAATATTTTTATTGACTGTAAACAGCAGTAATGTTCAACAACAACTATCTTATAATAGGTCAATTTGACCAAACTGTCAATTGAACTCTTAAGGAGTGTTTGCCTATTAAATTAACTGTTTCGTAAATTTAATTATCTTTTTACAAAATGTTTTACAGCTTTTTGGGTGCATTTATTTTTAATTCAAGTGCTTTTTGCTTAAGGATTTTACATGATTTATTTTTTTTACATCTAAAAATATCTGTATTGCACTTTTCTTTGCTGTAATGACAAATTACTCGGCCTAAATAATTCGGGTTTCTCTGTGATGAAGTCACTGAATAACTAGGGAAATTACCATGTGCATATTAATAAATCGTTGGATAGTTTTATTGTTTATAGTTTTTACTAACACTTTTTGGAAACATGTAGCCAAAATTAAAAAGAAGATTTGGTATGATTGCCAATGAGACAACTTTCTACAAGAGAGACAAAAATGACACAGTAAGTTACAACTATAGGTCACATTACGGCCTTCAACAAAGTGTAAAGTCAATTATATAAAAGACCCCGAAATGACGGGTCACATGATTCTCGCACGAATCTGAAACATTAATTACATATTGTAAGTTGTCTTGGAGTCGTGAGTTATTTTCAACAATCTGATGGAGCTGTTATGTGATGGAAAAAAGATTATGAGTAAAGTCCTCAGTCAAATTTCTCTCGACACCTATAGTTGTATCTTTATCCCATCGTTGTAGTAATTGTGTTCAGGGGTGGATGTAAAGGATCAATTTTCAAACATCTTAATATTTTATGTTTGTCATTTATTAAATAAGAAAAGGAATATTGTAGCATGTTACTTGAAGTGATCGATTCGAATTTGAAGATTGTTTTGTACATAAAGAATCAAATAGCTCTCTCATCATTATTGATATTCAAATTATTGTATTTTCTTTCAATTCACTATGTGCTTTTTTGTGCTTCTTTGTTAAATATTTGTTTGTTTTTGTTGTGATTAAGATAATTACACAATGTTGACTGTATTACCTCTATTTTTGACATTTTTACCAATTTTATCGGTTTGTTTTGTTCACGTATTGTTGTCAATATAATGAAATGTGATGCGACTATCATCCAAGTGAGAGGTCTACCTAGGTATAAATCCAGGTCAATCCCCCTTGTTCTACATAGATGATTTCCTGTATCAAGTGAGGAATATGAAAGTTGTTATCATTTCTGTTTATGTATTTGAGCTTTTGGTTTTGCCATATGATATGGGACTTTCTGTTACCTATTTTCCTCGGAGTTCAGTTTGTCTGTTTGTTTACTCTTTAGAGAATGTATTTTCGACAGTTTTATTTTATTTTCTTACAGCTAAGTACAAGTTTAAATTTATTTTACAAAAGTTTTGAACAATTCTCATGCATTTTTGTTAAGGTACTTTTTTTTCTGTTGAACAAATAAGAGAAATAGAGTCAACATTGAAATAAAATAAGATTTTAATTACAGAAATCTCTTAAATTAAACAGCTTATAATAAAAAAAATGACAATATATATATATATATATATATATGTCACCGATCATCAGGTAAATATGGTATTTCAATTTGAATTTTTCCTGCAATTTTTGTACCCTCGACCCTCCTGAAGTCTTTTTATTTCTTTCTTTCTGATATATACCCTTTATGATCAATGATATCATTGATATGAATACTACCATAATTTATGCATTAAAGATAAACTGAACAGTTTCTTTAGAATTTAATATTTTTATTATACATTAGCTGTCTAATGTTTTCAAAGTTTGTGTCTGGTATTATATGTTTGTTGGGGTATTGTTTGCTTTGAAACAGCTATTTATATATTCAAATAAGAAATATTTGTTACTTAAAATTGGTAGGGTGTTTCTGTTTTCAAGCATTTTTTTGAACTATAACACTGTTTCTACCAAATGTGTTAACATAATATGTTGGAATGACTTTCGTAATAGCCAATTCATTTGTAGCTAATCTTTTCAACTATGAACTTTGTAATGAATTTAAGAAATAGTCAATTTCTATCATTTTCAGACACTTATTTTTGTGATCTGTGATAAGTGTTACGTATACGTTTGTTTTTTAATCTTTCATGTTGATGTAGGGGAAACAATCAATGCAAAGCTATACCAGTAAGACTGGGTATAATAAATAACGTAACATTTGTTATCCGACCTATTATGTTAAATTTCTTTTTTTCCAATTAAAGAATGACTGTAATATTTTTTTCTGTCTATGACGAAATAACATAAAAAATTGGGTTCACTCTGAATAACGCGTGTAGTGGGTTATTTAACATTTTTTTTTGTTATTTCGAATAGACAGAAAAAATATTACAGTCATTTCTTATAATTTTATTCTGAATTCCTTTTAAAAACTTCGAAAACCACGAAAAAACGTTGATGACGTCACGGTCACATGACTAAATTATATATATGGGCTCATAAGAAAATAGCGTCAGCCAATTAGAAGACGCGTTACATCAAAAATTAAATTATTCAAATATCAATCTTTTTAATACTGTTCATTATTGTTACAATATTTAATGTATCATGCTTGTCGTTATTTAATCCAAATAAGAGATGTTTTGTTTTGCCACATGGTATATTCTGAAATACTTTCCCTACAATGTTTGAGTTTACCCTCCCATAAACCTTCTGTTTTAGATTTATTGAGTTTTAAAGAAGAAGTGTTCCGAATATCTTTGAGGTCCGATGATAGTGCTATTTCATTTTTAGAATTGAGAAAACGAGTCATCAGCCAGTTGACTTAGCATTTTCACATCTTGTTTCACATTTTTTATTCTTTGAAACCTTCATTAAAGTCAAATTAAAGATGCACTAGCTTTCAAATTCATGTTTACCGATTTGACTCAGATTCTCATATGTGATTAATAACAATGTAGAAAATGTATCAAAACTGTTAAAAGTGTAAATAAAACAAAATACCGAACAGGGACTTAAAAATATGCAGTTTCGTTTCGTGTATATTTTAGTCTAGACTCCATGTTATTAGCTGTCGAGTTGACCTCCAAATGCCATACCTAAGAAATGCAAACTTTGAAGTCTTTGGTTTGAAATTGCATAAGGTAGCACAATACAAATATTTTATTTTTTCCAATCTCCAACCTTTAGAATGCTTTTAAACGATTCATTTTTTGAATGAATGCAATAGTTTTGCTATGCAATCATTATGTAATCAATTAGTATGCAATTAATGGCAAAATCTCGGTCAGTTCACTTGAATGAATTTAGCTTTTTCATCTCTATAGCTACATAGGAATTGTTAACGTAATCTTAATCAACACAGCAGGAGCTACAACAGGGTGTCTCAAATTATTGATATGGTATTGTATTCTCTCATAAATTTGTAATAAGTGTAAACATCCTCACCACATAAAAGTAGATAATTTATAATTAGGTGTAAATTTTGATCTTAACATTCTATCCAAAATCTGAGACACCCTTTTGTTGATAATGACCCTAGAAACAACATATGATACATTCAACACTCTAGAGGGATCAATGAAGGAGCTAATTTTGATTCAAAGTAGAAATTTCTTGTAAAATCTTGTAGACACAGTTATCATTATAATTAATTACATAATTGTTGTACTATCAATGCAGTAATTTGTTAGCTTTCCATAGATACCACTTTTATAAATTCACAAGCATTACAAAAACAATTACAGCATTTTAAAACTGGGGAATTGGAGATATAAAATCTTTGTATTGTGCTACTTTAATATCGATACAAACACTATCCCACTAGCAGCATGCATGATTCCTCGAAACAACAGAGAGTGTTTACAATCGAGAAAATTGTTTAACCCTTGAAAGACATTATCAAACTAATTTCATTATACATCCGATTTGTTTAATGAAGTCGTGTACACACATACGTATTGTTTTGTTAGATAAAGTTGAACGCAATCGATGTTGTAAGATCTAAACTGTTGTCACCATTGAAATTTTAGAATATTCACCAGTTTATTTCTACATTACTATTTTTGTCTGAAGCATATCTTTTCAGTCTCTATTTTAAATAGCTATATAATCTACGTCATGTTTGAATTTTAGAATTGTACATGCGTCTTTCAGTTAGGTTTTAACTTATTTATCTAATTCTAAGATTGTTATTGTTGATAATAGATTAATATGATCAAACTGATGAAGGATATATGTAGCCTATATCCGGAATATTTATAGATAGTTATTTTTAATGTTTCCTTTTTTTTTTGTTATTGGTGTTGTTTTGTAGGTGTAACTATTCATCTACCTATTTTTTTATCATCTTTTTTGACATTTAAATAAAAAGAGCAACATACAAATATGTGCTATTGACTAATTGTTTTAATATGATGATACTACTGTCAATGAGACAGAACAAAGACGTTGAGGTCGATAACTAAGGTCATTGTACGGGTTCCAACATCGACCAAAGCAATGTCCGTGCCACAAAGTGATATATTTAATACTCAGAACTAAATAATTGTACCGGCATAATTAGCAACATTCCAGCAGCGCTTACAGAATATTATTACATATCTCCCAATTGATACGATATACCGGACTTGCATTTCCTATCACGATTTTCCCGATAGAGGGTGGTAGCTCACAAATAAGCTATTTAACCAAGAGTTCCAAATGGTGAAGTTGAAATCATCCCTTCTAAAAATTTACGGATGCCATTACGAGTTGGTTGACCGTAATGGAATAACCGTTTCACAGATGATATCAATATGTTCCTTAAACTATTTCATGAACGTGACCTGCAAAATTATACTATATACCAGGTAAATAATGGCACG
Source organism: Mytilus trossulus (assembly GCF_036588685.1). Classification (NCBI taxonomy): domain Eukaryota; kingdom Metazoa; phylum Mollusca; class Bivalvia; order Mytilida; family Mytilidae; genus Mytilus; species Mytilus trossulus. The sequence continues at coordinate 1,207,005 of NW_026963340.1, read as the reverse complement.
TGCAAGACGACGCGTGTCATATCTGAAGCAGGAGATGCTCATCCCAAGTATTAGGTAGGGTTCGTGTTGATTAATCTGTCTTTGTTGTGTCTTCTGTACAAATATGGGGAATGTGCAAAAGAGACAAGAACCCGACCAAAGAGCAGACAACAGCCGTATGTAGTCACCAATGGGTCTTCATTGCACCGAAATATTTCTGCACCCGGAAGCGTGCTTCAGTTGGCTCAAAAACAAAAATACATACTAGTTCAGTGATGTTGGCGTCATTCTAAACACCAAAATATAAATAAAAAAACTTATTTATCAATCATACAAAACTAACAAAGACCAGAGGCTATATTGCTTGTATTTTGTTTGTAAACCTTAGCGTTGTCATTTATTTTATTTTTTTTGGGGGGGGGGGGGGGGGGGGGGGCGAGATGATTGTTCCTCTGGTTACTTTTTGCCCTCTTAAATACGGAATAATGTGCAAACAAAAAATTGATATACTGCTATGAATAACAAACATTGAATTACTAGATCCTTACTTTACTTGGGACCGGAAAAAATTGGTATGGTTAATATAAAAAAGAAGATGTGGTATGATTGCCAATGAGACAACTATCCACAAAAAGACCAAAATGGCACAAACATTAACAATTATAGGTCACCTTACGGCCTTCAACAATGAGTAAAGCCCATACTGCATAATCAGCTATAAAAGGCCCCGGTAAGATGTTTGTAGGCGTCTACCGTTCCCTAGTGTGGTGACAATACAACATGTTTAACAAATTATTACATGTTTTATGAGCTTTGTTTTTACTCAACTGACCACATTGTTCAAGGATTACACAACACTGCAAGGACGATAACTCTGTAAAAATCAGCTTAACGTTTTAATCGCTATCTATTTAAATTTCTAAATGATAAAACTCATTTTTGTCGAACTGCTATATATCTAGTGATTTGTTTCCGATAAAGTGTGTGGTTCAAGTTTTGAAATTTTATGTTTATGTCAAATGGTTAAATAAACATTTTGTCAAA